>NW_024070189.1:84623958-85223958 GCF_014754425.2 Oryx dammah | reverse complement strand
TTTAGTTACTATGTAACTGATACTTTGCTAACAATTCTTCATAAATTATTTCATCTGGCTTCAGTAATTTACTGACCAGAAAATTCAGAATTCAAACCGAGGGCTGTCTTATTCTAAGACAACACCAAGTTGTCTCACCAATTACCTAACTCACCAAATCCTCTCCCCTTCACAGAAATTATATAATATTCACTTAGCATCTGTCTATATTTATGACATCAATCATTTTTGAGACTGAGCATGAAAAATATAACTATTAAGAAAGAATTTTAATTTCTGACAGAAACCATTCACCAGTTTATAAAATGAAAGGTAATTTATGGAGATGGGGGGTAGAATTTTAAGTACAGAAGACCCTTTCTTTCAATGTAATTCAAATAAATTGTTCTTTGTATATCTGTATAGAGAAATATTAATATGTATAAAAACAATACATGTAAATAACTTTAGTTTACACTATGAAACTCTTCTACATAATATTTACTATTTAATAGTAGGTCTTGGAGAAATTTTTTCATCATTATATATATATAAATACACTTTTAAAAATGACAGTATTCCACTGTGTATAGTATTATGAGTCATATAACTAGTTAATGGATGGGTGGGTTATTTTCAAGTGTGTGTTGTTCCAAACAAGACCCGCAATGAGCATCTTCATACACATAATGAGTAAATTATGTGAGAATGTCTGTAAGAAAATTCTATAACAATGGAGCTGTTGAGTCCAAGAATGTGTACATTTCAAAATAAGATTTTTTTCATGTATCAGAATGATAGAAAATTTGATAATATCCAATTTTAGAAGCAGTATGAGAAAATGTATGTGGAAGCAACTGGGAAGAATTTAGTAGAAACTGTTTCCTCTGTATGGCAGACCCAGACTATCCCCCAACCCACTTCTCTCATGTTGCCTTGCTGAGCCCTGGAGCTGTGTGTGTGTGTGTTTATTTTTTAAACATGTTTGTTAGTTTCAGTTCTTACTATATGCACTCATATATATTCTATACATAGGAAATAAAGTTATAAAGTATGTATTTTTATAATCCATTCTGTTATTTGTGCTTTTGTCTCCTAAGGTGTTTGTGTAACTCAACAATGTTTTTCCTTTGACTGTACACATCACTGACATAAAAGATGAAGCACAGCCCAAACAGAATTCATAGTCCTTCCCCTCCAACTTGGTTCATCTCTAGGCTTTCCTATCTCATAACATAGAACCACTATCTCTACAAGTTTTTCAGCCCAGAAAACTATTACTTTTCCTTGCACAGAGTATTTTGAAAGTCAGGGAGACGTTCAGTTGCTTTGGCACCTTCGGCAGATGTAGGGGCTGAGGTCAGGGGGCCTAAGGACCCGCTCTCCTGCACAGAAGACTGCTGCAGGTTGTGCACTGAAGCTATACTGAGGCTGGAGAGCCAGAGTTAACTTGAAGCAGAGCAGGGACCTGCTTGTTAAGACAATTTTCCCTTTCATTACTTTATGCATCCATCTGATGCCTTTCTGGGCTTCCCAGGTGGTGCTACTGGTAAAGAACCCACCTGCCAATGAAGAAGATGCAAGAGACATGGATTCGACCCTTGGGTTAGAAAGGTCCCCTGGAGGGGGAAATGACACCCTACTCCAGTATTCTTGCCTGGAGAATCCTAAGGACAGAGGAGCCTGGTGGGCTACAGTCCATGGGTCACAAAGAGGCAGACATGAGTAAAGTGACTTAGCATGATGCCCTTCTAACTAGCTGATCATTTGCCTATTTTCCCTTGCATTGCATCTATCTCCTTCTCTGGGTGGCCTGGTGATCTGATTATATCTGTCTCTGGATATCCTCTGGTATTTGACGAATATATACTTTCCTAAATCTAAGTAAAAAACAGTCAGTGCTAAAACTTCTGATTTTAATTTTATATAGCCATCAAATTTCATTATATTTTTATGTGACACTCTACCCTGCCCCACCTATTGAAGTTCAATGTCCCCAAAATGAGTTTTGGCCTGTTCCATACTCCACACCTATAAAGGACATCAAGAATAATTTTTAACTCAATGACATATATTTGCTGAATTAATTCTGGGTATGGTTTAGAAGGTAAAATTATAGATATCCTGGTATGCAGCACAAAAGAACTGACAACATTATTTTAAGATTCTAGTGACTTTTCAAGGATCTATTAAGAAGACAGTATTTTTAAACCCTGTAGATTAAAAAAATATATTTCTCCCTATTTTCCAATCCAAAAGATGTTAAAAAATGTTCTTATACCTGAATTTATAACATAATTATACATATATATGCAAATATAGACAACAAACGTATACATAGAGACACTCCTTCAGTCTCTTTAAATTATACATTTTCTTTAGATAGAAGACATACACACAGTATGTGTGCTTCATTATTTTTAAGCTAATCTATTTCTGCTATGTTTAATAATACCAGCCAAAAGCATTTAATTACATTGAAAATTGGGAATATTTTGAAAACTCAATTTTTAAAATATATCTGGGGCAATAGACAAGACTCTGAGGAGATCTTAAAAATAAAAATGATAACAATGCAAAAATGTCCCATTCTCTGGCAGTACAAAGAGACAGAGACAAAACAATTTGATAGCCGACAGTTCAGGGATTTTGTGCATGGTTTAGAAGATGGCTATCTTTTTCAGATAGAATGGTGAGTACCAAGTTGGGTAAACACTTGGTGGATGTATCTAAACAAAATAATAGAAAGTCTTTTTTGAGGAGAAGCATCTTATACATCATTGAGGAATTTCTTCAGTATGAACTGCCTACTCAGAGCTAAGTGCATTTTTTAAAGTAAATTTTCCTATAATGCAAAATATCTCTTCTTTCGGATATTGTGGGATAGGTTTTCTCAATGACTATATGCTTAAAATTGAGCCCACAGTCTTTGATTTCTTTAATTCACTGACTGAGTTAACAATGATAGAACTCAGGATCATAGATTCAGAGGCACTCCTGGTGGCTCAACTGGTGAAGAGTTGCCTGCCAATGCAGGAGACACAAGAGAGGCAGGTTAGATCCCTGGGTCAGTAAGATCCCCTGGAGGAGGGCATGGCAATCCACTCTAGCATTCTTGCCTGGAAAATTCCATGGACAGAGGAGCCTGGCAGGCTATAGTCCATGGGTCACATAGAGTCGGACACGACTGAGTGCATGTGCACAGATGATAGATTCATATTTGTTAATTGTGCAGCTGCTCAAATTTTCCTATCTTATGAGATTATCTATAAGCATAAAAATGATAAGCAGTTATCTTCTCCAAATATCAATAGACTTGTAGATATAATGAAAATAATACTAAATAGAAATGCTAGCTCATCTCAAGAACACTTTTCTGGATTACAGACTATTTCAGTCTGGTTTCAATCTACAAATTTTCTCAAGTAGAAAAAATATTTACAAAGCTAGATTTTGAAATTTAATCTATTGTAAGCTTTTCTAAAGTGTATTATACTAAATAACAAACTAGCTACATACTCTGTAAAAGTGATTCTTGGTTAAAAAAAAAAAAAAAAAGAAAAGTGAAATACCAGAGTCTCTCTTAGGGCTTCCCTGATAGCTCAGCTGGTAAAGAATCTGCCTGCAATGCAGGAGACTCTGGTTCAATTTCTGGGTCAGGAGAAGGGATAGGCTACCCACTCCAATATTCTGGCCTGGAAAATTCCATGAATGGTATAGTTCATGGGGTTGCAAAGACTCAAAACCGGCTGAGTGACTTGCACTTCACCAAGTCTCTCTTTGGGATCTGCCATGTACAGAAGACTGCTAAAGGATCTGAATATTCTTTGAGCATAGATTATTTGATTATCTTTAACTATAGTATTTCTCTCACATGGAGACCACATCCTAATGAATGAGCTTCCCATGCAACATAATTCTGGAAATGCAAGAATTCATAAATTAATATGAATTCAGTCTTATAAAATGACGACATTCAGGTCTTTGATAAATATTAAATTTACTAATCAATCTACTTAACAATATATTTTCTCCATCTAGCAGTTCTCATTTTATTAATTCCTTTTATTCTCTAGTTTCAGAATATACTTAACATTTCTATTTTTACATTCTAGTAGGATATTTATTTACTGTTACTGCTAATAATTTCTTTAAATTTGAAAGGGAAATCCTTCTAACAAGTGATTGAGCTTCCTTCTATTAACCTGTAACAGCCCACTTAGTTTAGCTGTATTAGAAACCAGCGATCTATACATATATTCATTTGAATTCTGGAACATTCTGTAAGTTGATTGAGTTGGAGTGGGGTATACGAAGGACTGCATCAGTCCACCTATGTAAGAATCCATAGTCAGAAGGTTCTATCCTAGCCACTGGGTAATAAGAACTCCCTGTTCTTCAATTTTTGGATCTCGGTTTTCTTTCCTTTTTTTTTTTTTTTTTTGGTTCCTTTTCTTTTAATGTAGCAACACTAGGCTGTAGAGATGCATGACTTAAAATGTGGTATCATCTAGTAATTTGTTTTAGGATATTCTTGATTGCTCTGATCAAGTTTTAAGTTTCCTCCATTGATTTCTAAGTTCTCCTTCAGTGAAATGTCTTATGTAATTATTCATAATTTCCTACAAACGGTGATAAGTCACAGCTACCACTGTCAATGTTAATTGGAATGACAAGCTTCTATGCAGAAAGCTGAAGGCAAATCATCAGGCCACGGACCTATGAGATCTGGGGACAGGCAATCCGTCTCAGAGTCCACTGTAACCAACAGCAAGAAATAAAAGAATGTTTTTCCAGGGACATGTGAAATGGTGCAAACCACCAAGCCACGTATTTATATTGACTGCTGACCAATCTGGATAAAGTGCCTGTTATGAATTGCTTTAGCTTAATAATTATGCAGTATGAGACTACTTTATGGTTATATATCTTGATTACCCAAAGAGCATTACTTAAAGTACTGGCAAGATTTACAGGAGAATTTAAGTCTCTTTTTGAACTGTTTTTAAAAAATTAGATAGGTAATGACACAGGAAATGGCACACTTATTTTCCCATAGTTATTACTGAGTCCAATGGCACCCCACTCCAGTACTCTTGCCTGGAAAATCCCATGGATGGAGAAGCCTGGTAGGCTGCAGTCCATGGGATCACTAAGAGTCGGACACAGCTGAGCGACTTCCCTTTCATTTTTCACCTTCATGCACTGGAGAAGGAAATGGCAACCCACTACAGTGTTCTTGCCTGGAGAATCCCAGAGACGGGGGAATCTGGTGGGCTTCCGTCTATGGGGTCGCACAGAGTCGGAGACGACTGAAGCGACTTAGCAGCAGCAGGACAATATAATACACCAGGTGGATTTTAATGGTATTTGAAGCATATGTATTAAGAAAATTATTCTGACTAAAAATAATCCAGATATATTCAAGTCTTTCACAGTTACAGAAATAAATTATCAAGCAATCAATATGATTTGAGTTTTAGTTACAATGCTTCTCAGAGAAAATGCAAAAAAAAATCATCATAAAATGCCATTTTGAGACTGCTTTAGAAAATCTTTACTATGAGAATGATCTCAAAATAAGTAGAATTCCTATTAACGAAATTGTTATTTTCTAAAGTATTTATTTATTTGGTTGCTCCAGTCTTAACTGTGGCATGGGGAATCTTTAGTTGTAGCAAGTGGGATCCAGTTCCCTGACCAGGAATCAAACCTGGGCCCCCCTGCATTGGGGGTGTGGAATCTTAGCCAATGGACCACCAGGGAAGATCCAACTTAGATGTTATTTTTATAGTTAGAAAGCAGGTATTAGTTTGATGTAATTCCCCTATTCATTAGAAAAAATGACTTTGTTTTTAGATTCTTCTATTCAAATGAATATACTGAATATAACTGTGGTTTCCTTTTGCAGGTAAGTTAAAAATAACTCACCATACCGCAAGCTTAAATATTTACTACTTCTAAACAAAGCTATACCATATTACCTATATAATTAAATCACTCAGAATGATTTCTTCTGCTTCCACTGCATTATTTTCAATTATATAATTACAAAAGACTCACAATCTCCTACCCAAAACTCTATTAATCATGTCATAATTTGGAATGTGGCCAAATCTAGTCACCTTCTGGAATTTTAAAGGGTTATATTAAGTTTAAATTGTACAGTATGTATGGAATCCAAGAACAAGCCACAATTATGTGCAATTCCAAGATGTTTTGTTTGGTCTTTAAAGTTCGCTTGAATAAGTATAAATCATTTCTTAATACTGCACAGAAAAATTTACTCTATAAAAGCTTGATGAAGGACCAAACTCTGTATAGAAAGTAGATAAAATAATACTGTTTTATTTGCTTATCTATTGGCCTCCAATAATGAAAACAAGAAGTTTCAGAATTTTAAGTAAAGGCAGAAAGATCAAATTCAGCCAGAAAATATGGCATTTCATTAAGCATAAGAGACTACATTATTTTTTTCAAGTCAGTGTTCTATGCTTAGGACAGTTTAAATGAGTAAATACAGATTTATAATGCCAGGAAACAGATGGGTCATGTTTTGCTTTCCCAGGAAAGACCCTAAGGCCGAATATATATCAGAATGTGGCATATGATTATTTCAACAGTTAACTCAAGCCAGAGCAAAGCAACCAGATTGTTTTTGCCTTATTATTGCCAACTTTCTAGTCTCGATGAAATAAACATTAGCAATGTTTAATAAAGGCCATATTACATCTACTTTGAAATCAGAGCTAACAACTATATGATAGGAAATTTTTCTTTGGGTATACCTGGATCTATCATTTTTTTTCCTCTCATCTGAGAGCAATTTTTCCCGCTGTGTACACAAAATCATAAAATTGTAAATGCTAGGAATTATATAGGCTGATACAAATGCTGTGAACACAGTTTGAGGCATAAGCCATATTCTTAGTAACCCTCCATTTAGCCAGTATTACCTTGGCTCAACAGTGGTCAGTGGCTTTTAGACAGTGGAAAAATCTGAGAACATATACATATTTTACTGAATTGCTAATGATTCATCAATATTATTGAGGGAAAAGCAGGATTTCAGAGCTTAGACCTTATGGAGAGTCCACTGAATAAACCTGATTAAAGCCAACCCAGGATTTAATTTTAAGTCCATTTAGGTTTATCAAGGGTTTAAAAATATTAGTAGAATTTGAATGAAACTGACAGATTAACTGACTTCAGAGGAGCACAGAAATTGACCCATAATTGCACACATCTTGTTGTTATTTGGATTCCAGGAACACAGCTGATAAAAATAAGAGATCTATGTGTTTCCTCTGTCCATGAATGCTTTAATCACCGAAACTTAATAATCAGAGCACCATTCTTTTTTTTTGGTAATTATTTTGGGATGGTCTTCATTTGAACATGAAAGTGATACATTAAGGGTAAAACAAGAGGGGAGAAATCAATAAAGCTTGCATGGAGCCACTGGCTTTAATTTGTGCATGCTGTTTGAAACTGTTATGTTAAGACTAAAAATAAAAAGAAAGAAAGAAAACAGCTTCAAGGGAAAGAACAGACATTCATAAAAAGAATAGAAAATACAGTATAACTGGATCTTCTACATAAGCAAACTGCAACAAACAAAGGTTAAAAGTCACTGAGTAAAAATGAGTATTTATTAGATCTATACATTACTTTCTTTACTCAAAAAGGCTATTCTAGCTAGGTAGCAATGGAGTAACATAACAAAGATGAATTTAAACTAATTCAGTACAAGCCTATTTAAAAACTGTTGTTTAGTTGCTAAGTCATGTCTGACTCTTTTGCCATCCCATGGACTGCAGCACGCCAGGCTCCTCTGTCTATGGGATTCTTCCGGCTAGAATACTAGACTGGGTTGCCATTTCCTCCTCCAGGGAATCTTCCCTACCCAGGGATGGAACCCCCATTTCCTGCAGTGGCAGGCAGGTTCTTTAACACTGAGCTACCAGGGAAGTCCTACATAATGTAAACTGTGGTAAAATTGAAAAAAAAAAACTTTTTCAGGCTTAGCACAAATCAATGTTTTCTATGATCTCCCCAGTTAATTTTGATTTGGCTTAAGATTTGACCAGAGGCCACAAAACAGGCACATGTATTAATCAATTGCAATAGTATTTGTCATGTAAATAAGATTTGCTAGCCTTATTTCCATATGCAGCAATGTGGGAGCTTAGCATTCTGGGTCACAAATTATAATATCTGGACCTTCTATTTTTTGTAATAATTTTGCTTTTTGTAGTTAACTAGGGTTATCACTTAGAATATTTCTGTTAATGAAGTTGGAAGGATATTGCTCATTTATTTGAGTCATTTTAAAACTTTTTCTTAGAGCAGAATTATTTCATTTTGGGAAAACATCTAGAATTTCTCTAGCCAAAACAAACAAACACAAGGTTTCTACAACTGATAGGGAGCAATAGGTGATCCTCCTCACACTCCCGCAAGGAGTACATTCATTTCCTCAACCTAGTTTAAACTTTCAGTGTCAAATGAGGTGTTAATATAACAATGGATCGAAAATAACGGTGTTATCTATTTTCCTTATTTCACTCTTAAGGAATTAGACACAGAAGCAGTCAATGAGGGAGTCCTAACTGTACCCCATGTTCTTGACTTGCAGGCCATATCTTTCCCCATCACTCTATTTGTCTCTTAGAAGTGGGAACTCTAAAACCTGAACATAAAATTAATTATTTATGGTCAGTTTAGAATTCTCTTTTGTCTAAAAGTTGCTTACTCTGAAGTGTGAAGTTTCCTTATATGGTTCACCAACTAAAAGCTGCAGGGATTGGGTTATTTCCTAATTCGGTAGTCAGGGACTGATTTACATTGCTGACAAATGTACCTTGTAGAGTCCCAGTGTTCATAAGCAAAGTTAATATACAAACTTTCATTGGAGAAAAAAGGCATGAAAAATCATAAGAAAATAGATTTTAAATGTCATGGATTTCTTTCTTTTTTTAATTTTATTTTTACTTTATTTTACTTTACAATACTGTATTGGTTTTGCCATACATTGACATGAATCCACCACGGGTGTATACGAGCTCTCAATCCTGAATCCCCCTCCCACCTCCCATTCCATATCATCTCTCTGGATGATCCCCGTGCACCAGCCCCAAGCATCCTGTATCCTGTATCAAACATAGACTGGCACTTCGTTTCTTACATGATAGTATACATGTTTCAATAGCAGATGTCATGGATTTCTTTTTGAGTAATAATAAGGAGGCTGACTAACCAAAGAAAGTTGTACAATGAAAATATTTCTTCCAGAATATCCTTTAGGTTTATTCATGAACAGCTATCACTTGCCCCTCCATGCCTGGCACCATGGCAGGCACCATTTTTTTTTATTTGTAATACAGCAGGGAATTTATAAGAGTAGATTTATTATGTCTATTGTAAGCCTTAGAACATTAGATCCATGATAACAGGTTCAATATAGCAAGGCACAAGGGATCATCTGACTAAAACATCTAAAAGTTAGTATTTGACAGCTATTTTCACTCAGATATGATCAGAATTGTATCTAAAAACATAGGATTTATTAATACTTTTAGAGTGACTATCTGAGCTATTTTCTATAACCCATAAAGTTCTTAATTCATAAATTTTAAATATTACCACTAAGATGAATAAACTCACTGTTCACCTGCGAACGAAATTGTATCTACTTGATCTGACTAAAGGGCTTCAAGGATTCTGCTCCTTTCAATTTCTTCTATGTACAATCCAAAATAATGGTGGGGAAAACAATATCCTTCACATATCAAGATGGGAATTCTCTTTGGTTCCGTCATTATCTATCTTACTTATATTTCAAAGGAACTTATCTGTTAGTATTCTACTCACTAGACAAGTTTTATACAAAAAATATTCTGAGCAAAATAAGTATCAACAATACAAGCAGCAAAACAATAATAATATATAATACTTGTTGAGAGCTTCCTTTGTGTCAAAAATGGTGTTCAGTACTTTACACATTTCTATCTTACTTATTATTTAGAACAGTTTAGAGTTATTATCATAGACAGAAAAACAGGATTTGGACCTTAGTATTTAATACTCTTGGCCCAGTGGTAAAGAATCCACCTGCTAATGCAGGACATGTGGGCTCTATCCCTGGGTCGGGAAGATACCCTGGAGGAGGAAATGGCAACTCACTCCAGTATCCTTTCCTGGAAAACCTCATGGACAGAGGAGCCCAGGGGCAATAGTCCAATGGGTCGCAAAGAGCCAGACATGACTGTAATATGTAATACTCTACCTTACCTCTATCTTCTATGCCTCCTGTGTAGTTATAGTACTCAGGGCAATGCTGACATTAGGGAAACTTTGCGAATGTACAGAAAGGTTCTCACCTTAGACCAGTCACCCATCCGCCACACATAGCATTTGGAGTAATCCTCACAGTCTTCAGCCTCCCTGGGTCGGGTGGAGAGGACACATTTCTTTCTAGGGTTAGTACACCTCACAGTCCGATGACGTACACCTTTGCCACACTTGACCGAACACTGGAAAATAACGTCAGAGACTGTGGATAAAGCTGGTGATTAGAAGATATAGACTTGATGATCAAATTACATTAGGAACTGGTTCTTATCTCTCATACACCTATCACCTACACAAAGGCCAGAATGAAGGCTATGCCCTAGCATCAGAGGCCAGACAGTGCTTCAGGCACAGTGCTAGAAATGAATGGGTTTCAGGAACACAGGACCATTACTGCAGAGAGTTCTACAACACATTGATTGCTTATGAAAGACAGATAAACAGTGGTCAAAGTGTAAACACTAACCTAATAACTGACGTCAAATTATCATATATAGTTATGTAAGGAAATTCATTTTATTTTTGGTGAAGACTTAGTTTGTGTTAGCCTTAAGAAGTGCTTGTAAAAAAAAAAAAGACAATTTCTAAGAGGATATAAAGTTAAAACAGAATATGTAGCAAAAACAAAAGTTTCTTTACATAATTATATACTTCTAGAAATCATCATTCTAAATGGTTGTTTGGATTGAAAATATAATTCAGTTAAAAAAATTCAGTTCATCTCATGAATAACTAATGCTTGATTAATGATGTGATATAACAGGTATGAGGCCTGTAGGATATAACTGACCTTCTCTGTTACATTTATGCTCCCCATTAAGGAACATGTATAAAGCTTCCCAGTCTTACAAGAGTGTGCAGCATTGATTATCTGGACACAGGAGCCAAAATGCCATTGGGTATGACAGCTAAGAGGGAGGAAGGGACGAGAGATGTGGCAAAACTTGAAAACTCCAATTTACATTTATATCTGGAAGAGTTCCAAAGAAAGAGCTAAGCGAAACAGCAAGGATGTAGCCGCAGATTTCAGCAGTTATTTTTCTGAAAACTGAAGCATAGAACTCATGAGATTTTAAACATAATACATTTGGCACAAATGAGTCATTGTCTCATAATTTTTAGTCTGCATTTGAATGTCTTGAGCTTTAAGGCAGACTACACGTGTGATTTGGTATTTTAATATTTACATTAATTTTTTTTTCCCAATGGGGCCTCCCTGGTGGCTCAGCAGTAAAGAATCTGCCTGCAAGCAGAAGCCGCAGGAGATGAGGCTTCGATCCCTGGGTCAGAAAGATCCCCTGGAGAAGGGAATGGCAACCCACTCCAGTATTCTTGCCTGGAGACTCCCATGGACAGAGGAGCCTCGCGGGCTACAGTCCATGGGGTTACAAAGAATCGGACATGACTGAAGTGACTTAGCGTATTTTTTCCCAATGGAAACTAATCCTGTTCTATAAATTCAATTTTTATATTAAATAAAAACAAAAGAGACATTTTAAAAATTGGTATATTATTTTGAGACATATTACTTCTCCCATCTGGTGCCAAAAATCTGTATGTTAGAACATTTCTGACCTAATCCCTCCTGAAGAGATTGCAAAAGTGTTACACTTAAGCTGAAGGTAGGGTATTTCTGTTTCTCTGATGTTCATGTGAATCGTTTCTCCAGACTGAACTGATCCATTTTGATGTAAAACTGATATACATCATACATGATGAAGGATCTTTTCAACAAAATCTTTTTTTTGTTTTTTTTTTTAATGAATGAAACATTTATTAATCCAGCATAACTTGTTCTAATGCTCCGTGCTGGCAGCCACCACCTGTCTGGATATTTTGTCCAGACCCCTCTGTCCCTGAGGTGTTCAGTTTACAACCCCCTTCTTCGTCCTTTTCTACCATTTTCAGCCCCACCAGGGCTTTGAGGACCTGGAAGGCTATGCTCTTGGAGTCTCTACTGAAAAGGCTAGTAAAGCTCAGAAATAAGACAAGAGAAAGATATACTATTTGCTAGTGTGTTTTTTGGGGGGGAGGTTGGGTTAACTGAAGAATATCCCCAAACCTTATTATCTAAGCTACTCTGTCCTCAATTTTCAAATGAATGGCTACTTACTGCAGCTTGGCATTTTCAGTCTGTCATTTTTACATCCCAACTAATATTTTGAAATCAAGCATATGAATGTTTCAGCTATGGATGTGCATGCACAGATGTCTTTGCACATGTATATTTGTATACAAGTGTGAGGGTGTTCATGTACATGCACACACAAGCCCACCTAAAATGCTTTCGAGTGGCCAGTAAATATAAGTAATAACTGGTGTTAATCATCATGAGAAGACATGTACCATGAGAACAAAATAAGCAAACAGTTTGGCATGGGACAAAGCTGTACACTACACGTTATAAGCTGGTGGGTGCATATGTGGTGTTAGGTAGTGCTGAGGTCAAATCTCAGGTCCAGCACTTAGTAGGACTTTGAGTAAACTAATTTCTCTGAGCTAAAGTATTATAAAATGGTGAAACTTAACTTTTCTGCATTGGTGATTAAATATCAAAAAGTTACTAAATATGAGGTAAAAACAGAAGCCCTGTTCACAAGAAATGACTGATAAGTGTTAATATCCTTTCTTCTCCTTTCTCTTCTAAATGCTCAGAGATATACAATGAGTCAATGTGTATTTTCATATGTGCCCACTATAGAGTATACTTATGGCACAGAAATAAAAAATCTGGATTCTAAAATGTACATAATATATGCTCGTAATTTTATTACGATATTCACAGTATAAAGAGTAAATCGGCTTTTTCCTACTTTCAAAATTATTTGAAATAAATGTATTCCTTTTATCACCAGAAAAATCAATAAACAGTATTAAAACTGCCATGCAGAGAGGCTCTGATTTTGATACAATACAACCTTACACAGGCTGAGAGTCAGAAAGGCAGAAGAAAGCGGACAAGCATCGGGGCAGAGACCATACCTCGGACCACACGCCCGCCTCCCACACGGTCATGCAGTCCTGGCCCTCGCAGCGCTGGGCAGAGGCAGGCTTGGGCCCTGCGCAGTCCCTCTCCCGGGCTCTGGTCAACGTTCCATTGCTCAGCTGTTGGGTACAAGCCACTTGTCTGCTCTGCATCCCTTTTCCACAAGTTCGTGAACAGGGGGTCCATTCCGTCATCATCCATCTAAAAGTAAAGCAAGAGTCAGTGAGACAAACTAAAAGATATCTACTTACTGTATATTTTGACATGGCTAGAATTAGCAGAATGTAATACATTAAGTTTATACCACTGTATTTTTTTCAACTAATATTTGAGTTTTTTCCTACAACACCAAGGCTTTCTATTGCTTTGAATTCTCCATACTTCTTATCTCAGAGCCTTGCTCTTATTAGAATCTCAAAGGACTTATCAGACTCAGGCCCTGTCATATTGCATGCTTTGCTAGCTACTGCCTGTCCTATTGCCATATTGAGGGATCTAACAAGAATAAAACTGCTAACATAAATGAATTTGTTCCTATTCTCTGCATTTAGAACCTTCACAATAACCCCACCTGTTAAGTTCTACAACTTCTGTGGGCATTTACAGAAGGGAAACTGAGGCAAGGGGAGGTGTAGTGACTTCCCTAAGGTTACAAGGTTGGGGAATCAGAAACTGAAATGAGACTGCTGACTACCTCACAAGGGGACTCGTGCAGGTATTAGCAAATAAAAGAAGCCTGTCTTGGAGAACCCCACTTACCTGGGGGAAGCAATCACTAACGTATTATGCCCATCACCTGCAACCAGGTTTTTGTGTCTGGGGTGGACCCTCCAAGGAGGGCCAAAGTCGCTTCTTTAGGCTAGCTGATATCTTGTTATAATGTGATCATTAGCATCGAAGTGATAGGCTACATGCAAAGTGAGCTGATTTTAGAAGTTCTCAGGACTCCAATATTATTCTCAGATCTCACTGATTCTGCCAATTCATATGTATTTTAATACATAGATGAAGATCCTTTTTCCAAACAACCATTATGGGCAGTGATACATCTCTATGCCACTTTCATTTCTAATGAACTGGGATCAACCCTGAGGACCACTCATTCAAACACCTCCCCAAATTTATTTCAGGAAGGAACCAAGGCCTATGACAGAAAAGTGATTCATAAAATTTGGTATCTGCATGATTCCTGTCAAAAAAAAAAAAAGAAAAGAAAAGCCCTCTGGGCCTTTCGGATTATTTAGATAATCTTATAGGGGATTTTGGGATTCCCAGGTGGTGCTAGTGGGAAAGAACACATCTGCCAGTGTAGGAGACATAAGAGATATGGGTTCAGTCCCTGGGTTGGGAAGATTCCCTAGAGGAGGGCAGGGCAACCCACCCCAGTACTCTTGCCTGGAGAATCCCATGGACAGAGAAGCCTGGTGGGCTACAGTCCATAAGTTCACTAGGATCAGACACGACTGAAGCGACTTAGCGCACATGCACACAGGGGGACTTAAATCCACAGCACAGGGCAATCAGAAGCCGTGAGCGTCATGCTGGGTTCCTTACTATCCATATTCGTGAAACAATACTTAGCAGCTGCTAAGGTTCCATGTTTCTCATTTGTTAGTGTCTGACATACAACAGGCATTGAGTATATAGTGTGTTCTATATATATATCAGAGTATATTTATAATTATTCTTATATTTCTCTATGTTTATCTTAGAACATAAACCATATGCTCAACTGACTTCTAGACCTTTCTATTTCACCTTACGGAACTTATTTCTGAAGCATCCGCAGCCTAGATCCTTAACATCCAGGTCCAAGACCCTTCCTCCTGGAGTACTTTCTCCATCCATCCCACAAGGACTCTGTTATCCTCTGCCCTCTGTCACCTGGCTTGTGGCAATGCTCCAAAGTTTGAGAAGTCACATGCTCATGCCATCTAGTTTTTGCATCTGTATAATGGCTCAATCCTAAATGAGTCTATGCTCCTATTTCTAAAATAGAAGAAAACATCACAATAACATTTGCACTCCAATATTGCCTCTAAGAAAGTTCCTGTCTGCTCGTCTACCAAGTATGATGCAGACCTACCAGTTTGCTATGGAGTCCCCTAGTGGATTTTTCCTAAAGTGAATATTTATCTTCCAAGTTTATTTCAGTTTCTGCTTCATCTTTCCCCACAAGAATACCTAGGCTATAAGAACAATATAAACCCATCTATATGTCTTGTCCCTAAACTAGGGAACCAACCATGGAACTATAGAAGACAGTACTGAAAAGAGAAGTATTTACAATTTCAGGAAATCTCCAATTTTTAAAATAAAATAAATTTTAGAGATCCATAGTGCAACAATAAAAAGTCACTTTTTTTCATTCCTTGGAAAACTGCTGAAAACTAAAGACAAAAATCTGCAACACACTGTAGTGAAGGGAAACATTTTGTATGTTATAATTCATCCAATTTGGAATGATCTCATTTTCTTATCTGCAAGACGACTGCTTACACAGCTAGTGCATCAGTGTATTTTCTATATGGTGCACAAGGTTACATCAGGCTATTTGGTGACTTTTTCAATAAATGTCAATAGTAATTAGAATGTTTCTCACCACAGTGGGGGAAAAAAAGCAAGAGGAATGAAACTTGTCCTATGGTAATAAGTCTTGGCAAGTTTTCCTGTGATGACTTCTCATAACTGCCTCATCCATTTATTGCTGTTCAATATTTTGGTTAACCTCACTGACATTGCTTCCTGGTGGTTAAAATACACCACCTCCTTTTCCAAGGGAAAGTAGACAATAATCTCTAACAAAAAGAGAGATTCCAGTCTCCAGCTGAAAAAATTTTTCACTCAGAAATGTACTGGCCTTTTAAAACCATTCATTTTACCAAGTCATTACCAAGGCATTTTCCCCCAAGATACCTGAGGTCAGTGAATGAACAATAACTGGCCTGTACTTTACACTCCGATTCTTCACAGACCCAGTATGGAAGTGACAAAATGTCCTAGAGTCCTCAAATCCAGTTCATTCAATGTTCCTGACAGACCAGAAAAAGCCACTGCTCTTTGACACAGATGGGAAAGCTATATGGTATATAAAACAAATGCTGTTTTGAAACATTTTAATAAATTATTTAACACAAGGTAAATTAGCATTTGATGTCTATTAAAAGGGATGAAAACAAAAAAGATAATTCTTAGGAATAGTAATAATATAAGTTCTTTAGCTGACAAGGCAAAAGCTAAAAATTCAGCTTCTGTGTCTATCTGCTTAGCAACGAATGAAAAAGAACCAAGGACCTGACTCTAGGCGACAATATTTCCCTAGGTCACCCTTTCTGTTGATTAGTATCCTGCCTTACAAAAACACTTAATTGGTTCACCCACAGAGTTAGGATAAAAAGAATATAGTCTGGCTGGAGCAAAGGGACTGTTAAGCATTACTGAAGTACTTGAGTATACTTTTTCCTTTTGGATATTCTTTTACATATTAATATTCTATTCTTTAGGAGCATGTTTTTCCCTGTCAGGGAGGAGGGTAGGACTGTTAGAGCATGAATGCAAAGGAAAGAAAAAGTAGTAATCAGCTTTTGATACCTTAAATATACTGAGTCTACAGAAAAGCAAGTCTTGAAATTTCAGCTTTGTAGAGGAAGACAAGATTATCCAAATTATTTTAAGCTCTCATTAACATGCTGCTGCTAAGTCGCTTCAGTCGTGTCCGACTCTGTGCGACCCCATAGACGGCAGCCCACCAGGCTCCCCCATCCCTGGGATTCTCCAGGCAAGAACACTGGAGTGGGTTGCCATTTCCTTCTCCAATGCATGAAAGCGAAAAGTGAAAGTGAAGTCGCTAAGTCGTGTCCGACCCTCAGCGACCCCATGGACTGCAGCCTTCCAGGCATCTCCGTCCATGGGATTTTCCAGGCAAGAGTACTGGAGTGGGGTGCCATTGCCTTCTCCCTCATTAACATAGCATGAGCCAGATATGGATAGTTTTGCAATAAGCCAGAAACAGAGGGAACTCGGATGCGGTGCTACATCTGATGGGGGAAGGTGGAGGGGAAAAGAGAAACCAGAAGAACTAAGCATGAGCCTGTGTGACACTAATTCCCAGAGAGATTACTGAAGACAGAAAAAGCCTAAATATAGTTAATTGGCAGCCCTCCTGCTCCTTCTCCTTTAGCTCCCCATACATTGTGGCGGAAGGTCACGAGGAAGCTTATCTTAGAGAGCGCCCCAGAGCTACGAGTTCTCTGAATGTCTGAGTTGTGGGATATATACATTTACTGTGACTCCACTGCGGAAACTACTGCACCGGAGATCAATCGTTTGATTCCCTAAGAACTCATGCATACACCCTAACTCACTGAGCTTCAACACATCTCTGAGTGTCAGGATAGAATAAAAGTCTCTCTCTCCAGATTCTAGAGAAATCAAGCCGGCCTCAGACTCTTTTTGTCACTCTATCCTTCAAAGCTGTGAGGACAAATGACACTGGGGCCAAGTCCCACTCAAGCCCAACATCAATTTTTATATGAGAGCACAGTGATTTTTCAGGAGCCCAGTGCCAGAAACCATTCTGCACAGCCTTGCTGTGAGCCTGCTCCAAAATCATGCTTAGGTTCCATTCACCCATCTCTGCTGGTTACTAAGGGGTATCCTTCCTTCTACATCACTTTAAGCTGCTCAGCATGGGCTGTTCTATCCCCTACTCATGGGTTTCTTGCCTGCTTTGCTGCTTATTACTCACTGAGAAAGTCACAGGGGACCAAAGGAACCAATTTTCTAATAACTTGGACCCAGGTCAGGAATCTGGTGATCAGAGATCAAGAATCAAACAGTTTGTCTCTGGGGCAAAGAAGTGAGAATCTAAACTTGGGGGCCGGAAGGACCAAATGCTCTCATTGTTGTGTCAGGGACTGGCTCCTGGTCAGTCCCACTTTGGTTTATATCATCACTGGCAGGTCCTAACATACCATTTTGGAGAATTTAGGAATGAGTAGTTGAATTCAGCCAGATAATCAGATTTCTGAAGAGGTGACCAACAGGTTACCAAATAATTTTAACTACTCCTTCCTTATTCAGTTAGGAGTTGTTTTCACACTGTGAACAACAGATAGAGTGGACATCAAGCCTAGCCTTGCTTCTCCAACACTTGATCCCTAGAGTTGATTACGCACCTTTCTTGCTGCTGCTAAGTCGCTTCAGTCGTGTCCGACTCTGTGCGACCCCATAGACGGCAGCCCACCAGGCTCCTCCGTCCCTGGGATTCTCCAGGCAAGAACACTGGAGTGGGTTGCCATTTCCTTCTCCAATGCATGAAAGTGAAAGTGAAGTCGCTCAGTCGTGTCTGACTCCTAGGGACCCCATGGACTGCAGCCTACCAGGTTCTCCCGTCCATGGGATTTTCCAGGCTAGAGTACTGGAGCGGGGTGCCATTGCCTTCTCCTTTCTTAGAACTTGCTTATTTAAAGCCTTTCATTTTGGTACACAACACACTGCACTGCTTTTAAGAACCTGTGATTCTTTACTGAGTGGGGAGACAGGCTTACCTTGTTTGGCATGGCTGCTCATTGCACTTGCGAATCTGAGGCTCCGGCTTTGTTAAGTACTTGCATTTCTTGTTATCCACAATGCTGATATTTTTGTTCATGATTTTTGTGCAAGACACTGTTGTTTTCCTTTCTCCTGAAAAGAGCAAATAAACATAGAAAGAATTGTTATTATAGGCCTCTATGTGATGGATTTAGGAGGTATTCTTAGGCTTGTACTTTTCATATTTTATACAAATTTTAGATTAGATCAATGAAGATGATATTATTTATAATTTGCAAAACAAAATGTATCTCTAGCCTTAAGTAAGATGAATAATAATTTTTTTAATTGTTAGCAACTAAATGGCAAGCTTTATAGTACAAAAAGATTATGGTAGCATAAGTTGATAAGACATTAATTAAAGACACTTATAAAGGACTGTATCATCTTTTAGCATTCAGTGGTGGAAAGCTGTATTTTTATAAAGTCTCTGTGCTGTCACAAAAGCACATAAACACTCATATAAACGTGTGAACATTCTATCATCTGGCTGTACACCATCGGGGGTAAGTTTTAGGAGGTAAGCTTATTTTGAGTATAACTAAAATCTTTTTTGTCACTTTTGGTAAAGAACTCAAGAATGCAAGAAATACTCATTCCCTAATGATTATCCTGTTCTCTAAGAAAAACCAAGGCAGTTTTCCCATTTTTCACAAGATTTCAGAAAATGGGCTTTTTTCCTTTCTCTGGTAAGATGAAGTTTGATTATAAGAGGTAAAAATGACTATTTGTATGTGATACTCATTTTGCTCAGAACCTCGTAAGCACTCTTACTTGACAACACTTATATTATTTCATCTTACACTGAAAAAGCCAACTACATATGTGCTGATTCTGTTTTCCTAAAACAGTCTAAATATCTATATAGGATTTAATAATCTAATGTAACTTGCTTGACCCTATAAAAATAATTAAATCAGTCAATAACTGTAAAGCCAGACAGGTCAGGAAGGATTAAGAAAAAAAAAATCACAAGTCTTTGTGTCACTATTGAAAGGCCCATTAGTTAGGGTCCTATGACTGTCATGCAATAATAATTAGGAAACTCAGAGAAGCAGAAATGACTTACAGTTTTACATTTTCTTCACAGAGAAAACCAGCCTTACTAGGTAGCAGTTACCTAAATGTGAGAACTCAGGAGATTTTTGGTCAATATCTGCCTAGTTTCCGTATGCTTCAGGTGCTCTTTTATGACCTGACCCATATAATGAATAGACAGTACACAAATTTTGAATAATGCTAGCATATGTATGTATTATTTCTACATGACAATGATGCTTACCTAAAAGCAGGATTAAAATAAATGTTGCTTTTTTTTTGACATATTTGTTTTAAAATCTAATCTAAAACCTCATAGTCATAAGGCACTCTTTTACAGAATAGATGGAGTTGTCTAAATTAATTTAAATTTAATGCTTTTCACAACCACAGCACAGAAGGATGACAAACAGACAATATCCAGAAAGCTTTTGCTGAAATTCACTGTAGTCACGGAATGAATAACTCAGAGCTAATTATACTGCATTTTTTCCTTTACTTAGAAAGCGTCTAACTTTAGTTATGCTGGCCCAGAGGTGACATACTGAGCTAATGACAAAAATCTTTCAAGTACTGATGTATCAGAACAGATACAGGTATCGGCACAATACATGGAGTGCCTTACTGGTGTTCTAACAAAATACGAAGCTGTGTGAATAAGAACTGGGACATTTCCATCCACACTGTAGCAAATAAGCTCACATCGTAAGTTTTTTGGCAGACAGAAGAGGGTTTAGCCCTACTTTAAAAAAATTTCATTGAACAAAAACAAAAGAATCAAGGGGGAAAAAAAATCTAATGCTCAGCTAGTCATATTATGCCTATGAAAATACAACCAGGATCCTAAGGCCATATGGAAATGTTATTGTTTGATTTTTTTCTTTTATATATTTTTATGTCCCAGCCAACACAGGAAATTTCCATTCTAGCATCTAATAGCAGTATTTACAATGCATCCAATACTGTGGAACCCAGGGACGAACAGAAAAGTGATGAAGTAACTGGCCTCCTGCCTGAATCTTGAGTAGATGCAAGCTGTTGACAGTGTATTATTTGCTTTACGGCAATTAACTTCATCTCTGGGTCATTCCCACTAAATTATTGTTGGGGAAATCTGTTTTGATGTTCTAAATTAATTATAAACAAAATACAATAACCATTACGAATTCATCTTATCATCAAATTTGGGCAAAATTTTAAAAGGAAGGGTAATTTTTATTTACTGATTCTTTGTTCTTTGAAGACAGTTAACAAAAACTAGATATTATGTTACGTTCCTTCTTTTCGAGTCTCAGAGATAAGCGTGTATTTTTTTCTATGCTATGTATTTAATCCAGAAAATGGCTATTTTTAATAGAACTCTATTTCACTCAGGTAGATCACATTTCTAAAACCTGCATCATGTACGAGGAAATAGTTTGAGGAGCAGGTTGAGTCAGGACGCATAAGTGAAATTCTCTACATGTTATAAGACATTTCAAACTTTTTTTTTAAAAAACTTACTTTTTAATTTTGAAATAATTTTTTACCCACATCTACTTTGGGAAATAAGAGGATCTGAATACCCTTTATCCAGTTCCCCGCAATGGTAGTGACTTGTAAGACTATACTACAGCATCACTACCAAAAGACTCACATTGATATTGTCAAGATGTACAAGATTTCCATCCCCCAAGAATCCCTTCAGTTACTCTTTAGAGCCACACTCACTTCCCCTATGATCCACCAGTCATAAGCCCTGGCAACCACTAGCCTATTCTCCATCTCGATGATTTTTTTCATTTCAAGAATGTTTTGAAAATATCATACTATTGGGGACTGATATTTTTTTCAACCCAGCATGACCCCTTGGAGACTCATTTTCATTGTTCTATCAATCATTTGTTCCTTGTTATTGCCAACTAGCAATTCCTGCTGTGAATGGACCCCAATTTATTCAACATATCATCCATAGAAAGGTAAGTACATTCCAAACTTTTTACTAAAATTGGGGAACTCTATATGAAAGAGACTATATGTATTCATTTGTCTTCACAATTTTCTCTTATAATGTTTAATTATACTAACAACGACTAGCAAGCAACTAAGCCAAAAGTAAAAATAATTAAATGAGGAAAAAGGTATTTTCTCTGAGTAGAATGTAAACGGCTGCTTATTTGTCAAGCGTACATTTTTTAACTTGAGCAGGTTCTAAAATCATGTCATGTCCTTTCATTCTTAGTCATTCTTTTTACATTTCTATAAAACATTTTTCCCCACATGGTTTGGGCTTAACATTAATAGGACATTTTTATTTTAATGAAAAAAAAAATACATTCTGCATTGTTCCTAACTGATCTTGTCATTTACATACATACAAATATTTTAACTGTATCCCCTAACTTTCAAGTTAAATTTAACTTGAGTGCCTAACACTTTAACTGGTCTGGCCTCTCTGTCTCAGAAACAGGAAAGAGTCTTTGTTTTGTTTTCCTGTTAACAAGCAACAAGATGAAACGACTGATGTGGGCTTCATTTTCCCTTCTTTTTACTGTTCCTCTTCAAGCAGATCCAGTAGAGGTTAATTTAACACCACACCTTTCGGCTAAGGAAGCTGAATGTCTGCTGCCATGGCACCCTTATGTGTGAGGAGCTGAGGGTAGGGAATATCAGGCCCATTTTACAGAGGGGCAAACTGAGGCCAGATAAGTGACAAGACCTGTTTGTTCTCTTATTGAGAATATCAAACAACTTCATATCTGGTGTGTAATTCATTAGTCTTTATATCTTGAGTGCCTAACATCTTCACAAACTGGCTTCTACCTTTTTTGTCAAATAATTTCCCACAGCTTGATTCTCATATTTTGCATCTGACTAATAAACATTCTCGCTAACCCCAGGGCCTCTGCACTTATGTATGTCCCTGGAAGGCTTTCTACAGCTCTCCATACATACTCTGTATGGTGCTTTTATTATTATCTAACCCCTACCAGGGATGACAGTAAATTCTCTAAAAACAAAAAGTACTCATCTCTGAATTATCCAGCAAAAGTACAAGTACAGTCGGTATTGGTAAAGGGATCACCAATGAAATATAAACATGTAATTCAAGCCCAAAGAACTTGCACAGTAAGAGGTTCATCTCAACACCGTGTTTCCTAAAATGGTAAAAAAATCATTTGCAAACTCAATGATCAATTATGGGGAATAATTATATATAGCAAATCAAACAAATGGATTATTATTTAGGTGTTACAATTCAAAGTTATAAAGAGTTTACATGAATATAACTGTTCCTATTAAGTAAAGAAAGTAGGACATGAAATGACATGAAATATTATTGAATCCAAATAATGCAGAGAAGAGCAAACATATATTTTGGTGCATTTTCTTTGGCTAATAACATTTACACTGGTACAGGCAAAGTGCCTGTGAGAGGGAAAAACAGAAAAACCCAGCACCCTTAATAAGATACAGGCATTTGTATACTGAGATATTGCCTCAATTTGGACCCAAAGGCTTGGGTGCATCCAGGGACTCTGGCCATTGCCAAGGAGAGCCATGGCTAGAGGATATCACAACGCAAGGCTAACAGCTTATGTCGTAAATTAGCAGGATTTGGATTAATGTGAAGAATGTGGAATGTTGACTTGTTTTTTCCTTTTTCAAAGTGTATCTGTTCAGATTTTCTAAAAGCATATTTAACTCTTCATTTATTTCAAAACAGGTTATTAAATTTGAGGGCCTTCATTCTAGGTTTTATGTCATTAATTCACCTACTAGATTAAAAATGAAACTTAGAGTAATGCAGTTACTGTATGTAGTATGCAGAATGTGGATTTCATAAAAAAACACTTCAGCTATTATGGAATTATAGATCGCTGCTGCCTCTGAAGATCAAGATCATTTCAAACAAACTTTTATTAAAAAAAAAAATCCTTTATCCACTGACCTGTACTTTTGAGGTGCCAAAATAAATTTAAAACATTCCTTCGAAGATTTTTTAGATATCTTAGAACACCAAAGCAAAGTAAATATTTACTTCACAAATATGTTTTAAGATGTTTGAAAATAAAAGGACCAATATCAATGATCAATGCTGAAGTTCAAAGTGATACATCTATTCAAAGTTTTCTAGGAGTATGATTCGAATTTGACAACATTGTGATGAAAAGTGTGCATGTTAAAAACTGCTGGAAAAATTTACTTAAGATCATCAGCATTACTGGATATTCTAAAGTAATATTTCTTCTAAAAAAAGAAAATTTTATATCTCAGACTTTTCTTTTAATAACTTGTATCAATAAATTAATAGACACACATAATAAAGGAACACTAATGGGTTATTTTCTCATTGGAAAAGACTCTGATGCTGGGAGGGATTGAGGGCAGGAGGAGAAAGGGATGACCAAGGATGAGATGGCTGGATGGCATCACGGACTCGATGGACATGAGTCTGAGTGAACTCTGGGAGATGGTGATGAACAGGGAGGCCTGGCGTGCTGCAATTCATGGGGTCGCAAAGAGTCGGACATGACTGAGCAACTGAACTGAACTGAACTGAATGGGTTATTTTAAAACTTAGTTAGAGATACTGATATAAAAGATCATGATAATAAAAATTTAACTACTGGAAACTAGGTATTTAAAAAAAACATTTATTGTTCCCACTTATTGATGGAATGTAGTTCCTTAAAAATGTGTTAAAAAAAACACCTTATGTCAAACACTGAAATTGTATACTGCCCTGTGATAATTTGCTCTTTTTTGCTTAATATTTCTATGAAGTAGAATAGTCTTATTATTATTCTTTGCTGCTGAAGATAAATTTTGCCTGAATCTGTTTCCAATGTTCTGTGCTTTGAACTTACTTTCATTTAATTCATGAATATGCTGAAAGGTTACAAAGCTCTTTCTGGCTATAAAATCGACAAAACAGAGTCAGAAATGATGCGATTCTTGAAACCCTGTCCATCTACTTTATTTATGAACTGCAAAGGAAAATAATATCCAAATGCCCAGAAACATTTTGGCACTGAAATGAATATACATTCTATTAACATAGTCAGAGATAATTGAAAACTGTTGGCTAAACACAATGGAACAGATCTGAGAGAGAAGGTCTGTTCAAGTGCGAGTCATATAGAAGTTGCTTATAATTAGGACTTTTATAAAATAAGCCGTTTGAAATAAAAGTAAGGACATAGCTAACTTTGTATTTAACAGATTAAATAAAACATCTCTTTATGTAATCTTTTTAAGGGACATGCTATATTTTGTGGGGTGAAATCACTAAATCCCTGAGCTGTTCCTGAAGGAAGTGTATGACAAAGAGGAAAGAGGATCTGAACTCAGGAGTTCTGGATTCTAATTCTGGCTCCACTCCCACTGGACATGTGACTGTGCAAAGGCACTTAATCCCTATGCACTTCGATTTTCTCACATTAATAATCACACAGTCATGCTTAAGAATATCTAAAAGCCCTTCTGACTTTGAACCTAAAGTAACTTATACTGAACTTCTATTTCTTAAAGCCTAACAAGTGACAAAACATATTCTAGGCTATATGATTTTGGGAAAAAAAAAATTAACCCCCCAAATTTTCTTGTTTAAACTGAAGACTGACAAGTTCTGTATGTTTACTTCTGAAGCTTTTACTAGACCACAATTACAGCAGATTGAAAAAAAAAATGAGGATAATAAAATTCACTGGGCAAACATTTTCCTGTCTAGAGTCTCAAATGTAAACAGATTTTAATGACTGCCTTTCGGTGCAGTAATAGGAACCAGCAACATTTTCATTGCTGTTTCCTCATGACCCACCATGGGATGGTGGCTGGTCATTCTTGTCTGAGTTATACTAAGGAAGAAAGAACTCTGTGAATTTTCACTTTAAATGTTTGTTTCTATCTGTGTTTTGCTTTTTTATGGAGAGGGGATGTGAAGCAGAGCCCCTTCAGTGCTATGGGCCCTGGCATCAGCAAGAAATGGGTGAAGTGGAGGCACAGGAATTTGGGTGTACGTGGGAGCATCAGCAGGAGAGGACCAGCGGAGACAGGATCGAAGTCACATGGTGATAATGGGGCCCTGAAGAACTATGACCAATGAAAATTTCATTGTGCCAAGGATGACTGCTACAAGCTTTAAAACTGTGACTAGAAACTCTCTTGTTATAATTACTCTATAACCCCCAGGAGCAAAGCCTGCTCTGTATAGTCTTCGCCTTCCTGGCCTCCCACACTGCCTTTACTCTGGGGCTGTGTGTTCCTGGAGTTCCAGAGCTCCAAGCGCTCTGGCAAAAGCAGCCACTCCCCTGTCTCTCAAACTCTAGATGTCCCCGATACCTTTTTCTCCCGTCTCCCAAAGAAACCATTTCTCGCTTTCTCCACGGTTGCCAGTGGGGTGGCCATTTTCTTGCTTACACTCCATACTTTCGCATCTAGAGGCAGACCATTCCCCCTTCTTCCTAAACCTACAGCTTTGGGGCAGGCCATGCAGTGCCGTCCCCTTCTTGATGCAGCCAAACACCAACCCCTGGATCAATCTCTCTTTTCACTCTAAGAGTTTAAGCTCCTGGATTATTGTTCTATTTTCTAATACTGCTCCCTATACACTTTTTTAAATTTTTTTGAACTTTTACTTTTGTATTGGGGTATAGGCAATTAACAGTGTAGTCATAGTTTCAGGTGAACTGCGAAGAGACTTAGCCATACATATACATGTATCCATTCTCCCCCAAACACCCCTTTCATCCACCCCTCACATTGAGCAGAGTTCCATGTACTATACAATAGGTCCTTGTTGGCTATCCAATAACACAATTCTTTTTGTAATTACTATAGCCATTTGAATGATTCTTCAACACCAAGGACTCTCAGTTTCAGGCTCTCTTCTCATCCCAAAGATGTGTCCTTTCACTTCACTGAAGCCACTAACTCTCCTGGTCTTGTTATTACTAATAACTATATCCCCTCTATTGGAGAAGGAAATGGCAACCCACTCCAGTACTCTTGCCTGGAGGCTCCCATGGAGGGAGGAGCCTCGTAGGCTACAGTCCATGGGGTCGCAAAGAGTCGGACATGACTGAGCGACTTCACATACATATCCCCTCTATACTCTCAGCTCTAATTTCTGTCACCATCTCCTGTATTTCCAGCCCCCTTCTTAAGTCTAAACGTCTTCTGACTCTAAAAGTTCTTTAACCCCACCAGGTCCTAAAATTCATTAGTGCTACCACGATTTGACTGTCTTTCAAGCCCTTCATATCTTTGCTTTTTTCTGTGTACAACTAAATTCCATGGTTAATCATTTTCAGCTCCTTACATACAACCTCAGGTCAAACGCATTCTCCTTTTATTATACTCACATGGCAATTCTGAAACTCACATCACAAGTACATCTCTATGCTACACATACCTGGAGGGTAATGTACCACTCTGACATAAGTGTCAAGCTGAATTCATGAACATCAACTTCAGATGGACCATCAGTGCTACCATATGGTCAAAACAAGTACCATTTCATTCATTTTCTTTTTCTCTTAAGTGACCACCTCACATTTCCTCTCTTTTCAAAATTCCAACATCTTTTCCACCTTTAGTCTCAGAAAAATGGACTATCTTGATAAAAATAGAATCAACCGTAATCAAACGGAGTACCACCGTAAGTTTCCAACAACTGATTTTGTTCAAAATACTGTCTTTTCTCCTGTTACTAGGCTATCTATACTTCTTTCTGAAGCCCTATTCTATTCCATCCACCTTGCCAACTTAAGACATTACTCCAGAAATGTTTTGCTCTCTCCTTTGCATCACTAGTTTTCTGTTCTGTTCTGTTCTAGAAAACATACACTGGCAAGCAATCATGTATAATTCTCCTTATTAAAAAAACAATAAACTCTTTGATGCATATTCGTCTCCAGTTAATGCCACGTTTCTCTGCTTTATTCTTTCAACATTTCCTGTTACGGTGAATCTTTTCTTCATCACATGCTATTTTCTCTTGAATCCACTCCACTTAGTCTTTTGGTTACTTATTTTAATATGTTTTTTTTTTTGGTTTCTTCTCATCTGTCTGAACTCTAAATGACATAGTGTCCCAAGTAAAAATAAAAGTGTATGAATATCATATAACAACCTGCATGATGTACAGGGCACCCCCCGTAAGTGTTAATATTGATGAAAAGCAAGGCAGTGAGTAATCATATTGAGTGAGATATGTAACAACTGCAAACAGCCTTTCTTTAATTCATGCCAGATTTTGCTGCAAAATAGTTCAGGCATTTAGACATGAAATGTGTTTCAAAAAACTTTCGATTTCCAATCCTTCATGGAGTTTGAAATTTTAGATAAGGGGTTATGGATCTGTCTTAACTGTCGACAGTTAATTGGAAAACAGCTATTTTGGAAAGATAGATAATGAAAAATCCTTCACCTCCTCCACATGTGGCATCGCAATCTTCCCAGCCTGTGTGTGTCCACATGAAAAGGGGTTCAGGTGCTTTGGAGCTCTGATTCTCTGGAGGAGGGTCTGATGGGATGGTGTATTCATAGTGAAGACCATAATTCTGGTCTTGAAACAGCAGCACCTATAATATATATAGAAAGGTTCAAAGCAGATGGATCAAATCAGAGCATATTCAATGTGAAGCATAAAACTAAGGATATGGATACCTTAAAATGCTTTTGGTATGGTGTGTGTGTTCCCTCCATACATAGTAGATTTGTGACCTTATCGCTTAAATGCTGAAACTCTCCTACTTCTGTAAACACTGGAATTATACACTTAGCTCGGAGCTAACAATGGTATGAAAAAATAGCCCATTTGAATGAGGTCAGAGATACCATTTTATTTTCTCCCAAGTCAATGGGCTACACAGTCTTCTAAAGCATGGTACATGGATGAGATGACTTTAGTAGGGGGGGCAGGGACATGTGTCCTATATAACATCAAGATATAACCCATAATCTAGTCTCAAATGAAGCCTTTTCACTCATATTAGAAAAATATGAATGATAGGTCCCTGTGTCAACAGAGGAAGAGGGCAGAAGACTTTGGGAGTCATTTCACTCCATAAGGGGAAGAGAACTTCTAAGCCAATGGGAAAACAAGAATAGTATTCCATGTATGCTTACAGTTAAGCTTTAATTTTGGCAAGGTTACTAACTTTTCATTTACAGTAAAGATCATTTCCTTTGAAAAGAAATTTATGTTAAAAAAAACTTTTAAAGGCAAAGTAACTTAATAATGGTATAGTTATATACATGTATGTAAACAGTACACATATGTAAATAGTATAAATCATAAAGGACATATGAGAATGGTTGAACTGTGGGTTACACTGGACTAAATCATAAGCAGTAACCATGTCTGTGATGTTTTCCCACAGTACACAATATCAAGCTTAGAACTGTACCATCATGTATGGTACAACCATACATATTTTAAATGAAAGAAAAATACATGAAATATACTCATTTAAAATAAAAAATGAATGAGAATATATGTTTCTTTATAAATTCAAATATGTCAAACAAGCCCTTGGGATATATGATGTCTATGGATCTGAGGATTTATGGAAAAGTGAAAGTGGCTTAGTTGTGTCTGACTCTTTGAGACCTCATGGACTATACAGTCCATGGAATTCTCCAGCCCAGAATACTGGATTGGATAGCCTTTCCCTTCTCCAGGGGATCTTTCCAACCCAGGGATCAAACCCAGGTCTCCTGCATTGCAGGCAGATTCTTTATCAGCTGAGCCACAAGGGAAGCATCTATATAACATGATGTGATATATAAAATATATATATATAACTAAATCTTAAATTTTATTCAAATATTAGAGAATTTTGATATTTAATCTATATCAAGGTAGTTGTAATGATAGGTTATAGAGTTAACATTTAATGGGGAAAAAAAGGAGTTCAAGGTTAATTTTTTTTACTTTTTTTCCTTAAGATTTTGCCTCAATTTATTAACAGAAATACTATGACACATTTTAATATGTGGACTGAGGAATTAGTATGATGGCATTATGAATCAACTAGATCAACAATAAAAATAATACTTTTAAAAGTCACATATATGTAACATGCTGGATACTGATTGTAAGCACATGATAGTGTTTGTTTTGACTTTAAATATCTCATTTCATGTTGCTAATGATTTTTCAGCTCAATAAGCTAAAAAAAATGGGAGAGAGATGAAGTCACCTTGTTTATGAACAGGACCAGACGATTACATGATTTTTAAATTGATGAAATGAACATATAAGTAAGTTATTTGTCAACTTATTTAATTACATGAAAACGTGTCTGTTTTTCTTAAAAAACTACCTTTTCATTAATAGGACATTTGATTGTTCTTGAACATCTAATTCCATTAAAATAAAGACATTAGTTACAAAATCATTAGCTCTTTCTTAAACCATCTGAATTTGGCAGTATTCTTTGCAAGAAGGAAAGTTACAGCTGAGGGGCTCATACTGAAGCATGGCACAGACGGTATTGCCTTTCAAAGTTCAGTACCGGCTTTCAATCTGTAATAGTCATTAAAGAAAAATATCTTTAGAAGTGCAGTTTCCTTTGGATTACTGAATAAATCCAGGTCACATAGATGCCTTCTTTTAGACATAGTTCACTGACTTTAATTATGTTTCATGCTTCCAGGAAAAACCTTGGTAATTACCAGTCAGATTAAGGATTCTGCAGCAAGGAAACTCCCTCTGCCCAACAGTAAGGTCTCACATACAGTTTTAAAATTTTGAATTAGAGGCTCACTAAAAGAGCCTCAGTCTTGTCCCATAAAAATATGTAGGTTACACTCATGTAAGGGAGGCAACATGATGGCGTTTTCAGCAACCAAATCATTAAACATATGTTTGTTGTTGATAATGTTGTTATTCTAAGTGACCCAATCATGGAAAGAGCCAGATATTGGTCATATGATGTTTGTTTAGTCATTTTTCCCCCTCTCTCCAGATGGCAGAGGGCACAGAGTGGAGTTTCCAATTCAAATTACAGGATCCAAAGTAACTGTGGGGAGATGAACAAAAACATTATTTAAAGTATATGCCTAATCACGATCCAAAGCTCTTGGGTATAAAGAACTTAGGTTTGATCTTTGTATCAGGAAAGGCAGCATAGAAGATGGATTAACATCTAATTTATTCAAAGCAGGGAAACCTGGAGTGCTGCAGTCCATGGGGTCGTAGAGCCGGACATGACTGAATCACAACAACAAAATAACTTACTGGGAGATACTGAGCACAGTACTTAATCTTTTAAATATTTAGTGTTTTCTAAATCTGTAAAATGGAATAATAATAACCTATCACATGGTGTTATTTTGAGGATTAAATGCCATAATGAATATAAAGCACTTCTGGACCGGGTCTGCTCTCAGTGCTTGATGAATGGTGTATATTATTACTATTATCAGATTTGAACAGAAGGCCTCATGGAACTCACCTCACTCCCTTTATGTATCCCTCCCTTCATGCATTCTTGTTGGTAAAGCCTGCTGACTGCAGTTCTACAAAACATTCTGGAAATGTGGTCAGTGAACCAGTAGTAGTGGCAGACCAGTGTTCACGTTAACAAGAGCAAGAACCTCAGGTGATGTGCAGGCATGTTCAACTAGGGAAAAGCAAATGGGCCAATGAGATTTGAACCTCTGGTGCCTAGACTGGCAACACAGATGTCTCCAGTTGAGGACAAATTCCACTTAAACTGTTTGGAGATATTAAACAAGGTGGCACATCACACTCGAAATAAACAGTCAGTTGACTGTGTTTTACAGTTGTTTTTATGTGTGGACTCAGATGCTGAAGTGTGTGAATCTCGGACTTTGCCACCAGAATGAAAAACACGCTAGCTGTGTAGTCAGTCCTCTGGCTCCTGAGTCATCAGCACTGAATGCCATGATCAAGGACAATAAGGGCATGTGAATCTGCCACCCCGTGGGTGCAGAGTCCCAGTGTGCTGATTTGTTTGCTCCAAACTCAGACCTAGTCTTCTGCTACATGGTAAAGAAACTTATTATCCCAAACATTCAAGTTATCATAATTCTTTACAGGAATCACTTAACCTAGTAAGAGCACAAGGGGTAATTGGAAGCCTTGTTCAATATTTATCAAGTTTTTTCCCCCAGGGACCAATATCATTTTTCTCAAGGGCATTTTATATAGATTCAGGTGGTACCCACTTCACAGATGTATGAAATGCGACAGTTTGCCATGCAAGCATGGATGCTAAGTTGCATCAGTTGTGTCCGACTCTTTGCAACCCTATGGACTGTAGCTGGCCAGGCGCCTCTGTCTGTGGGATTCTCCAGGCAAGAAAACTGGAGTGGGTTGCCATGCTCTCCTCCAGGGGATCTTCCTGACCCAGGGATCAAACCTGTGTCTCTTACGTCTCCCGCATGTGCAGGCGGGTTCTTTACCACTAACAGCACCTGGGAAGCACTCTAATCTTTACAGACATCTACTCTGATCAGTAAACATATGCTTTTGGGGAAAGAGGAACCTTATTGCCTGCTAGTTTACCTCTACTGTGGGCTGAGAATTCTCTAAAACATCATGTCCCTTTTTAAAATGTAAAATTTTCTTTTAAATTTAAAAATTTCCACTTTTAGCCATCTTGATTTCAAACACACACAAAAAAACCCCTAAAATCCCACCTCTTAAGTAACTTTAAATATCTATTTGACAATCCAAATTTGGAAAAAAGAGAAAGCATAGTGGGAATGTCCTTTGTCATAGGAAGCTGATTATGCAATGTTATGGATTCATTCCCTCATACCAGGAGGTGTAAAGGTGTTGTAGTAGGACCTTTGGCGGAGATCTTCTCCCAGAGGCCTCGTCTTACATAATGGACAGTAGTTCCTGCTATGTTGAATGCTCCAGAGTGTTCAATCTTCCAGTCACTGTTAATAGACTGTTTTCCAGTGTCTCGGAGAGCTATAAAGAGGTTATAAAATATTAGGAGATTAGCAAGTCAGCATCATTAATCACTGTCCCTTTTGCATGATTTTGTTAAAAGCATTTCGTGCATTTCTAAACTAAATGGTCAATACTCCCTGATGTAAAATATGAGGCATCTCTATCTGGGAAAATCTATAATCACAGCAAATGCCACAGGAAATTCTCCTTCTCTCCTAAAGCTTCCCACCACCATACAGTCACATTTATCTTTGTCTCCTCAAAACTTCCATTCAACACTTGATGTCTATAACCTTATTTTGTCCTGTAGTCATTTATTCTTTAACATATGAAGGTTAGAGGTGCCAGTGCTGTCTATGCAATGATTCTATGAACAACGTGAGGGATAGTACTACATCTTATACAGGCTCTGTAACTCCCATGCCACCCAGGAAAAGGGTGTGATGACAGAAAGATCATTAAATAGCATGCTAACTAACAGCTCAAAATGAGAGCTATGTTCAACACAAAACAATTCAAATATAACATGTTAGTTTTAAAAACAGAACTCAGGACCTTTTAATATTCCTAGTTGGTGATTTACTGTGTACAAGAATAGATATAAATGCTAGTTCTTACCCATAAACAGCCATCATTTATGTGAATTGTACAGAATAATTTTGTTTACCTATAATTTTTCTCTTTGTTTTGACTTGATTGGTATTGCAACTTAAATAAGATCCATAACATGGAAATGAGATGCTATGATAACCATTTAAAATTAACAATTCCTTCTTTTTTTTTCACAAATGATTTTATTTTATTTAAGCTTTCAGACACTCTCATATAATTGAATCTCTTTCAAAAACATTTACTTGAAGATTCACTGAAAGCTTTTATGTCATAATTGTATGAAAATGTTCTGACAAATTAAGCTGGTAAATCTTCCCAAATATTATTTGCGCTAATCTATTTATTGAACACTTGAGGATTTTTCAACTTTTTTAATATTTTGAATAGCACTCAGATAAATATACTATACGCTAATTATTTGTATATCTGAATATTTCCCTTCAATAGATACCCAGCTTTGGAATTTCAGAGTAAAAAAAACTGAACATTTAAAGATTTGAAAAAACAATTTCAAATTGATTTTCATAAAGTTTGCATAAATTTATGCTTTCATAACTGAAGTTATGAAAGTGTCCATTTCTGAACATCTCCTTGAAAGCACCTTTATAATAATATTTAATAATGACTAAATAATTGCTTATAAAGCATCAGCTATACATCAGGGAATATTCAAAATTCTGGGAATCCCCATATGAACAATAGAAATATGTTCTCTGGCTTCATAGAACTGATCAACTAACTGGCAAGCCAGACATTAATCAAGGCATAAGTAACTATTAATAACTAATTATAATTACACTGAATCTTGTGAGGGAGGAGTCAGGAAAGGCTTATCTGGAGGATGTCATTTATGGAGGAGGCTAGCCAGGGGAAAAGAGAAGCACAGAGAGGGCGTTCAAAGCTGTGGGAACTACAGATGCAAAGGTCACCAGCATAGTGTGGTGTGAGACAGGTAACAAACGTGCAGATGCCATGTGTCCTAATGTGGATCATGAACCGATGAGACTGGAGAGTAGGGGCCAGCCAGACTTTACAGGCTGTGTTAATTTTTAGAAGCTTTTTCCTGAGAAAACAAATATAAGCTATAAGATTTTGAACAATATTATGCAGAAAATGGACTTGCGTAGGACACATTTGTATAGAGAAGACAGGATATCACACTAACATAGTATCCCATTGGAAAGTAATAGTGGCTTGACTTAAGACAGTAGAACGTATGAAGAGGAATTCAAGAGTGAAATGGATAAAATAGGCTGATGACTTGGTTGCCCTGGGTGAAAGGAAGTGTCGGGGCTGACGCCAGATTTCTAGTATGAGAAACAGTGGTTATAATAGCACATAGATAGGAAAGACTAGAAAAATAAATGATTGAGGAGAAATATCAGGAGTTGAATTTTGAACAATCTAGATTTCTTTTTTAAAAAAATCTCTTTTTTGCTATTGAGGCTAAAGATGTTTCTCATTTGCTTATTATTTATCTGCCTTTCAAATAGAAAATAATTAAATAAATCATACATTATCTTTTTTTTCTGGTCAACTAAGAGATTTTCTGGTGTTTATATTTCCATTATTATGAACACTATATTAATAAAAGTATTAAAATTTTACCTCAATTTCTACCAAATAATATTTTTCCTATATACTACATATAAGGGGTAATGTTTTTAATGAAATATTAAGCATATGTATTTTTAGATGTATGAAAACTATTTAAGTATTAATTTTACCTTGAATTTTAAATGTGAAAAGGAAATATGCTGCCAGAAAACTCTCAACACCTTGCAAATAGCTTTTACCAGCTACAAATAGACATACTTCTGATAATGCTAGATTGATTAAAAATTAATGATTTTGCCTAAAAGTTAAAGTATTTCCTTGTATTTCTCTAAGGTCTATTAAATATTCTGACAGTCTTTTCAGACTAAATTTGTACTAACAGCCAGTATAACTTCATTCTTTTTCCTGTCTTTCAATATATTCAAGGCACTATTATAAAATAGTTCCCGAAAATCTCTAATAAAAATGCCTTAAAAACTTTTTGTGGTAACTAAAGCATCATATTGAGACTCAACTGGTCTTCTGGAATTCAGCATCCCCTCTTTCCTGAAATGCCACACGGATGTACTTGAAAATCCACACAACTTATGACCTTAACAGCAACCCCATAGACGGATTCAATATTCTGGGTGAGTAGTGTTTCTTGGCTTTTCAATTCATTAGCTTTAAAAATGTGTTTTTTAGAAAATCTATATCTGGCCAAATCTAAATAACTGGTGCTTCACTATCTCTCCCATTGTAGACAACCAGAAAAGTAGACAATGTATGAAATGATTGTTTCAATGGACAACGGAGAACAGATTCCCTAAGAGAAGGAGACCAAAGGCAGCCTCTAAAATTACTTGACTTCTGCCTGATGATGTTTACCAGACCCTAAAGAAAATCAGTCCTGAATATTCACTGGAAGGACTGATGCTTAAGCTGAAGTTCCAATACTTTGGCCACCTGATGCGAAGAACTGACTCATTGGAAAAGATCCTGATGCTGGGAAAGATTGAAGGCAGGAGGAGAAGGGGATGACAGAGGATGAGATGGTTGGGTGGCATCACTGACTCGATGGACATGTGTTTGACCAAGCTCCAGGAGTTGGTGATGGACAGGGAAGCCTGGTGTGCTGCAGTCCATGGGGTCACAAAGAGTTGGACACGACTGAGTGACTGAACTGAACCACACAGAGGGGTAACTCCAGCAGCAGAGCACAGATAACAAGGGCTTGAGCAAGATGAGGACACAGAGAGAGGAGTAAAACTGACTAAGGCAGCTGGAATCTGTTTTATGGAGTACTGGAGAAGAGGCAGTGATACAAAGAGGAGCTTCAAACTATTTCATACACTGACATGGTGTGAGGGACATAACCTAGAGCGTCTTATTTATTTACGCTTGCTGTAGAGACCTTTATCCATATTTAATACTAAGCTGCAAATAAGTGGAGTGAGATTCCTCAAGCTTGGGAAAAGATGAACTACCTAGGACCTATAAACTGCACACCTCCTGGAGCTGGTGTACGGCTGTAAAACATGCATCTTTTGCTATCAGAGTGAAGAGATCTTACTGAACATATAGACTATTCAGAGGAGAACCTAGGAAGGCTGGCAAATTAGAAATGAAGTTGGAGGAGTCCTAGAATTAAGGTTCCATGAAAAGAGAGGATAGGCACAAAAATTAATTGAAGACATAATGCTCAAAAATTTTCCAAATTTTATATAAACTTTAGCCTACAGATCTGAAAAGTACACTGGAACTGAAATAGGATAAGCGTAAAGAAAGCCATACCAAGGCACAACGTATTCAAACTGCCGGAACCCAATGATAGGGAGAATAATCTTAACAGTGGCCAGAAAGGAAACAGGAATATTGGATATAGGGGGGAAAGATGTAAGAATTCCCTGGATACACCACTGGGACTAATGCAAGGAAACAATCTTTAAAGTGAAAAAAATACAACAACACAAAATAGTGAATACAGTGAAAATGTATTTCAGATATGAAGGCAAAGTAAACTGTCAGAAAAACAAAATCTAAGAAATATTGCTGCCAGCAGACCTGCTTGACAAGAAGTATTAAAGGATGTTCTTCAGGCTTAAAGAACATGGTTCAGATGGAAACAGGTTTCTAAGTGAAGATATGAAGAATGTTGGTGTTGACAAATGTACAAAAATATGAAAATAATTTTTTCACTAATTCTTTTTCATATAATTGACTATCTGAAACATAAATGGTTAGACTGTATTTTGGTGCTGAAAGCAAATATAGAAATAAATTGATTATATAAAATGTAGAAATAAAATGTATAATAGCACAAAAAAGGGGAAGGAAACAAGTAAAGAGAAGTACAGTGTTTTAAGGAACTTATATTATATGTAAAGTGACACAATATAATCTGAAGGGAGGCAATAATAAGTTAAAAATCCATATAGTAAATCCTAAAGCAACAAATGAAAATATAAAACATGAGCTATATGCAGCTAATAAGCAAATAAGGGAGACTAATGGAATACTGAAAAATATTCCAACAAGAAGTCAGATAAAGAGAAAAAAGAAATAAAAAGGAGTGGAATACATAGAAAACTTCAATAAGTCCATAATTACACTTAAATGTATTTTGAATATTAGTTAAAGGAGATAGATTTTCAGGCCACAGAGAAAAAAGGACTGGCTATTCAATTTGCAAGAATGTACTTTTTTGGTAGGGGGACCACTCTGGTGGCTCAGATAGTAAAGAATCTGCCTGCAATGCAAGAGACTTGTGTTTAATCCCTGAGGAGGAAAGATCTCCTGGAGAAGGGAATGGCAACCCACTCCAGTGTTCATGCCTGGAGAATTCCATGGATAGAGGAGCCTGGTGGTCTACAGTCCAAGGGGTCACAAAGAGTTGGACATGACTGAGTGACTAACACTTTAAAAATAAAAGATAGGGAGCTTAAACCTAAATGGATGGAAAAGAGCACTCAATACTAAAAAAAAAAAAAAGATGTATCATGTATATTAATATTAGATAACATGGACTTCAGGGCAAGGAATATTCTGAGATCAAAAGAAAAAATTTTTAATGCCATTTAAATATAAATTACTCTAAATAGTGTCAGACTTTATTTTTTTGGGCTCCAGAATCACTGCAGATGGTGACTGAAGCCATGAAATTAAAAGACACTTACTTCTTGGAAGAAAAGCTATGACCAACCTAGATAGTATATTCAAAAGCAGAGACATTACTTTGCTGGCTAAGGTCCGTCTAGTCAAGGCTATGGTTTTCCCTGTGGTCATGTATGGATGTGAGAGTTGGACTGTGAAGAAGGCTGAGCACCGAAGAATTGATGCGTTTGAACTGTGGTGTTGGAGAAGACTCTTGAGAGTCCCTTGGAATGCAAGGAGATCCAACCAGTCCATTCTGAAGGAGATCAACTCTGGGTGTTCTTTGGAAGGAATGATGCTAAAGCTGAAGCTCCAGTACTTTGGCCACCTCATGCGAAGGGTTGACTCATTGGAAAAGATTCTGATGCTGGGAGGGATTGGGGGCAGGAGGAGAAGGGGATGACAGAGGATGAGATGGCTGGATGGCATCACTGACTCGATGGACATGAGTCTGAGTGAACTCCGGGAGTTGGTGATGGACAGGGCGGCCTGGCGTGCTGCGATTCATGGGGTCGCAAAGAGTCGGACACAACTGAGCGACTGAACTGAACTGAAATGTAAAATATTAAATGACATCTATAACTTATTAAGGCAATTATATAATCCTAAGTGTATCACAGAACATCAAAATGCATGAAGCAAAAACTGACATAAGTGAAAGGAGACACAGAAAAATCCCCAACTTTAATCAGAGAGTTCAATAGTTCTTTCTCTTTAGTTGATAAAAGTAGAAAATCAATAAGAACATAGAACACCTGAGACAACAATAGAACAAATGGAGCCAACTGATATTAGAGAAGAATCAGCAATTGTAGAATATGATTTTTTTCAAATATAAATGAAACAAGCCTCAGTTGAAATCATACCCAGAACAACTGACCCTTGGAAAACAAGCATGTGAGCTGCATGGGCCACTTATATGTGGATTTTTTTCAAGGCTAAATACTTCACTACCACGTGATAACTATCCCTGCCTCCTCTGTTGGTTGAATTCACAAGTGTTGAATTGAACCCAGATAGACAGAAATGGCATATATGGAGGAAAAGTCTATAGGAGGTCTGACTATAAATTATACTTGGATTTTCGGCTTTGTGAAGGGAAGGGACCCTCAGCCCCCGTGTTGTTCAAGTGTCAACTATAAATTCTCTTTAGACACAGATTTAACTGGAATCAATAACAAAATACCTATTAGAAAATGTACAAATATTTGGAAATAAACAATATATTTACAAATTACCCATGTGTCAAAGAAGAAATTACAATGGTAATTTCAGAATATTTTAAACTAAAAGTAGGACCTATAGAAATTGTGGAATGCAGCTATAGCAGTGCCTAGACAGAAAAACTGTCATATTAGCAAAGAAGAAAGGACTAAAATCAATTACCTAAGTTTCTACCTTAAAATGGTATTTACAACAGCAATTTAAACCTAAAACAAGCAAGATGAAAATAAGACCAGAAGTCAATTGAATAGAAAGCAGCTTAACAATAGATGCAATTAATAACACTAAAAATTGGTTATTTCAAAAGAGCAAAAACAGACAAAACTCTGATTAAGAAAAAGACAAATTAATATCGGAAATGACAGGAGAAATATTGTTATAATACTTACACACACTATAGTGTAATAAGGACATAATATAAACAAATTCAAGGCAATAAATTTGATGTTAAATGTATTAGTTTTCTGCAGACAACAATTAACAAATCTGACACAAGAAAAAAAGAATATCTAGATAGTTATAAACACACACACACACACAAAAGAAGTTAGATTTGGGAATTATAAAACCTTCCCAGAAAGAAAATATCAATGCTTAAATACATAAGGAAAAAAGAATACCAATTTTAATATAATATTTACTATAAAATAGAAGAGCAAGGGCAGATGGTTCTCCAAATTTACTAAAAATGCTATTTTTCTTAAGGTAGAAAATAAATACTAACATCTACATACAGTTTCCATTATAACTAACCTATTGATTAGGAATATTTGTTGTTTGTCTCCTATTTTATTTTCTATTGAGTTTTTAAAATTTCATTTAAAAATTATATTTGCTTCTTTAAATACAAATTTAGCCAACTTTTGTTAATTCCAATTTTTAAATCTCTCCTTTATATATTTAAAAACATTGCCATAATATTTTTTTGTTTTCTGTATATGATGCAAATATATATGTCTGATTCTGCTCTTCTTTATTTTTTCACTGTGTTTTGCTTATAATGTCTATTTCCTTTTGTGTTTCCTAAACATTTTTTTAACTATAAAATTTTTTTTAATTTTTATTTTTACTTTATATTACTTTACAATACTGTATTGGTTTTGCCATACATTGACATGAATTCACCACGGGTGTACATGCGTTCCCAAACATGAACCCCTCTCCCACCTCCCACCCCATATCATCTCTCTGGGTCATCCCCGTGCACCAGCCCCAAGCATCCTGTATCTTGCATCAGACATAGACTGGCGATTCGTTTCTTACATGATAGTATACATGTTTCAATGCCATTCTCCCAAATCATCCCACCCCCTCCCTCTCCCTCAGAGTCCAAAAGTCTGCTCTACACATCTGTATCTCTTTTGCTGTCTCACATACAGGGTCATCATTGCCATCTTTCTAAATTCCATATATATGTGTTAGTATACTGTATTGGTATTTTTCTTTCTGGCTTACTTCACTCTGTATAATTGGCTCCAGTTTCATCCACCTTATTAGAATGGATTCAAATGTATTCTTTTTAATGGCTGAGTAATACTCCATTGTGTATATGTACCACAGCTTTCTTATCCATTCATCTGCTGATGGACATCTAGGTTGTTTCCATGTCCTGGCTATTATAAACAGTGCTGTGATGAACATTGGGGTACACGTGTCTCTTTCAATTCTGGTTTCCTTGGTGTGTATGTTGTTGAACTTTATAGAATTCTTCTGAGGCCTCGTTTAAAGGTGACTTATCTTTAAAAAGGACTTGCATTTGCGCATACCAGCCACTTTGGTAACCTCATTAAAAGAAATGTCTTGAGGATTTTGGACTTCATAGAGTAAACTTGTGCTAGAAATCCATAGGAATATTTACTTTGGTTTACAAATGCTCAGGAAAGTAGCTTTTCTACCTTCACTCAGTGCCAAAATTACTACAGACACATTTCTTGATTTTCTCCTTTTATGGTACAAAGGAAACATACATAGGGTGTCTCTTCATACTGAGCTCACACTGAGTTTGTAAAATCTTTGGGGTCCCCCTTTACATAGAGGTCTTGAGTTTCTACTTTGTAAAGATCCTGGGCTTTGTCTTCTGTCCAGTTCCTGTTGGCTCGCAACGTCTAAACTGATCACCAGGATTAAGCATAAATGGGGCTTCAGTCAGCCTTATACTCTGGCTTCCTGTCCTCATTTTGTTTCTGGCAGGTGAGGGATCCTAATTCTTTCCAGTTCAGAGGTAAATTTTAAAAGTGTTCCTTTTTTCCCCCCCTCTCATTTTGTACTCTGCTCAACATTTTAAAGTGTTTTCAGTGAGAATTTTTCCCACAGTTGTTGTTGTACATTTTCCTGATAGCACACCTCTACGAAAACTACAGATCAATTTTCCTCATGAATAATAATATAAAAATCCTCAACAAAACACTAGCTTCTGAACCAAATTCAGGAGCACAAAAGGCATCTAAATCAAAAAGGAGGAATTAAAATTATTTTTGTTTGCAAATGATATATGTATAAACCACTAAAGATTTTGCAAAAAACTCATTAGAAGTAATGAATAAATTCAGTAAAGTAGCTGCACAAAAAGCAGCTGCATTTCCATACACTAATAATGAACAACCTAAAAGGAAGTCAAGAAAAGATTTCTATTTACAGTAGCATAGCATCAAAAAGAATTAAATGCTTGGGAATTAACTTTACCAAAGAGGTGAATACGTATACAATGAAAACTACAAAACATTTCTGAAAGAAATTAAAGTAGATAAATAAATGAAAACACATCTCAGATTCATAACTTAGAAGACTTAATATTGTTAAGATGTCAGTATTGTCCAAAGTGGCCTACGAATTCAGTGCAATCTCTACCAAAGTTTTGATGGCTTTTTGTGCATGCAGAAATTTAAAAAAATCTATTCTAAAATTCATAGGGAATCTCAGGAGACTCTGAATAACCAAAACAACCTTGAAAAATAGGAACAAAGCTGGAGACTCACACTTCCTGATTTCAAAACTGACTAGAAAGCTACAGTAATCAAAACCTGTGCTACTGGCATAAAAACAGACATACAAATCAATGGAATAGAACAGAGATCCCAGAATTAAACCTTCACATATATGGCCAAATGCTTTCTACATGGGTGCCAAGATCATTCAATGGAGAAAGGACAGTCTTTCAACCAGTAGTGCTGGGAAAACTGAGTATCCACATGCAGAAAATTGAAGTTGGACTCTAATCCTACATATAAAATTTAACTCAAAGTGGATCAAAGTTCTAAATGTCAGACCTAAAACTATAAAAGTCTTACAAGAAAATAAAAGGCAAAAGCTCCACAACATTGAATTTGACAATGATTTCTTAGACATTGCACCAAAGGGACAGAATATAAAAGAAAAACAGACAAACTTCATGAAAATTGAAAACTACACGAAAGACACTATTAACAGAGTAAAAACCCACAAACTGGGAGAAAATATCTGAAAATCAATCTGATAAAGAGATTCATATCCAGAATATACAGAGAAAAAAATTGATCAAAAACAAAAAAAAAAAATCAAACAGCTTAAATAAAAAATGGGCAAAGACCTGAACAGATATTTCTCCAAAGAAGTTATACAAAGCCAACAAGTGCATGAAAAGATATTCAACGTCACTTATTATTAGAGAAATACAAGTCAAATCCCTAATAAGATAACACTTCATAGCTATTAGGATGGCTAATATTAAAATAGAAAACAAGTATTGGTGAAGATATGAAGAAACTGGAACCTGTGTAACCTGTTGGTAGAAATTGCAAATGGTGTGGTAACTCTGGAAAATGTTACATAGTTCCTAAAAAAATTAAAAATAAAATTAGTCTATGATCCAAGAATTCTACTTCTGGGTATATACTCAAGAGAATGAAAAGCCAGGTGTTTAAGAGATATTAGTATATCCATATTCATAGCAACATTATTCACAATAGCTAAAAATGTGAAAGCAACCCAAGAATACATGAATAAATGAGTAGATAAGCAAAAGGTGTTTTATATATATATATATATATAAACATACATACATATCTATATGTACAGACATTGGAATAATAGCCTTTAAAAAGATGGGAATGTTGACTTATGCTACAGTACAGCTAAATATTGAGAGCATTATGGTAAAGGATATGTCAGTCATAAAAGGACATTTATGGTGTGATTCCGTATGTATGAGATACGTAGAGTGGTCAAATTCATGGAGATAGAAAAGCAAAATGGAGGTTACCAGGGAATGGGAAGAGAGGAGAATGGGGAGTTACTATTAATGGGTACAGAGTTTCAGGTTTACGAGATTAAGAGTCCTGGAGATGGATGGTGGTAGCTGTACAACATAGTGAATGTACTCAATGCTATCAAACTATACACTTAATATAGGTAAGATGTCAATTTTGTTATATGTATTTGCCACAATTTTTAAAAAAAGGGTTTTAAGGGGAATAAAGATATTCATGTTGGAATCCCCGGAACATATGAATTCTATCTTATATGGCAAATAAATAACATTGCAAATATGGTTAAATTAAGGGTCTTCAGATGGGGAGATTTTCCTGGATATTACCATAGTGGGCCTAAAATGCAATCACATGTAGCTTATTAAAAGGAAGGAAGAGTGGAACACAGGAAAAGAAAAGAAGGCAATGATTTTAGGGAGGTACATATTGAAGTGCTATGGTCAAAGGAAAAGAATGCAGGTAGCAGAGAATCTGGAAGGGGTCAGGAATGAATGCCACCCTAGAAACTTCAAAGAGAGCATGGTTTTGCAGACACCTTGATTTTTGGTCCAGTAAAACTGATTATGGCCTCCAGAACTTTGGCAGAATACACTCCTCTCATTTTAAACCACCAAGTTTGTGGTAACAGTCACAACAGTCATAGGACACAGATACATTGACATTGACTATAATGGGAAAACTAAAAAAGAGGTTTCTGCACAGATGAAAGTAAAGTTTTTGATTTAGACATTATTTCTGAGGAGTACATGAAAATTTGATAATTTACATCAAATAAAAATGTAAAGAATGGAGCCAAATGTGACTCCTGAGAGAGAGAGTATAGCAGAGAATATAGCAGGGCCCAGGCTTGAGCCCCACAGCCTGGGAACACTGGGAAATTATGTGGAGACTGAGAATCCAACAAAAGAGGGCATTTGCTGACTTTGATCTGTTGAGGAGAGACAAAAAGAAAAAAAAAGAAAAACTGGAGTAGCAACACTCATATCGGAGAAAATAGACTTTAAAATAAAGGCTGTTATGAGATAATAGGAAACTAGATAACAATCAAGGGATTAAGAACATATAACTATTGTAAATATATATGCACTCAACATAGGAGCAGCTCAATATATAAGGCAACCACTAACAGTCAAAGCTATGACAAACCTAGACAGCATATTAGAAAGCAGAGACATTTCTTTGCAGACAAAGGTCTGTATAACCAAAGCTATGGTCTTCCCAGTAGTCATGTATATATGTGAGTTGGGACTATAAAGAAGGCTGAGCGCCGAAGAATTGATGCTTTTGAACTGTGGTATTGGAGAAGACTCTTGAGAGTCCCTTGGACTGCAAGGGGATCAAACCAGCCAATTCTAAAGGAAATCAATCCTGAATATTCATTGGAAGGACTGATGCTAAAGCTGAAACTCCAGTACTTTGGCCACCTGATATGAAGAGCTGACTCATTAGAAAAGAACCTGATGCTGGGAAAGATAGAGGGCAGGAGGAGATGGTGATGACAGAGGACAAGTTGGTTGGATGGCATCACCGACTCAGTGGACATGAGTTTGAGCCAGCTCCAGGAGATGGTGAAGATAGGGAAGCCTGGTGTGCTGCAGTTCATGGGGTCGCAAAGAGTCGGACACGACTGAGTGACTGAACAACAGTCATAAAAGGGGAAATTGACAGTAACACTAATAGTGGGGGACTTTAACACCTCCTTTATATCAATGGACGGATCATCAAGAGAGAAAATCAGTAAGGAGACATAGGCCTTAAATGACAGAATGGACTGAACAGACTTAACTGATATAAAGCAGTCCATCCAAAAGCAGCAAAACATATATTCTTCTCACATGCATATGGAATGTTCTCCAGGATTGACCACTTGTTGGGCTACAAAGCAAGCCTGGGTAAATTTAAGAAAACTGAAATCATATGAAGCATCTATTTCAACCACAACATTATGAAATAAGGAATAAATTACAAGAAAAAAGTGTAAAAACCACAAACATATGGAGGCTAAATAATATGCTACCAAACAACAATGGGTAACTGAGTAGCCATTTTCTAACACCAGATACAAAAATAAACTCAAAATGGATTAAAGACCTAAATGTAAGACTGGATACTATAGAACTCATAGATGAAAATACATGCAGTGCACTCTTTGAAATAATTTGCAACAACATCTTATTGGATCTACCTCCTAGATTAATGAAAATAAAAACAAAAATAAACAGACCTAATTAAACTTAAAAGTGGAAATCATAAAAAAAAGCCGACAGAATGGGAGAAAATATTTGCAAATGGTATGACTTACAAAGGATTAATTTCCAAATTATGCAAACAGTTCATGTTGCTCAATATAAGAAAACAGTCAAAATATGGGCATAAGATCTAAATAGACATTTCTTCAGAGAAGACAAATAGATAGCCAGAAAACAAATGAAAAGATGTTTCAAAATCATTAATTATTAGAGAAATGCAAATCAAAACTATAGTGAGTTATCACCTCACATCAGTCAAAATGGCCATCATCAGAAAGTCTACAAATGGTAAATGCTGGAGGTGTACAGAAAAGGGAGCACTTTTACACTGTTGGTGGGAATGTAAACTGGTATCTCCAGTATGGAGAACAGTATAGAGGTTCCTTAAGAAACTAAAAACAGAGCTATCATAAAATCTTGCAATCCCATTTCTGGGCATGTATCTGGAGAAAACCAGAATTTGAAAAGATACATTCACCCTAACATTCACTGCAGCACTATTTACAATAGCCAAGATAAGGACAGCATAAAAGTGCACTGACAGATGAATCATTAAAGATGACGTGGTACACGTACAGAGTGGAATATTACTCAGTCATAAAAAAGAGTGAAATAACGCTATTTGTAGCAACACGGATGGACCTAGAGACTATCATACTCAATGAAGTATGTCAGACAAAGACAAATATGATGCGATATCACTTACATGTGGAATCTAAAAAAATGATACAAACAAATTTATTTAGAAAACAGAAACAGACTCACAGACTTAGAAAACAAACTTACAGTTACCAAAGGGAAAAGGTGGAAGGGAAGTATAAATTAGGAGGTGGCTATTAACACATACACTATTATATAAAATACATCATCAATAAGTACCTACTGTATAGCATAGGGACCTCTACTCAATATTCTATAATAATTTGAATGGAAAAGAAATCTGAAAAACGTTAAATATGCCTGAATCACTTTGCTGTACACCTGAAACTAATACAACATTGTAAATCAACTATGAGCTGTGTGTGTTGTGCTGAGTAGCTTCAGTCATGTCTCTCCGTGACCCTGTGAACCATAGCTTGCCAGGCTCCTCTGTCCGTGGGATACTCCATGCAAGAGTATTGCAGTGGGCTGGCATGCCCTCCTCCAAGAGATCTTACCAACCCAAGTATCGACCTTGCATCTCTTACATCTCCTGGATTGGTAGGCAGGTTCTTTACCACCAGGGAAGCCCTACTCCAGCCCTACTCCAATATCGGCTAAAAATATAATAATTTGAAAAAAGATAATATAAATATGATGTTTAAATTCTGGAAGAATAGCCTTTGGCCAGATGTTTAATATTAGATGTCAGTGAATGCCATGACTATAAAAGAGACTTTTACATGACTTAATTAGCTTGAAATATTAATTTATAAGCAATATATATTTTGACAATATACTATTTTCCTTCATATATTTAAAAATTATTACTTGGCCTAAGTAAAATAGCTGATACATTTTTTTCCAAAAGCAATATTTAAAAATTTAGAAATATTTTCTCAAGCACCCAATGAAATAAAATCAGAAATGAAAAAAAAGTTACAATCAACACCACAAAATACAGAGGATCATAAGAGGTTCAGTTCAGTTCAGTTCAGTCGCTCAGTTGTGTCTGACTCTTTGCGACCCCATGAATCGCAGGACGCCAGGCCTCCCTGTCCATCACCAACTCCCGGAGTTCACTCAGACTCACGTCCATAGAGTCAGTGATGCCATCCAGCCATCTCATCCTCGGTCGTCCCCTTCTCCTCCTGCCCCCAATCCCTCCCAGCATCAGAGTCTTTTCCAGTGAGTCAACTCTTCGGATGAGGTGGCCAAAGTACTGGAGTTTCACCTTTAGCATCATTCCTTCCAAAGAAATCCCAGGGCTCATCGCCTTCAGAATGGACTGGTTGGATCTCCTTGCAGACCAAGGGACTCTCAAGAGTCTTCTCCAACACCATGGTTCAAAAGCATCAATTATGCAGTGCTCAGCCTTCTTCACAGTCCAACTCTCACATCCATACATGAACACTGGAAAAACCACAGCCTTGACTAGACGGACCTTAGTTGGCAAAGTAATGTCTCTGCTTTTGAATATACTATCTAGGTTGGTCATAACTTTTCTTCCAAGGAGTAAGCGTCTTTTAATTTCATGGCTGCAGTCACCATCTGCAGTGATTTTGGAGCCACCCAAAATAAAGTCTGACACTGTTTCCACTGTTTCCCCATCTATTTCCCATGAAGTGATGGGACCGGATGCCATGATCTTCATTTTCTGAATGTTGAGCTTTAAGCCAACTTTTTCACTCTCCTCTTTCACTTTCATCAAGAGGCTTTTTAGTTCCTTTTCACTTATAAGAGTGGTGTCATCTGCATATCTGAGGTTATTGATATTTCTCCCGGCAATCTTGATTCCAGCTTGTGTTTCTTCCAGTCCAGTGTTTCTCATGATGTACTCTGCATGTAAGTTAAATAAGCAGGGTGACAATATACAGCCTTGACGAACTCCTTTTCCTATTTGGAACCAGTCTGTTGTTCCATGTCCAGTTCTAACTATTGCTTCCTGACCTGCATACAGATTTCTCAAGAGGCAGGTCAGGTGGTCTGGTATTCCCATCTCTCTCAGAATTTTCCACAGTTTATTGTGATCCACACAGTCAAAGGCTTTGGCATAGTTAATAAAGCAGAAATAGATGTTTTTCTGGAATTCTCTTGCTTTTTTGATGATCCAGCGGATGTTGGCAATTTGATCTCTGGCTCCTCTGCCTTTTCTAAAACCAGCTTGAACATCAGGAAGTTCACGGTTCACGTATTGCTGAAGCCTGGCTTGGAGAATTTTGAGCATTACTTTACTAGCATGTGAGATGAGTGCAATTGTGCGGTAGCTGGAGCATTCTTTGGCATTGCCTTTCTTTGGGATTGGAATGCAAACTGACCTTTTCCAGTCCTGTGGCCACTGATGAGTTTTCCAAATTTGCTGGCATATTGAGTGCAGCACTTTCACGGCATCATCTTTTAGGATTTGAAATAGCTCAACTGGAATTGCATCACCTCCACTAGCTTTGTTCATAGTGATGCTTTCTAAGCCCCACTTGACTTCACATTCCAGGATGTCTGGCTCTAGATGAGTGATCACATCATCGTGATTATCCAGGTTGTGAAGATCTTTTTTGTATAGTTCTTCTGTGTATTCTTGCCACCTCTTCTTAATATCTTCTGTTTCTGTTAGGTCCAGACCATTTCTGTCCTTTATTGAGTCCATTTTTGCATGAAATGTTCCCTTTGTATCTCTAATTTTCTTGGAGAGATCTCTAGTCTTTCCCATTCTGTTGTTTTCCTCTATTTCTTTGCATTGATCGCTGAAGAAGGCTTTCTTACCTCTTCTTGCTATTCTTTGGAACTCTGCATTCAGATGCTTATATCTTTCCTTTTCTCCTTTGCTTTTCGCTTCTCTTCTTTTCACAGCTATTTGTCAGGCCTCCCCAGACAGACATTTTGCTTTTTTGCATTCATAACTGATTAGTATGAATAATGTATACAAAAAAACTGGGTAACCTGTAAATAATGAATAAATTCCTAGAAATATGCAATGTCTCAAGACTGATTCAGGAAGAAATATAGAGTATGAAAGACCAATTCCCAGTAATGAAATTGATTTATTAATCAGATAATTCCCAATAAACAAAACTCAAGGACCAGATAGCTCCACAGGCAAATTTACCTAATATTTAAAGAAGAGTTTACAATTATCCTTCCCAAACTATTCCCCAAAATTTAAGAGGAAGGAACGTGTCAAAATGTATTCCACAAGGCAAGTATCACCCTGATACCCAAATTAGACAAAGACCACATAGGAAAAGAAAATTACAGGTCAATATTCCTGATGAAATAGATCCAAAAATCTTCAAAAAAAAGACTAGAAAATAAAATTCAACAATACATTAAAAGGATCACTACATCATGATTAAGTTATGTCCATCTCAGAGGTGAAAGGATAGTGCAATATTCACAAATCAATATTTACCTGATACACCAGGTAAAGAAAGTGAGCAATAAAAAAAAAAAAAAGGTCATCTCAAAAGATGCAGAAAAAGATTTTGACAAAATCAACATTTATTTAGAACAAAAAAGCTTTTAATGATGTGGAAATAGAAGACATATACCTCGATATTTAATAAGGCCAGATATGACAATAGCACAGTCAACATCTTACTCAATGGTCAAGAGGTGAAAGCATTTCCTCTAAAATCAGGAACAGGATAAAGATGCTTACTCTCACCACGTTCATTCAACATAGTATGGGAAGTTCTAGCCACCATAGTCAGAGAAAAAAACAATCCAAACTGGAAGAAAGAAGTAAAACTATCACTCTTTGCATATGACATGATTCTATATGCAAAAAATCCTAAAGATGCCACCAAAATACTATTAGAACTAATACATGAATTCAGAAAAGTATACAAAATCAATACAAAAGAACACAAAATCAATATATAGAAATCTGTTGCACTTCTAAATACTAGTAATGAATCATCAGAAAAGGAAAATAAGAAAACAGTCCCATTTATAATTACATGAAAGAATAAAATATTTAACAGTAAATCTAACTAAGGTACAAGACTTGTATTGGAAGACTATATGGCATTAATGAAAGAAACTGAAGACAACAAAAGGTGATGGAAAGGTAGACTGAACTCATAAACTGCAAGAATTTTTATTGTTAAAATGACCATACCACTTAAAGCAATCTACAAATTTGTTGCAACCCTTGTCAAAAATACTGCTTGCACTCTCCAGAGAATTTGGACAAATAATTCTAAAATGTATTTGGAAACAAAAAGACCCTGAATAGCCAAAGCAATCTAGAAAGAGAGGAATAAAGCTGTAGGTAAACACACATACCCTCATTTTAAATAATACTACAAAGCAGCAGTAATTAAAAGAGTCTAGTACCAAACATGGAGAAAGATAGACACTGATCAATAGAACAGAACAGAAAGACCAGAAATAATTAGTGTTTTTATGGTTAATTAACCTATGACAAAGGAGATAAGAATATACATTGAGGAAGGACAGCTCTTCTACAAATGGTATTGGGAAAACTGGACAACTACATGTGTAAGAACCAAACTGAACTACTTTCCCACATCGTATACAGAAATAAACTCAAGATGGATCCAAGTGTTAAATTTAAGACCGGAAACCACAAAATTCCTAGAAGAAAGCATAGGTAGTATGCTCTCTGACAGCAGTTTTAGCAATATATTTTCTTGGGGTGGATTTGTCTACTCAGGCAAGGCAAACAAAAGCAAAAATAACCAAATGGGAATATGTCAAACTAAAAATTTGTCAACACATGAACAGGTAGCTTATTGAATGGGAGAAGATATTTGCAAACAATATATCCTGTAAGAAGTTAATATCCAAAATATACAAAGTACTCATACAATCAACATCAAAAATCCCTAAACAATTCAGTTAAAAAGTGGGCAGAGGCTCTGAAGAGAAATTTTTTTCAAAGACATTCCGATGGTCAACAGGTACATAAAAAGATGCTCAAAATTACTAATCAACAGGAGAATGAAAATCAAAACCATGATGAGATACCACCTCACATCTGTCAGAATGGTTATCATTGAAAAAACAGAAACAAGTGTTGGCAGTATGTGGAAAAAAGAAAATCCTCTTATACTGTTGGTGGGAGTGTAATTGGTGTGGTCACTATGGAAGGCAGTAGGGAGATTCCTTAGAGAGTTAAACACAGAACTTCCATATGATCTAGCGATTTCGCTCCTAGGTATTAACTCAAAGAAAATAAAAGTACTAATTCAAAAAGGGATAAGCACCCTGACGTTCAGTGTGGCATTATTTACATTAGTCAAGATACAGAAGCATTCATTCGTCTAAGTGTCCAATGATAGATGAATAGATGAAGAAGATAGAACCTGTCATTTGTTAACAGGTTTTAGTTTGACATAGTCCTATTTGGTTATTTTTGCTTTCGTTTGCCTTGCCTAGGTAGACAAATCAAAAACAAACAAAAAAAATATTGTTAAGATTGCTGTCAAAGAACTACTGCCTATGTTTTCTTCTTGGAATTTTACAGTTTCAGGTCTTAAATTTAAAAATTTAATCCACTTTGAGTTTATTTCTGTATATGGTGTGGGAAAGTATTTCAGTGAGGTTTATACACACAATGGACTATTAATCATCCAAAAGAAAAAGAAATCTTGCCATTTGCAACAAATGTTTAGAGGTAGAGGATACTATAGTAAATGAAATAAGTCAGACAAAGAAAGACAAATACTGTATGATCTCACAAACATGTGGAATTTAAAAAATGAAAACAAGCAAACAAATCAAAATAAGAAACTCTTAGATACAGAGAGCAAAGGGGTGACTGCCAGAGGGAGGGGGTAGTAGGTACATGAAATAGATGAAAGGTATTAAGAGATAAAAAGCTCCAGTGATGAAATAAGCAATGCAGGTCTTATAATATATAGTATAAGGAATATGATCAATAACATTGTAATAACTTTGTTTGGGGACAGATCATTACTAGATGTATCGTGGTGACCATTTCATAATGTATGCATATGTCAGCACTATGCAGTATACCTGAAACTATCAAAATATTATAAGCCAACTTTTCTATTTCAAAATTAAAAACAAAAAACTTTCTTCATAGATGCATATACCTGAAGTGAGGCAAAAGAGAGCACAGTTAGTTCAGTTGCTCAGTCATGTCCAACTCTTTGTGACCCCATGGACTGCAGCACGCCAGGCCTCCCTGTCCACCACCAACTCCCAGAGTCCACCCAAACTCATGTCCATCAAGTCGGTGATGCCATCCAGCCATCTCATCCTCTGTTGTCCCCTTCTCCTCCTGCCTCCAATCCCTCCCAGCATCAGGGTCTTTTCCAATGAGTCAACTCTTTGCATCAGGTGGCCAAAATATTGGAGTTTCAGCTTCAACATCAGTCCTTCCAAAGAACACCCAGGACTGATCTCCTGTAGGATGGACTGGTTGGATCTCCTTGCAGTCCAAGGGACTCACTATCTTCCATTAAAAGAGCAAGTCCTCTTAGTACATAGAATCATTTTTAAGAATCCCACAAGATTTCCAAATTATAGAGTAATCAGCAAATACACACACACACACACATCTGTGTATACATTTGCACATGCAACAAACATGGATATGTGTATATATATGTGTATGCATATATGAAATATTTATGTGTATATGAAACAAAACATTCAAATCCTCCAATGAGTATTTGTCCCTTAATGTGGATTAACATGAAGAAGTAATTAATAACTCCACCCTGCCTCTGCTGCCAAAAAATGCATAGTCAACCACATTGCTTTTGCTCCAGGGAAGTCCCTGGGAGGGAAGGAAAAAAATTCCTACTTGACAAGAGGTGCTTCCTGGGAAATTCATATATGTAACTAGAAACACACTGACGTTCTGGTCATCACAGAACTCTCAGGGCAAGGCAGCTAAGCTTGAACTTGGATGGGCTCTGTGTCTTTAACACAGGTTACCTAAATAGCTGTGTGCTGGCTTTTCTTCCACAACTTTGATTCTTCTTGCTCCAGCAGGTATCACCAGCACTTCTACATAACCTGTAAAAGTCAATAAAACATGAAATATATATTGAGTTTCTTATAATTCTTTTTTCTTCACTGACTTTCCCTATTTTCTTTTGGTTTTGGCTTTTGATGTGATATTTCAATACCTATATAAAGAAAAAAAAATCTATAAAAGCTGTCATAAATTCAAGTTGAGAAGTTTTTTTGAGCAACACTGAGAATACAAAACAATCATGAGCAAATGGGTGACTGTATTCTATGTTAAAAAGCTTCCCAACAGCTTATGAATTATAAGGTGAGAAAAAGCACAATGGGTAGCTTGGTTAGAAACACAGTGAACCCTGGAACAGAGCAAATTAACTTAAGTTCTGCTCATGGAACTCCTGTCAATCAGAAAGTGTAGGGAGGAGGAAACATAGCTGGAGAGCATACAGATGGTGGATATGTGTCCCTGAAATAGTTGAGTATTGGACAAGAAAGACCAAGGCTTCCCTGGGAGATGAACAAAGGGTTTTGAAGCTTGAGCCAGAGACAAGTAAGATAATAAGATAATTAAGTAAAATAATAAGTAAGGCCACACCAGGCAATCTGATGTCACCCTGAAAGGGATCAGATGGCTAGGAGCAAGATACAATTAGGTATTTTTTAGGAAATACACTTTAGCAGTGGTTAGGAATGTAATGCCTGAAGTGAAACAAGAGAGTAAGATAAAGTTGGATAGAAGAAAAAGTAGGCACAAAAAGTCAAAATCAAGACTTCATTTTGTCAGTATTTCTGTATAGCTACACATAGGCCTAATAAAAATCTAATTTTCAAAGCTATTGATCAAAAGGTATAATAGCTAATCCCAGAGTTGTCTCCTATTGATTAATTATTCAAATTCCTGAAACTGTTGACAATTATTTGCTGTTTACCAAAAGGTAGCAGACACCCCACCTGGTGGCAGTGCCTGGGATTAGAGGTCTGTGCTTTTCAAATCAGCAATTCCAATAGAGAATAAATTTTTAGTCACACTAAATCACACAAGTACTTCCATTTTGTTACATGAACGCAGTATGCAGCAATGAAAATAGACACAAACACTTACTTCCTATTTGCATACAGAAATGAGGTAAGATGATTTCTGTACTCAATGAGTTTAGAATCAAATTGGAAAGATAAGACACAAATATCTTACATAAAAATGAGTTAAATAAAGCTTTCAAAATTAAGCTTAGACGATCATATTCAAAATAAAACGGCTAATTTTCCGATGAAGAATGTAAATTAAAGTTGTTTAAACTATCCCCTTTATCTGATCACATCACCACTCAGAAGTTTTGCTGCTATTTTAACTCAGAAGTGGGATTTCAGCGCGGCCCCCGGCCCCCCGACCCCCATTTTAAGTGGTTCGATACATTACTGATGTTTGAATAACACTGGCACCAGTAGGAATCACAATGGTTCAGAAAAGAGAATGTTTCATATAGTCCAGGAAAGCTTCATAAAGAAGCAAAAAGATAACTGTCTTTGAAGAATGGATAGGATTTGGATATACAAGTGACCCTTAAACAAAACAATGCATGAGTTAAGAGTGCTGATCTGCCCTGTAGTAAAAAAATCTCAGTATATTAAATAGTGGACCCTTTGTACATGTGGTTCCTTTGTATCTGTGGTTCTACATCTGAAGACTTAAAAACTGCAGATTGTGTGTACTGTAGTATTTACTGTTTTAAAAAATTCATATATAAGTGGACCCATGCAGTTATTTGAGAGACAACTGTATATAAAAAAAGAGTGAGTTCACCATATGTAAATAAAAGTAACATGGTAAGTGGTATTTTTTGTACCACACGAAATAACTCTGACAGAATGAGAAGGTGTAAGAAGATGGCTATATTAAGAGAATTTAAATGCATGCCCAGGACACTGAATTTACCACTTGAAGCTACTGAACACTCTACAGCAAGGAATGTAATCAGATACTGGTTTGGAGAGGTTTTTTCTGATAGTTTGGAAGAGTCTCAGTGATACAGCTGTGGAAAGCAGTATCGGGAGGCCAATGTAAAAATCCAGGCGTGCTAGAGGCTAAGGCAGAAAATCTCGAAGGCATTGTAAAGGAATAAAAACAACAACAACAACTCTGAGTTTGAGAACCAGCAGAAAGTGAGGACATAAACACTGAACACAATGTTTTATTATTACTTATGTGAGAATGCAGTCGTCATTTATAAAACAGGAGAGTCAAGTGTGGGTAATAATCTGACAAGGTTTGCAGTTTGTACTCAACAAAACAGTAGAACACACTAATAAAAAATACCAGTAAGGACTCTGGAAATCTGGAACTCCAGCGTAAGGTCAGGCTCTCCTCACCTTTGTGAGGCAGTAATTGAAGCCACAAGGAGTCAATGGAGAAAACTGAGAGATGGAAGGACTTGACCTTGGTGACAGAAAGATTGAAAAAAAAAAAAAAAAAAAGGACAGGAAAGAATGCAGGAAGGAATAATCCCCAGAAAGTAGAAATCTGTCTAGTTTGGTATAGTGGGATCTTATAGATCAGAATATTTTAAGAAGAGTACTGGTACAAAAACCTGTACAGACATCAAAGAGAAAGGTGACTAAGGGGAGTCCACCGGATGTCACAAACAAGAGTTAACTATTCATCTCTGAGCAAATTAAGGTGTTTGGAGAAGATAAATTTCAGGATTGTTAAAAATGAAGAATAGACAGAAAAGTAGAGGCAGTAACTCTAAATTCCTGTTTGAGTTTAGCAGTAAACCCAGAGGTATATTGTATTTTAGGATAACAGTTATATATAAGTATAGTTATATCCAGAGCAATTCTCTGTTATTCAATAGAAACAGCTTGGGGGAGGTGAGTTAGATTGCATTTAAAGAAGAAAGAGAGGAAGGAAAATATTAAGCAAAGACATTTGATAAGGGATAGCTAAAGTCTGGGGCTCTCGATATTTTTCAGTAAATAAGCTATTTAGCACAATTGAGACTGCATATTTTTAAAAGACATGAACATACGAGTGGCTATTATTGAACTCAGAAGCTGAAATAATGATGTCAAGGTCATAAATTTGATCCTCACATCGGACAGTTTGTATCGTACGTACATAGGAACATCCTCTTTTATAACCAGAGATCTCATTCTTAACAGGCCATCTTAAAATGCCCAAGGTAGTCATTATCTCCATGGTAGTAACAATGATAAATGCTATATTTTGAACAATTGCTATGTGCTAGTCACAACTGTACCCCACTCCAGTATTCTTGCCTGGAAAATTCCATGGACGGAGGAGCCTAGTGGGCTGTAGTCCATGGGGTTGCTAAAGAGTCAGACACGACTGAGCGACTTCCCTTTCACTTTTCACTTTCATGCATTGGAGAAGGAAATGGCAACCCACTCCAGTGTTCTTGCCTGGAGAATCCCAGGGATGGGGGAGCCTGGTGGGCTGCCGTCTATGGGGTCGCACAGAGTCGGACACGACTGAAGCGACTTAGCAGCAGCAGCAGCAACAGCAGTCACAACTGTAGATAGTTAATATAAATTATTTCATTCAGCCATAATGATATCTTCCAAGGTAGATATGTAATAGACTGGAAAATAAAAAGTAGAGGAAAAAAAAACTTGCCTTTTTCAAGACTGCCTTGCCAGTAATTAGCCGATACAAGCTTTGAACTCAGATCTGTCTGATTACAGAGCCCACTACCACTATTTCACAGAGTAAAGAGAATACATGACACTATGACTCTCTTGTATGGCAAACATACAAATAAAAAGTCTAAGAGCTGCATTTCTTGTACTGGATTAGTGTCATCATCTCTTGGGCTAAGCATAACAGATTTTATGCCCACCCTCTTCTAAATGTATATTGATAACCCTATAGTTCCACAAGTGGCCAAATATACGATTTACCTTTAAAAATCCCTTAACAAATCAACCCCTGTCCAGGCAAATTAAAAAATACAGGATATATGTGCTAAGGAACAAAAATTCTCTTAAGCTGATTTTCTAGCTTGAACAAAAATGATTTTGCAAACTCTAAATAGAGCACAGGGACTGAAAACACCCACATGTGTCTGCACATGTGTTACTCATACAATATATACAGTGGGTATGGCCAACTGGACCAAAGTAGGGCTGCAATTCCTTCAAGAAATTCTAGGAAGTCCATAAACTATAAGGATAAAATTGTCTCAAGAGAAATGAATACAGCATTCCTAAAGTCACAAGTAGATGAAGCCCACAGCATAATTAAAGACTCATACGGATTTTTGTTTTTTAAAGTTCTTAATGATATAATGTTACATTATTCATTACGTTAATAAATGTTAATGAATCACACACTATACTGGTCATTAGGACTAGGGTATTGAACAAAAAATAGCCATGATATTTTTCCTCACTGATCTTTAAAGTATAGTAGGAAAGGAAAGATCAAAGAGTGTAAAATTACAAAATTACCATACAACTCAACTCCATGGATACCAGTAGGGTATCCATACAGAGAGATAGGAGGTAGAGGTTGTTCAGGGAACACTTCATTGAAGAAGTGACATCTGAACTGAGACCTGAATGCTAAACGATGCTTGGTCCTTGGAAGAAAAGCTATGACAAATCTAGATAGCTTATTAAAAAGCAGAGACATCACTTTGCCAACAAAGGTCTGTACAGTCAGAGCTATGGTTTTTCCAGTAGTCATGTATGGGTGTGAGAGTTGGACCATAAAGAAGGCTGAGCACCAAAGAAGTGATGCTTTTGAATTGTAGTGCTGGAGAAGACTCTTGAGAGTTCCTTGGACAGCAAGGAGATCAAACCAGTCCATCCTAAAGGAAATCAACCCTGAATATTCATTCATTGGAAAGACTGATGCTGAAGTGCCAATACTTTGGCCACCTGATGTGAAAAGCCAACTCATATATTGGAAAAGACTCTGATGCTGGGAAAGATTGAGAGCTAGAGGAAAAGGGAGTGACAGAGGATGAGACGGTCGGGTGGCATCACTGACTCAATAGACATGAGTTTGAGTGAACTCAGGGACATAGTGAAGGACAAGGAAGCCTGGCATGCTGCAGTTCATGAGGTCGCAAAGAGTCGGACACGACTTAGTGACTGAAAAACACCACCAGGCAAAGCTAAGAGAACAATATTTTAAAATGCAAGGTGCTAGAGAGAGCATGGTCAGCTTGAGCACCTGTAACAAATCTATTGGTTGCAGCTTAGAGTAGGAAAGTGACCTTGGTAGAGTTGATACCAGAGAGACAAGTAGGAACACCACCACACAAGGCCTTATGGTTCAAGTTTAGAATTTTAGTTTCTTCCGTGAACAGTGTTAAACTAGCAGAGAACTACAAGCACAACAGATTGTTGTAAGGAAATAACAGTATTAGCCTCTGATATTCCCAACACTGTAGGCATTTTAGACATCTTCCAAATATCAGAGGCTGTTAATATAATTTAGAAACTAATAAAACAAAAGTAGAAATTGAAAGTGTAATAAAAACAAAGGAGATTTGAAGTAGAAATCGGGGAGTGGGGGAGGAATGTATTCATCTAACTGTAGTCAGAATGAACAGCATTACTGGTTTTTAACTGCAATTTCTGTTGTCTAAGTTTAGCTGAAAAATTAAGTGTTGTTATTACTAAACAAAAACTACCAGTGCTGAATGTGCATCAGTATTCCTCGGTGAACTGTCTCTATGCAGGTAAACAATTATGCAGGAATAGGCTTCAAAAGTTCTAGTGTCTTTAAATCTCTTCAGACATCAATTTAACTTTTGCATGATAAAAACATCTTCCATCACAATCAGGCTGAAAAGCTTAGGACTGTACTTCTTAGCTGGAAGTCAGGGAGCCTTTTACAGCTTTGCCTGACTTTTCTCAATGAGTTCTGACAGATTTTGACTTGCAGAATCTGTCACCTTTTTTCACAACTTCGGAGATTGCGATTTTGATCTGCAATTTACCCTGGGCCTTAGTTATTTTTAGGCTTCAAGTTCTTCAAGCTCACTTATCTTTTATTCTGCTGGGGTCAAGAGAAGGGTTATATATTTGAGGGCTGTGTCTAATTTTCTCTTGGGGGCTTTTTTTAACATCTAGCATGAACTCAGTTTTCATGATTATTCAAATATAAATGGCATATTCTTCATATTAAAATACATGTTTGGGGGGCACATCTTTCAGTATCTGAACAAGAAATTTAAAACAGGAAAAAAGTCGATATATGTAGTATAAACATATAGATGACAATGAAAATCAATCATAAATACTAAGATAGTTGAATAAACAGATGTCCAGGTAAGACACTAACGTAAACATAAAATATTTGCTTCCTCCCAGTAAACTTTTAGGCTTGAGTTTAAAGCATCTTCTGTATATAAAGTTTACTTGTGAGTCATTGTATCTCAGTACAGATAATATCACTTTCTGTTGTGGATCACTTTAAAATTCACACTCCATAGATCATACACAGTCTGTTCATCCTCATATCCCCTGTGAGTGTTTATAGATGAAGTAAGTAAACAAGAGAGGATGTGTTCCTGCTCTTAATATATCTGGACTGTCAGCCCACATCTTCTGATTTCCTGTTATAGTTTCCAACATGATACACTGCTACAGACTCTGCTTTCAAAAATGTATTTCTTTTGAACTTAGTAAACACATTAAGAAAATAATTTTTTAAAAAATGGAAAGCTGAAAACCTGAAGACTAATACTCTCAATAGTTGCTTCAGACTGTTAGAAATCATTATTCTCCGTTAGACATCAATACTGTGCATTGAGGATAAGGCCTGTGGAAATCTGATAATATTAGCCAAATGCAAATTAGATTATTCCCTTGCTGCTCCAATTTATTAAATGCACAACAGATGATTTCATATTCTCAGTATTGGGAAATGGGCTTGTTAGCATTTCTGGCTCATATCACATGTATTATATGTCATCATGAAAAATCATTCAGTACCCATTACGAAAGTTTTCAACAATCAGAAATGTGATTTCTAAGTCAAGTTCAATGTAATTTCTGTCCCCAAAGACTGTTTGGATTAGTAATTTTGAAAAAAAATAATCACCTGCTCCTCTGGTGTGATTAAAATCTCCTTTAATGATTTTGCATGATTTTCCATTGCCATTGCACACACCACAATGATCTTCCCTTGCAAGAGACCCTAATAAACCATCACAGCCAACTTTCTGCAACAAGAGAATAACAGTACGTCATAAAGTGAGCTTCTTCTTTTTTTAACTACTACTTCAGGACAAGCCTAGTCTACAATCTTGACATATCTATTTGACGAACTAGTAAAACTCCACATTCGCTGGTGCAAACTAATATAGCAAGCTCATATCAAATAATATCATTTGTAAAGTGACCAAATAGTAGGGCAGTGATCAAACTATATTTTCCTATATTAAAACTTAAATGACATCCTAAAGTAATTTGGGAAACTCTTATTGAGACAAATGCAATTTACATAAATCCCCAAACAAATCACATTTCTACTAAATGTAACATGATTGATCAAATTCATTCTACTCAGCATAGAACAGATGGGTTTTACCATATGGTTGGCTTTACTCCTAAACAGGCTGCTGAATAAATGCTGAATATTAAATATTAACTTGTGCAAACCAAACATAAATGTTTATACTCATCACAGTTCCTGAATAAATTTCTATTCCCTGCCTTCTTTTGAATCTTAACACAAGTGAGCAAGAATTGCTTATAACCTATGGTTGATGTAAGAAAATATTAACAGTGGGATAATTAATTTTATATGTTCCCAGAAGAACTATGTTAATGTTAACTATGTTAACTATGCATCTTCTTAGATTAAAATATAGACTCTTTTCTGGTGAATAATGTGGGTCTCCCACTGATATTCAGAAAAGCTGATATTTACTCAAAGGGTAGAAGTTAATATGTTGGTGGTAGCTGAAATAAATGGTAGAATTATACCATTACCCCTGATCAAGAAGAAGCTGCAAAAATGACTGACAATACATCCATTTATAACAAGTTACAATTACTTAAATAAAATTTTAAAATAGCAGATAAAACGGAAACAAAACTAGGGTCTTTTTCTGTGGTTGGGGTGGGTGGGGGAAGAAGCAGATTAGAAAACACAGCTGCAGGATGAATATCCTGAGAAACCAAAAATCACATTAAACCTGCATAAAAAAAGTATCATTTCTTTTTGTCAAGGGGGGTATATCAGTGTTGAGAAGTAGACAAAGCAATGCAGTAGTGGAGAACTCTGATCTGTGAATCAAAGCTTATCTGGGAAGAAATAGAGAGAATGATTCTGGATGAAAGAGGTGGCCACCACAGGAAATTCTCAAAATACAACAAAGCCATGGGAAGAGTTCACTAAGCAAGAGCCGTGAAAAGCCCAGAGACTCCTGGGGTTAAAAATCTCTCCCTCATGTACAAATGAGGAGAAAATTGAGAGTTTACAGTGGTTTTGAAATGATAGAAAGCACCTTTATTATTCTATCTGCAGCATCTAGCTTCTTTCTTGGTAAATACAATAAACTCAATAAATAGTAGTTAAATGATTGAATAAATGAGTACCTAGTTGTCTGCTAGCTTTTCGTAACCCTTGTAACTGGGACAGTATATGTTTCTAAAACCTAAAATAAAAGGCAGGGATAGGCATCATGTCATGGCTCAATAACCATGTATATTCAAAATAAGGATGAAAAAATTCACATTTTGGAATCAGTAGTCTCAAGTAGCCACACTTTTCAAAATATGCCCACATAACTCCAAAAAGTCAGGATGAATATCTTGGAAAAGACAATGCTGTTTAACTGGTGGTAGGTGCCTGAAGTACCACTGGTTGCTGAAGATAGGAGAATACCACAATAATATAGAGGACAGCTTTCTCTATGCTTTTCCGGGATATAAATGGCAGGGAGGCCAACTGGGTCACCAGGAGAAAGCTGTCTATTTTTCAACTGCTCTCCTTAGTCTACTCACCAAGTTTAGAAATTTACTTTCAACTTCAATGTATATTTTAGGATAAAACAAAACACTCCAGCCAGAATGGTGAAGTATTCCAAAGCTATCAGAAGTCACAATCCACTTCACAGAACTTTAAGCACAATCATCAGACTCACATAACACTTACACAGAATTTTGTGTTGTTGTTGCTGCTATTTTAATGTCTAGTTAGGGACTCTATAAAAGGTCTGGCTTATATAATACTGTTAAGTGAAAAGCATAGCAATGTAAGCTATTGTATTTGGCATATAGTTGGGAAAATAATTTTCTTTGAAAAATAAACTCATTTAAGTCATACTAATCTGACTTTACATAAAATGATGAAATAAAGATGAAAGTTTTAACTGTACAACTTAGAGCTCTGAAAACCAAGTGTTTATAGGTAAATAATTGCAATGATTTTTAAACAAATGAAAAATATATTCCAGGCTACTGCCATATTCTGTTAAAGAATAAAGAAAATCAATATGTAATTATAAGACTGTTTCTTATATCCAATTATACTGCATGATTCTATGCTTTAAATATTATAGCATGCTGGCAAAACAAAGAATCTCAGAGTTGGTAAACCATTTAAGTTTCAGATTGTTTCCAAGTTTTTACCCAGAAGTCGATATACTTCTACTGCTCCACGGACGGATCAATCCGTAGTTTGTAATTGTTTTCAAATGTTGGTGTGTGTGTGCTTGTGTGGTCAGGCATGCATTTTTAGAGGAAGAAACCAAAACTTTTATCAAATTCTCAAAGGAGTGTATTACACAAAAAAGTCAATGATCACTGGCATATTTCATTTTATGGATTAGTTAATGGATGTACACATATTTTAAGTGATTTTCCCAAGAATATAGCTTCCTAGTGGCTGCCATGGATTCTGAGTGTTGCTCTACTCAGAGACCTCTCTCATTACTAAAGGATGCCCATTCTCCTCCCACTCCTGGGAAATGTATCAGTTTATGGCTCTTAACCTTCATCCCTGCTAAGAAAATGCCTAGCCTAAAGAAAACTGCCTTTCCCAAAGTCATAGCCCCCTCATTCCTTGGGACAGTTTGTATCCAAACACTAGTAGACAATAGGGGTTAAAAAGGTCTGGTTTTCTCTCCCCAGATGGAGACAACTTTGAAGAGCTGTCCCGACTACATGAAGCTAGCTGAGGTCTTGTGACTGCCAGCCCAATTGCTCCCTGCTCCTTCCCCCTCTATATACATATTGATCATGAAAACACTTGGCATTAAATTTCCTGCTTATTTATCATCCAGGAGAAGGCAACTGTGATAGTGGCAGACCCATAACTGGCAAAATTCAGAGCTTTAGCCATTGATCTTTCCACTATGCTATTTATTTGAACAGAATGACTACTTTTCTAATGATAAAGAAGAGCACATAAATGCATATAACAGATGAAGATTATTTTTAAAAAGAAAACAGACAAATGATACATTTAAGTACAATAAAAATTGAATATACATTTAAAAATCAGCTGATATAAGAATATAGGTAATATTTTAACATTAATGAACAATAAGACTAACTTTATAGGTTTTTGCCACATGGCTCAGTCTTGGACACAAGACATGGAGAACTGGAGTGCTTGAGTTTTTGGTCTCGAATATTTTGACATAAAATGTCCAAAGTGTCATAATTTCAGGCCTGTAATATGTACTTTATTGAATAAATATGTCAGCTTCTTTCCACTAGAAACGGACATTATAGATTTTCCAGTCTGAACCCTTCACTATACAGATTAAAGAATGGATTTCAAAGTTGATCAGTCTTGCTGAAGATCACAGTTGAGGCAGGACTACATTAAAATCTTTTGAATCTTACTACAGAGCTTTCCACCATACTGCGCAGCTGCTCCAAGGTTCCCCAAGCCTCCCTCAGTGCAGACACGCACCCTTTCGGAAAGTCTTACCTGACACCTGCCATTTGCACAGACATCTAATCCCTGATATCCACAAGAAGTTCCATCCAACACTTTTTCTGATAGAAGAATAGGCTGTTCTTTTCCAAGAGGAGAACAAAACAAGGCACATGGCTTTTCTACAGAGTGGATAAAAGGAAATGAACAAAAGTCGATCCACAAGTATTTTTATCTCAAGCTTTATTTTTCAAAATAGTTTTGAGTAAAAAATATAATATGTTACATAAGCAATGTACTACTAGAGTAGATAATACTAGAGGGTTATTATGAGCAGTAAATGAGATGATGCCTGGGGAAAAGACAGGTATGCAATGAATATTAACCTCCTTCTTAAGAACTGTGTCTTCAAATTATTTTTAAGTATATCACTTATTATTTTTGGCACTAAACCTCTACTACACACAGACCAAGTAGTCTTTGTGAAAAATATTTTGCACACTCCCAATTTCTGCTTATATCTTTTGGCATGAACCCCTTTTAATTGTAAGAACATATCTAATTTCTGCTTATTTAAGATTTATTTTATTCACGAAGCTTTTCTTGATGTCTTACTTCTAAATTCCAATACACTAATTTTCAATCCTATATATTTGGCATTTCTAAGAGAAAAATTACTAAAGGGAGAAAGAAGAGCTTCTAAGATGAACAATTCTTATAAGATTTTCCATTGTGAGGATGTTTAGAAACGCAATATAATCCCATGAGAACATGCACTAGAATGTCCAAGTGCTGAAGTGCTAGCTAGCAGTCAACCCTCTTTATTGTTTACTTAGAAAGCATGTTGGGATGTATGATGACTAGGGTGAGACTTACTGTTCTAGGTAAAGAATTCTTGAATGGCTAGCAATCTTCCTCAGAGCTTCCTTAAGCAATAAAGGAGGGTGATTAGAGTCAAAAAAACTTGACTTTCAGGCTCAGTCAAAGACTAGCATAATATTTTTTAAAGTGCTATTTCTATTTCTAAGTATTCTGCAGAGGAGCTGTAGTATTTGGTAACACCAGTAGTAAGATTATCCAAATCTGAAACTTCAGAGCAATTTCCAGGCTACATTACTACTCTATTGGCTTGACACCAGTCAGGCCCTTTACTGTTTATTAAGCTCATATAAATAGAATGGAAAATAGTTTACAGTCTCTGACACTGATCTTCACTTATGTCTTCAGTAAAGTTCCACGTATGCTGATGGGATTCTATAAATACCAAATAACAGCCAGAGGCATGGAACAGGGTATCACTTGGCAAAGAGAAGACAGACAGTTAAATGAGCCTTCAGAATTGAACATTTCAAACAGTTTTCACATGTGGCTTCTGAATACTGCTCTGAACAATTTTGGGGAGTTGGAACATGGCCTTTAATGTGCATGGTTTTGAAATTTTCCTTTAAGATGCCATTATAAGCTGCAATAAAGCATTTCAATGTGCTCTCACACCTCAAAGTAGGTTATGTTTATTCAATGACTGCTTACTATGTCATATCTTTGGACTTAAAAACAGCTGCTGTAATTGCAACACTTTAATACTGGCATGTATATATATATATATATATATATATAATTCTCTTTCTGGAGTCTTCATTGAAGAGAGTAGCAAACCAGAAATATGAATAATGTCGAAAGGAATTAGTGTAAAAAATTTCATTCACATTCTAAGCATGAAATCAGATAAAAAATCTTTGTATTTCTTTTATAACATACTGTCAATTCACTGTACTTACTTTAGCTTTATAGATGACATAAACATTTGATACCAATCTTCCTTCCTGGAGTGTACCCTTGAGATTGTGACATTATAGTGATCCATGTAACATGCCAGTACTTGGCAGGCAGGCTCTGTATTGATTTAAGAGATCAACCCTTTCCAAGATATGCATTAAACATGGATATCAGCCAAATTTCAGCACAGAGCATGCAAAATACCTGAATGCTAAAGCTATGTATCTTTTTTTTTTCCTCTAAAAATAAATGTTCACTATGGCATTGATACCTTATATTTAATTCTTCTAGCCAGAGCTTCATGTATTAACAGAAATAGCCACTTCCATTCTCAAGTGCCAAAGACTTGGGCATTTTTATAAGACCTATATATTTCATTTTGTTCCATACTGCTCTAATACATAAGAACTATTATGTATTTTATTCATCATAGACTGACTGATGTGTTTGATTAGTACATTTTGCAAGATTATCAAAAGTGTTACCCTGCTAATGATATAAGTATTTTTATAGATCATTCTGATGATAAAGAACACTTTATAAGAGCTTTGATATTTTAAATTGATCCTCATACAACTGTGATTTTTTATTTTTTTATTGGCTGCACCACTTGGCTTATGGGAATCTTAGCTCCCCAACCAGGGACTGAATTCGTGTCCCATGCAGTGGAAGTTCAGAGTCCTAACTACTGGACCACCAGGGAATTCCCTCCCGGCCCCTACCTTTTTTTTTTTTTTTAAATCTGGAGGGAAACTGTTTCTTATTTCTTATTTTACATGAGTAAACAGGTTTCAAATGAATTAAATATTATCAAATCACATAGCTACTTAGAGGCAGAGATAGGATTAACCCAAGATCAGATGATGATTTTCATGAATTATACTGATTTTAGTTTTACAAAGAAAAATACTGTTGGGCTGGCCAAAAAGTTTGTTCAGGAAAAGAATGAACTTTTTGGTCAACCCAAGATATTTAAATATTATGCAGCAAATATTCATCAGAAGCTTCATAACTGCCAGACAGTACACTAGGCACAAACAACAGTGGGAATAGAGACATTTAAATCTGCGACAACATGGTCTGCTGGAGTACTTGGAAGGGGTATATACATATCCAACATTGAAGACCAAAGGTATTCTTTTTTCCTGGAGTACCTGACGTAGACTGAGTCCAAAAAATCAGTAGAAGTTTTCAAGGTAAATACGAGGGGAAAGAGGTTAAAGCTTGAGAAAGAAAGGATATCATGCCAAGAAACTTGCATGTTTACAGGTCCAGAAATAAGAAAACATGATGTATATGAGGGATGAAATGAAATTCAGCCTGGCTGTGCTGGAGATGGAAGTGAGGCCAGAGAAGTTAAAGTGGACAGGCCACAGGAACAGCCTTTGAACCAGGCAATAAAGTTTGAGACTGGTCCTGACAGCAACGGGACTCATGGAAGGGTACTCACTGGCACACTGACCAACAGTTCTGACCTTCAAAAAGGCCAGCCGGGCTGAAATAAGGAGTAGGAGCTGGAGGAAGGTCAGAGAAACAGTAAGAAAGCTGTTTGAAGAATCCAGGTCAGAGATGGTGCAATCATGAACAAAGATGCTGGCAAACAAAGAGAAGTTTGGACAAGTAGGGTTTGCTTATTGATTACAGGCAGATGGAGATTGAAGCAGAAAGATTTTGGCTTAGCTTGGTAATGAGGCAAATCATGATGTTATTCTCCATGAGAGAGAACAGTAAAAGGAGCAGATGGTGGGAGTGAGAGACAGGAATGGAGGAAGGGATATGTTCAACATGAATCATGTTGAGTTAGAGATGAATGGGATGCTAAGTGAGAAGTTCAGGCAACATAGAGTTAAACAGCTAAGGAGCTCAGGATAGACAGATCTGGTTGGAGATAAATGCCTGTGTTCCTTTAGCATTTGGATGATAAATAAAATCTAGTGAATAAGTAAGATCATCCCAAGAGGAACATTCAGTGAGAAGAGGGACCAGGATAGGTCACTTCCCATAAGAGACACTATTCTTTCACTTAATATTTATTGTCTACTCTGTTCAGGCACTGTTTACAGAGCTAAAGACAGAGAAATGCATAAAATACAAGTCTTGTTCTTACAATCATTATTGGGGGAGCAAAACATTGGAAAAGACTCTGATGCTGGGAGGGATTGGGGGCAGGAGGAGAAGGGGATGACAGAGGATGAGATGGCTGGATGGCGTCACCGACTCAATGGATGTGAGTTTGAGTGAACTCCAGGAGTTGGTGATGGACAGGGAGGCCTGGCGTGCTGCAATTCATGGGGTCGCAAAGAGTCAGACACGACTGAGCAACTGAACTGAACTGAACTGAAACTAATAAAATAAAAATATAATAACAGATCACTATAACTTATGTGAAAAAAAGAAAAGGGCAGGGTACTGAAAGGTATTGAGTCAGTATTTAAGAAAAGATCAGAAGGAGTCACCAGCAAAAGCAATAATTTCCAAGACATTAAGACAAAGGCCCTGGATGGATTCTAGGGAGAGCAGGGGAGCCAGTGTGGGTGGAAGGGTGTGATGGTCAGGATAGATGAAGCAAGAGTGCAACAGGAAGCCAGGGAGGAAGGCCCTTATAGGCTATTAGAAAGACTTTGGACCTTTAGTGAGTTGGGAACTCATTCTGTTGCCTTCAGAATGCAAGAATAACATGAAATGACTGATATTTTAAATGTATCCTTCTGGCTATGATTGAGACTGAAGGAGATATGGGGACATAAACATAAAGACCAGTTAGACAACTACTATAAACACACAGGTAAGACACAGTGGCTTATATCAGGGGGTCAGGTCTGCAGATACTGGGCAATCATTAGATTCTGTATGTATTTTAAAGATAGGGATAATGTGACTTTACTGATATTTCAAAGGCATAGTAAAAGAGAACGTAAAGGAAAGGGAGGACTCCAAAGTTTGTGGTCAAAGCATCTGTGAATACAGAATTCAATTCAGTTCAGTTCCGTTCAGTCACTCAGTCGTGTCCGACTCTTTGTGACCCCATGAATCGCAGCACCTCAGGAATACAGAATTAACTTTTATTAAAAGGATGGTGAGACTAGAAGACTGTGTTATTATTTTTGCTCATCTGAAGACATGGTACATTTAGAGGCTATGTGTTGGGGAAGAAAGCAGGATATGTTTGAAGCAGTGGAACGAGGGCAGTATTTGGAGCACAAAGAGAAAGAGAGTGAGGTCTTAGACGAGACAAGAGACAAGAGAAGGAATCAGACAAAGGAAGGTCTTGCTGAGCATGTCATGTTGTGCAATTTGGTCTTTACCTGAAGAGTCATGGGAAGGCTCTGAAACGCTTAAGGTGGGAAAGCGAGATGAACCAATCTGCATTTTATATAAAGATCTCTAGTTGGGGGCTTCCCAGGTGGCTTAGTGGTAAAGAATCCATCTGCTAATGCAGGAGATGCTAGTGACTCAGGTTGGATCCCTGAGTTGGGAAGATCCCTGAAGAAGGAAACAGGAACTCACTCCAGCATTCTTGCCTGGGAAAACCCATGGACAGAGAAGCCTGGTGGGCTACACAGTAGTCCATAGGGTCACAAAGAGTCGGACATGACTGAGCAACTGAGCATTAGTCCTACCTTGTGCTACCCCTTTACAGGAACCTTGATCCCTCTCACACCACCACCCCCAACTCTGCCAATGGCTGATCTGTTCTCTATCTCTATACTATTGTGATTTCAAGAATGTTATAAGAAAGGAATCATACAGCATGTGGCATTTTGAGATTGGCTTGTCTACTCTGCATAACGTTCTAACATCCACCAGGCCACTGCATACGTTAACAGTGTGTTCCTTGCACTGCTGTGTAACATCCTACGGCACGGATAAACCTTCATTTGCTGATCCTGCAGCTACTCAGAAACTTTTTGACTGCTTCAAGTTTCTGGCTATTGAAAATAAAACTGCTATGTGCACTCATACACAGCATTTTCTTGTGGTTGTAAATTTTTATTTCTCCAAAATAAATAACCATGACTGCGTTTTCTAATGTGCATGCTTTGTTATTGGAGACACTGCCAAGCTAATTTTCAGAGCAGCTGCACCATTTTACCTTACCAGCAACACATGAGAGATCGTTTCTCTTCATCCTAACCAGCATTTTGTACTGTCACCCTTTTAAAATTGTTTGTGTATAATAATACCTCCATTTTAAAAAAAATTATTTTTAGTTAGTGCTTGTGGTTATTATATGTCACAAAAGTGAAAGTGTTAGTCACTCAGTCAAGTCTGACTCTTTGTGACCCCATGGACTGTAACCCACCAGGCTCCTCTGTCCATGGGACTCTCTGGGCTAGAATACTGGAGTGGGTTGCCATGCCCTCCTCCAGGGGATCTTCCTGACCCAGGGATTGAATATGGGCCTCCCATGTTGCAGGCAGATTCTCTGCCATCCTAGGCATGTCATAAAGGCAGAAAAAGCAGAGTTTTGAAATACCTATAATATAAACTACAAAACAACATTTACCATTCTTGTAAAGCACTTTGCAAACCTAGACTCCTGCTTAATTAAGTCGGTGGCGATCTGGTTGGTCATACCTTCATCCATGACAGCGTGCCACTGAAGTACATGCTTTGGGTACGAAGTTCTAACACTATAGGCCTGACATTGCCAGTCTCTGAATCCAGGCAAACCTGCAGGACAAGGTGGATTCTCACATATTCTGTATTGTTTTCTGGGACCATTACAATCCCTTGCTTCAGAACCTAGCCTAGAAAAGATATACAAATAATCAATTTTATCTTATTTTATATTAACTACTCATTAAAAAAATCAAAAGGCATTGTATTAATAAGGGATAATCCTTTCTATTAAATCTACTTTTGAAAACATGGACAGATTAAATGATTAGTAACAGTAGGAAATCCATACGCTTATTTAAAAACGTGTATTTTTTTTTCTAATCTTTGATCCATTTAATTTCCAAAATATAGGAGAAACAAAAGTCTGTTTGCTATGAAAATGATATAGAAGGGTAAAGGACAGAAGCTGGGGGCAAAATACACTCCCATTGAGGAATATAGCCAAGAAATTCCAAGGAGATGCTTCTAAGGTTTTCACACACATTTAAAAAAATCATTTGCTGAGGAATTGGGCCACTGAACCCATACCAAAGTCAAAGCATAAAACGGAAATGACTTTCTCACACATTTCCTAGGCTCACACTAGGAAGGATGGAGCGAAACGATCTTGGATGCTCCCTGTCTGTACACATGCTCAGCATTTCCTTTCTCATCATTCTCAGCTTGTATTGACATTCATGCTGCCCTCACTCCCTCCATTTCTGAAGTCCTCTCAGCTACTGGTCCCTCTCACGGATCTTTTACACGGTGACGTACTTTGCCTAACATGTCTCCCTGCTGGGGTCAACACAGTTTTTTATTTGATTTATTCTCAAGAAAACAACCTGTGTAGTGTTTAACTATTTGCTCTTAGGAGGGTTGGTCTTATTTTATTCTTCAAAGGGAGTTCTTATACAACATAATTTGAGAGACTTTTCTGCCTTCCAAAGTGGACTGGGTTTGAAGAAGTGTCTTTGATCCCTGACATGGTTTATCAGTAAAACCTTTTTATTTCACACTTGAAGAACACAATGCCCTCCCCCAATCCAGGAATGTTGCGTTTACCCAGGACACTTGCGCTCTCGGCTGCTGATCCCAGAACTGCAGGTTCGGCTACAGGGATTCCACATGCTCCACTCTCCAGCCGCAAGTCCGGGCGCTGCGGTCCTGCTGGTACACTCTCCAGCCTTACACCACTATTCCAAAAGTTATGTCTTAGGTGAACAAATCAGGGCACAATGGAAAATCATTCACTGGCCTATCGAGTCACTGGAATTGCGATTACATCAGGTCAGCTAAAGCCCCAAACGTGTGGAATTGAAAAAGACCAAAAATTAGTTGGCACATGCTTAATGTCACAGTAATAATTCACTGGGCCAGTTCTCCCAGCTCTCATGTCAGGTCACCCAGTCTTGTCATAAAAATAGGACACGGGTATTTGTATCATAGCCCTGAGAATTCAGTGCTTGTGACAGAGACAGGGCGAATGGTGGAGTGGGGGTTGTACAGCCAGGGAAGAAAAACTAACATGCTCTAGGAAAAACAATAATAGAGAAGAACAAAAAACAGGTTCATATTTTGTAGGTAAGATATAAATGTAAGTAACATAAATGGAGGTAAATATATCAATGGTAGGTAAGATATAAATGTCTTTGATGAGAATGAAGCAGACATTTTAGCAAATCCAGCCATTTTTATTTGAAATGTCAGTGTTTCAGGGACTCTCTCTCTCCTTGTAATTAGAAACAAAGCTTATGACTCACTTTTAGCATTTTCATTTACATTGCTTTTTCTTCTGTTTTTCCTAAGTTTCCATCATGAGAAAGACAGCAATGACAGAAGAGAAAGGAATGTGTTCATTTTCTTTTTTATATTTATTTTATCATTAATTTTAAACAAAAGCAGCCAAAGAATTTTTTTTTTTGGTGGTCACTGAGGAATAGTTGCCAGAATTTGATGGAGAGATTATTATAATCTCTCCTTTTTTTTTTCAAAGTCGCTCAGTCATGTTCAACTCTTTGCGACCCCATGGACTATTCAGATGATGGATCCTCCAGGCCAGAATTCTGGAGTGGGTAGCCTTTCCCTTCTCCAGGGGATCTTCCCAACCCAGGGATGGAAGCCAGGTCTCCTGCATTGCAGGCGGATCCTTTACCAGCTGAGTTACAACAATTTCTCCTTATTCCTGGAAAATTAGATCTATCATGATCACAGCAAAGATATTAAAGGTAAAAATTAACTGAACAAAACCATGTTGGAAGTAAAAAGTAAAGATTTAAAAATTTAGATAAGTGATTGTATAATGACAAGGGTTGAGCAAGATGATCATACTAGTTCTAAACAATTTTCTGTACCAGTGGCAACATGATTTATAAGGGATTGTGAAGAAATCATACCAATTCTGCAATCCTCAGTTTTCCCATCTCAAAATGTGAATGAAAATCATATATAACTAATAGACTTAGCAGAGGTTGAATGAAACTAAGCACAATGCATAGCCCATACTGACAATTTAATAAAGATTAACCAAAATAAAAATACTAATAACACCAAATTATATATCATTATATTAATTTTATCAATAAGTTTCCAGAAATCTCACCAAAATTCTATTATGATTTTAATTGGTCTGTTTCTTTAAAACTTATTTTGAAAATATGAGGTGGATGAAACTGGAGCCGATTATACAGAATGAAGTAAGCCAGAAAGAAAAACACCAATACAGTATACTAATACATATATATGGAATTTAGAAAGATGGTAATGATAACCCTGTATGTGAGACAGCAAAAGAGACACAGATGTATAGAACAGACTTCTGGACTCTGGGAGAGGGAGAGGGTGGGATGATTTGGGAGAATGGCATTGAAACATGTATACTATCATGTAAGAAACGAATCGCCAGTCAATGTTCGATACAGGATACAAGATGCTTGGGGCTGGTGCATGGGGATGATCCAGAGAGATGATATGGGGTGGGAAGTGGGAGGGGGGTTCAGGGTTGGGAACTCATGTACACCCGTGGCTGATTAATGTCAATGTATGGCAAAACCAATACAGTATTGTAAAGCAAAATAAAGTAAAAATAATTTTTTTTTTTAAAAAAGAAAGAAAATATGTGTTTAAATGCTGTTTTTAGAAGAATTTATAAAACTATGCTAAAAGTTTTGTGTTAGCCCAGTTAGTCCTTTTCTATGGAATAAATAGTTCCTGAAGATTTTCTCTAATAATGTCAAATTTAAGGAACTCTACTCAGTACTTGTAATGACCTATTAGGGGAACCGAATCTGAAAAAGAATATATACATGTATATGTAATAACTGAATCACTTTACTGTATACATGAAACTAAAACAACATTATAAATCAACTATATTTCAATAAAATTAAAACAAAATTCAATCTCTTTCAGATTCAAAGAGTTTTACATCCAGGCTTGGGAAGAAACAAAACAAAACCTCAATAACTCAGAGTATAATGACATACTAAGTTTGACATTAAATAAACTGAGATTTTTGTAGGAAGATTCAGCCTGAATATTGTAAAAGGGGGAAAAAACAAACTTTGTGAAAACTCTGAAATAACTTACTGATTTTAGCGATTTAATAATGTTGTGCCATTCATAGGGGGAAAAAAAAAACCTCAAAGTGAATCCCGCCAAACTTCAATTGGTCTAGTAGATTTGACCTACATGAAGGGCATTTATTTTTACCCCCCAAGTGCATATCACAGCTCCTCACCCATTTAGTGGTAAGCTGGCATTGAAAGGCTGGGCTACAGTTCACAGTGAACTAAAAATATTCTGCGAAAGAACCAGATCTAGACTTGCATGTCATTTAAACTAGTCACGTCTGGCAGATGAAGAGAAACGGAAACAGATATACAAGCTAAATTTGCATCCTGAAATTGCTGAAATTCAAAGAAAGCATAGTATAATAGTTAAAGTCCATTAACTTCAGATAACCAACTCTGGGTGAAACTACGGAAAACCCGCTTTTGTGTCTTCTAGGTGGAGCTTTGTTTCAACACTGGGGAAAGTTTTAAGTGTTTTGTTTAATTATTATACAATATATTCTGTTGGGTTTATATGTAAAATGATCCTAACGCTTTTCATGAATTTTCTAGTAGCATGTTTTGTTTCATTCCTATTTTTTAGTTTTAAAAAATATATTACACAAGGTTTAAAGAACTCAAACTTTCTCATATTGAAATTTGAAATCTCAAATTGAAATTCAGTATGATCTATGAAAATGCTAAGGAAATTTATAATATAGATTCTTTCTGTAATAGTACATGACCTAAAAAAGTTTGACTATAATTCTATTCTAATTTCTATGTGAATATGACTAGAAAGTTGAAGAAAACACCCAATTGGAAGAGGTCCTTGAAAATCACAAAGGAAATATTATTGTCTAATTAAATCCTCTTGTATATATATATTGTTAGATGAAATAAGAGGAAGAAGGCAATAAACTGTCTCCTTATGTAAATTTGTGACTAAGGATATTACAACCTTCGTTTTTTCAATAAAGCATGATGATAATAATTTCATCACTTAACTTGGGAAAGTAAATAATTAAAATATATTATGTAGCATCCTTCAAAACAGTCTAATATTTTAGTCACTTGGTATTTAGCTTTCCTTCTCCATCCTCTCATTCTTAGAAAATATTTCAAGTAAAAAACATACATTTCTTGATTTTAATCAAATCATGTATCAACTCACAGACCTCTGTTAATATAAATGTAAACACAGACACCAGTATTATAAAGAGAAAAGGAGAAGAAAGAAAACAGGCTGCTTTTAATTTGGAAAAGGCTGTGTATAAATAGTAGATAAATCCTTATCTCCAAAATCACTATGAATCATAAAATTCTTGTTGGAACCTTCAGACTTAATTATATACTCTTAGGTGAACTACTTATACAGCTCAATTAACATCACTAGAGTGTAACACATTACAAAATTCTCAGCTTTGTTTCTCAGATTGCCATGTACTGAGCTAGCAGTGTTCAGCACAAGGTTGCAAGCATCCAAATATGTGAGCCCTATAGCCCTCAATTACAGAGTGTTGGAAGCTATTTTCATGATGGCTCCTACAACAGCTGGAACAGATGGAGAGTTGAAGAAGCCCACATGGCCTGAGGAACCGAGAAGCTCATGAGTTATTTCAATATACAGAACATTACGGAGCCACTGAGAATATCATTAGCACAATTACAGGGAAATGAAACATTTATTTTTAATGAATAATTACAAGTTTGATTGCTGGAAGAATAAGTTTATCTTAGAGAACTCAAGAATGCAATTGATTCTCATAAATATCGGAAGAAAAAATAATAGAAAAATATTTAGGACACCAGATTATAAAAATGAACAGATTTTAAGTTGCTAATGAAGAACTAAGTAAGACAAATGGACTGTGTGATGTTTGAAGACGTGTGGCTGAATATTTGGTTATCTCTGTTTATTACTGCTTTCGTGTTTCAGGGATGACGAAAATTATTGCTGGTGCAGAGTTTTATGACTCAAGCAATAAATTACTCAGCATAATACCATGAGGCTTGCCCAATATACACACATTATTGCACTTTTGTGTATAATTTAAAACAAATCCAAATTCTGACTCTCTGCATAAGCTCACAGAAAACACATTTGGCAGTCTGTAAACAACTGACTGATATTTCACAGAAGTTCTCTATCAAGGAACCATTTTCTTACTGATTGTATTGGGTGATAAAATATTTCTAGTCCTTTTTTATTATTTGGGGCTTAATTTGTACATTTTTGTTTTTCTCATTAAAGAAATCATAGAAGTAATAAATGACTGCAGGCTTATGTCAAACAATCCAGAAATGTCAGGAGAAAAGTTGCATCCACCCTTACTGTCAATTGTTTTATTCCATCCATCAATTCCAACTCCCTCCCAAGAGTTAACTACTAATTACAATTTGCAGTTTATGTGTTCAAACCACTTTCTATGAGTTTAAAAATACATAAACTCTGTGTGTATACTCACATTTGTACACAAACTATTTTTTTCCTAAATCTCAAATGTTACCATTTAGACCATGAATTTTTCTGACATGTCTCTATACTAACCACCATGTCTAGTAGATGTTTTCAAGTTAATACAGATATAACTACCTCATTCTGTGAACAGCTATACTGGAACTATTCCTCTTCCAATGAATATTTTGTTTTTTCTTATTTCTCACTACAGCAGGTGACATCCTCACATAAGTATATGTGTGTGTACATGCAAACATGCCTATATTTGTGCACATGTGTTAAGAACTTTTTTAGGACACAATTCTAGAAGTGGAATTGCTAGATTTCCATTTCTGTCCGTTTTTCAAGTGGATATGTTTTTAAACTAGCTATATAACTTTTTTCACTAAGTAATTCACCCCAGGTAATCTTTATGTTGTTGATTTTTTGTTTTAAATCCAATGAAAATTCATAGTCTTCAGAGGCAAGTTTTCTGATCTTACATCTAATGAGTAAGTAATAGCTGTTCTACTTTCCCTTCATAGAATAAAAAATGGAAAATTATGTAAACTAGTGTACTATATTTTGATTACATTAGCTATAATTATAAGTTTATATGGGATCTAATTCCTTCATATTTGTAAAAGAAAATTTTTATAGCAATTAAAATGATCTGGAAATATACACTAATAAATTTCTACAGCCTTATGAAACAATTTAACAACTTAAGACAGTCAAACGTTTACTAATCTCCTAAGTGTTCATTAGAATATTTTATTCATGATGCTTGAAATGACAAGGAAAATTTACACTCAGTACTCTCCTAAGACAATACTTTATACTTTAAAGGATTAATTAGCTCTGAGAAATTTTACTATTTTTATTAATTTGTGAACACTTATATTTAAGTTTAATAGTAAAAATATTTACTTTTTGTTAAAGTAATACATATATCCAATTCTCTACACCGTTATAATCAACAATAAAAAATACAGCTGATATTTAAAAAACAGCGATGTGTTAAAATTGAAAACAGATGAAATGCTGAAATTTTTATATATAATAAAAGTACTCTGCTAGTGTTAAGATAGATACCTTTGTAACTGGCAGAAGAAAATGTCTCACTGGTTATACTTATAGGAGAAATGTAAGTTTCTTCTTAAGTTTCACTTAATAGTCTTAAACTTCAGATAGCACCACCAATCACTTACCTTACCAATGTCACAATCGGTTCCATCCATTGGTGGATCTAGTTTGGTTTTGCATTCTTTCTCCCCTTCCACCTTGCACCACAACCCTGTGCAAATAACATGCTGAAAACAAGGGTATAATAACTATAAGGGGAAGGCATCACATTTTTGAGGTTAAGTCTATAAGGTTTGAGAGAGCAATTTTAAAAGAACATCAGAAATGATTTGAAGAAAATATCCTTTGAGTACCTTTAATACTTAACTTACAGTTGAAATAGTCTATGGCTTATTTATAGTGCTGAGAAGACTCATATAAAGATAAAATGTTTCATAAATTTAACTATTTTAAAATTTCTTAACATAAAACTATGTATGATTATGCAAGATTAAGTAGCTTCAACAGAAAACTGTGAGCTAAAAATCATTATTTATACCACATTATATGAACCAACCTGGAAGAATCAAAGTAATGCGCCTACGGTCTGAATTTAATGCCCCCTATCTTAAAGTCTGTCCTCACTTATGCTTTGCTGCATGCCACGTGCCATGTTAGTACTTCACTATTTCATTACATCACCTTGGTCCCTGATGTGATACAGGGATTCTCAGTGGGCACACTTCCCATAACTGTTGTCAGTCAATTTTCCATAGTACGAATGCATCCTAGATACCCAGACTACATTTAACTTTTTCTAGGGAAAAGTTGAAAGAACAAACAAAAATACTGGGATAAAATAGCATAAACACAGCAACACTGAAAGAAGAGAATTCTATAGTTATGGCAACCCAGAGAGAAAGATAAAAAGGCACAACTACCACATTCTTAAGGACTTTCTATGTCTATAGGATGGGTGACGTTTCTGAGATACAAGCATGCTATTAACAAGTTACACAGAAATATGAGATCCATGTGGCATACTTAAAGCAACTAGAGTGATCTATCTTGAAGATGACTGTGTGACTACCTATCCAGATATCTGGAGAAAAGGGCAGAAGCAAGCATGTTGATAAGGACTGAACAAGTGTCAATGTGAAAGACAGTCTTTGAAATTGGACTAGTGAGAAGACCAGTCAGATGGGAGGATGTATATAAGGGAAGGGAGTAGTGAACAAGATTTTAAAGATAGAAAAACCAGATTCTGAGTGCCAGGGTGGACTAGGGACTCCATATTTGGAGGGAAAAAGAAGCCACTCAGCAGTTGACAAGCAGGTTGATAAGATAAAAAGGTTATTTTAGGAGGTTTACCCTGGCAGTGGTCAAAACAGATTGAAAATCACTGCAAAGTTAAAATTAACTTATGACCCAAATCTACTAAATACTTTGGGGATGATATATTTAAACTAAATTTTCAAGCAAGTATGTTACATCTCTAATTCCGAATTTGTTACAACTCTCCAAATATTATTTTCCTGTTCTTTATTTAAAAATTTAGATTTCAGAACTGTTTTAAGCTCTTAAAAATTCAATACTCTATGGCAGGAGTGTGACATATTTTATTTACACAATTTTATCTGCTGTGACAGATAGTTTTTCTGCCTAAAAATATTTCATACAAATAGTTATTATATTTAGAATATGATTTAGTTTAATGTATAAGCTATTGTTTGTATATATCATTCATCAAAAATTTATCCAGGAACTAATTTTAAAGAATGCCTAAATCAAGCAGCTTCTCTGTAGTATTTTTGACTCTTGAAAATAAGCAGAGAGGTTAACTGTTTATCATGTACTTTTGTGGACATGTTTATATTTGAATTAGTGGATATCTAACCTGAGGATTTTAGTTCCTAAAAGTTTTCTTTTTCCTCCAAGACAATCTTGTTAATAAAATTTTATAATTATGGGGTCAAATGCTGAATTTTCCACCAAAGAAGAATTTTGCTTTATTTATTTTCAATAATGCTCAGTTGTATTGTAACATGAATTATTTTAATCAAGTTCATTAGTTAACCAATGCAGACTGAACTAAAAAACAAATCTTGTTTATGTTGTAGTTTTAAAATCATGCTTGCTTGTTGAACACTGTTGGTGGTCTGAATTCTGACCTTCAACCATTATCTGCTATTCAAAACAGCAGGTACTCTAATTGATTTCCACTTGAGGCATGAGAGCATAAAAGCAAACTTGGCAGCTTTTCAAGATAAGCACAGTCATGTAGAATAAATCTCTAATAGAGGAGATCTCTTTCCTCTTTATGTTCTATAGTTCTGGGATCTTACTGTAAGTAAATTATAACCTCATTGTGAAAGGTAACTCAGATTCAGGATTTCACACCAAACTGTCAAAAGTAAAAAAATAAAATATGGAAGAAATGGGATGGACTGTTTTCACCTTGAGAAGTGCAACATCTCAGATATGTGATATTAGAGCTATGTGACACCACTCTCCTTCTTAAGAGGGGCAGGGTTGTGTATTTTGTTAGAAGCAAATGCTCTCTGTGTGTTTCACAGGCCAGAGTCAAATATTCCTTTCAACTTAATTAGTGAAATCTCTTAATATGTCAATTAAGAACTTTAATACTTAAAATGCTGTGCAAAGGAATCCAGGACAGAAATGTGTAACCCAGCATCTCCTAGCAAACTAACAAAAATAATATAACATTCTTTTTTTATTCTTTTATAATTAGAAATGACCATTAAAAGCATAAATGAAATTGGATGTTTATCTCAAGAAGGCTTTTAAAAAGTTTACATGAAAAACTATATCTTTTCAATGGAATAATTTAAATGGAAGATTAACTGTCCATGTATAGATATCATAAAATTTATCTTCAAAGACAATATGTACCCATTTTTTATAGCAAATAGATCCATTAACATGTTCTAAATTTTATGTTAAAATAAAAAATATTAAGTGCATATGCATGGAAGCAGCAATTAAATCTTGAACATGTAACTCCTTGTTTGTCCATAAACTATCTTCCAAACTACAATTTCAATAATGTAATGTCTGACTGTAAGTGTAATTCAGTATGGGATAATATTTTCAAAAATATTTTTTCTATCAGAGAGCACCTTGGTATTATTAAAGATGAAAAAGAGGAACAAAGTAAGGGAAAGAGGAAGAGAGGTATTCAAAAAATAGAATACAAAGGTTCAGAAGAAATAAGAAAACGCTGAAATGTAGTTCTTTGTGGAAAATAATAAGTTAAGTCGCTCAGTCGTATCCGACCCTCAGTGACACCACGGACTGCTGCCTTCCAGGTTCCTCCATCCATGGGGTTTTCCAGGCAAGAGTACTGGAGTGGGGTGCCATTGCCTTCTCCAATATTAAAACTAACCAACAAAAAAGAGAAGGCAAAAATAAATACTATTAAGAATAAAAAAATGAATGGCATCTACTGATCATGTAAAGGCTTACAGAAATAGGAAGAGACACTGTGAACAACTTTACACCAAAGATCTTTACAATGTATATGAAATGGAGAAATATTTTTTAAAAATTTACTAACAACTTGGTGAAATGGATCCAAGAAGAAATAGAAGAATTGAAACTACTGTGTAACCACAGAATAATCAAAAGTGATTATTAAAAATCTTCCCACAAAGAATACAACTGATCTAAACACTTAAATTCTCAATTTACAAAAACTATCTAAAGAACAAAAAAAGAGATAATATTTCTAAACACACATCATGATGCCCAAACCAGACAACAGTTTGAAAAGAAAATGAAAATAGTGATCTACTTCATTTATGAACTTAGATTGAAATATGCTACACATTTTTTAACAAACTGAATCCAGCAATCCATGAAAAAAATGTAATGTACCATCACAATCATGTTGGGTTTTTCTTGGAATACAAGGCTACTAAAATATTAGAGATTTTATTAATACAATCATGTACATAAAAACTTCAAAATCTATGATTTTTGTATCTCTTGATATGCAGCTTGTGACACAATTCAACATCCATTCATTAAAAAAAGGTAGCAAACTAGCCACTGAAGAAAACGTCTTCAAAGTTAATGGACATCTGGACATCTATAAAAATCTACAACAAACATCACAAAAAAACCCATAAAATTTTGAAAGTTTCCTTTTAAGATTAGGAAAATAGTGAAGATGGCATCTTGGGACAAAGATTAAAAAAAAAAAGTGAATTTGTGATGTATTCAAAGTAGAGAGAGGAAGAACGTAACTGTCAACCTAGACTTCCGAACTCAGCTAAAATTTTATTCAAGACTGAAGGTTAAATAACGACTCTTCAAGGAAGCAAAAACTGAGTGTTTACTACCAACAGATTTTCCTCAAAGGAACTTCTAAATGTTATTCTTCAAGAGTAATATGATCTCATAGGGAAGGGCTGAAAAGCACTTGTGATCAAAGAACCTGACAAAAATGATGATAAATCTAAATAAATATTTACTATATAAAACAATGATAATTGGACTTCAGTCATTATTATAAACCTTTTTAATGGGACTAGAAATCTATCACATTTACATCTCAAAGACTTTATCCCTTAGCAGAAATAATTTGACCACTGACAGGTAAGTAAATTTGATCTCTTCTATTTCACTTCCTTCACCCCATATGTTTCATGACTGCTAGTGGTAGAAGTAGAGTAACAGATGTCAAGAAAAATACAGTCTATGGATAGCCAACAAATGTAGCAGCAAGCTTCAAAGAACCCCTCATAAGAACACATCTTGGTGTGTTAAAGAAAATCAAGGAGTGAGAAGAAATTTAGAGAATGAAGAAATGTTAATACATACTTAATGAATCCCAGGTGGTGGTGAAGGCAAAAGAAGGGGGAAGCAGATGATGAGATCGTTAGAGAGCATCACCAACTCAATGGACATGAATTTGAGCAAACTCTGGGAAATAGTGAAGGACAGAGGAGCCTGGCATGCTGCAGTTCATGGAGTTGCAAAGAGTTGGTCCATGGGGACGCAAAGAGTTGGACACAACTGAGCATGCATGCAGAGAAAAGAATAAACAGTGAGAAGGAATTGTTTGAAATATTTGAAAGAAAAATGATCCAGACTTTCCTTGTGAGAATGAGACATACAAGATAAAAATATTCCCCTTCTGGAATGGTGGGGTAAGTTCCCAGAGACCAATCCTCCTGTAGCTAACAAACATAAACTGTGGAATGATGGCAAAAAACAATTTTCTGGTAGTTTCAGAATGTAGAACAAAGGCAGATCAACTGTTTAGGGGAGCTTAAAGGATAAGCACAAGTTGAGTTCATCATCGTTGTGGCTTTGATCTGACAGTGGATTGTGGTCATGGCATGACACAATGGTTAAAGTAACACATGCCATCTTTTTAGACTCATGAAGACAGAAACAGATGTGGTCAAAGCTGTCAAAACTTGAAGTGTTAGTTGATCAGTTGTGTTCGACTCTGTGTGACCCCAGTGGACTGTAGCCCACCAGGGTTCTCTGCCCATGGTGGGCTGCCATTCCCTTCTCCAGGAGATCTTCCTGACCTGGGGATCAAACCTGGGTCTCCTGTATTGCAGGCAGATTCTTTACCATCTTTGCCATCTTCTTTAGCCACCAGGGAAGCCCCCCAAAAGAAGAGAGTCAGAGAAGCTTAGGTCTTTCTGTGGCATCTGTACCATGCATGCAAGGGACACATTCGAAATAAGGAAAAAGTGAGCTGATGTAACATATGAAGTGCTATCCACAGCAGATAAGATAGTTTCCAGTTTGATTCTAACGAACTTAATTGTTTGTGAAAACAAAACTCAAAACACTCTTTGGAGGAATATAACTGAATGCAGAGTATGTGCTGTGACAGGGGTCAGTAAACTCTTTCTGTAAAGTGCTATACAGCATATACTTCAGGCCTGTGGGCCATGGGATCTCAGTTGCAACTATTTATCACTCACTGTAGTTTGAAGGCAGCCAAAGAAAATGTGTGAACAAAGAAGGTGACTGTATTCCAGTAAAACTTCATTTATAAAAAAAGGCCACCAGTCCATACCCCAGAGTTTGCAAAAAAAACCTAATGCATTGATATATAACATGTTAATGTATTAATAATGTAGAATGAAAACATGTATATACAAATAAACATTCATAAATCTTCTGAATAGCTTGATTCATAATAGCTAACATACTGATGTCTACTAAGAGGTGAACTGATAAACAAAACAGTTTATGTTCCAGTGGAATACTATTCATCAAGAAAAAAGAATTGATTAGTCATACTCATAAACAGATATAAAGAATGTCTGACTTTCGAATGTATAAGAAAATTTCATTGTAAATGTAAAGCAGTAGAGGAGACAATAACAAAAAAATAGAGCATAAGTACAAAACACAAACACAAAATAGTTGACAAAAATTTTTATAAAACTAATTTAAATCAACATAGAAAGTGTTAAACTAGTTGATTAAAATGCCAAAAAATTATTACATTGGTTTAAATAGAAAAATACAAAATCTAATCATTGCTTTTCTCTAGTAAACATATCCATCTAACCATACTCATATCTGTGATTCTATTTTATCTGGAAAGGTTGAAGATAAAAATGTGATTAATATTAAGTAGGATAATGGTTTTAATGACACAGGAAATAGATTTTAAGGCACAAGCCATAAAACATGCAAAAGAGAAAAACAGATCAACAGATAAAAGTCATAAATATGTATGTACCTGTAATATAACTAAATGATATGTAAGGAAATAATTGACAGAAACACAGAGAAAAATAAATCAGTTGTTAGAGTTGGGTATTTGAACACATCTGTTAAACTTTTCAACACTAATCAATCAAATCAAAATAAACATATTTTGAATAATAATATTAATATGCTTCATTTAAAATTTAGTCACAGATAGTGAACTTTAAAAACCATACGTTTCTTTAGCAGAAGACCTAACTAGCTATTTCTCCAAAGCAGACATACAGGTGGTCAACAGGCACATGAAATGATACTTAATATCACTAATTACTAGGGAAATGCAAATCAAAATTACAATGAGATATCACCTCAGGCTGGTCAGAATGGCTATCATCAAAGAGTCTACAAACAAAAAATGGTGGTGACAGTGTGAAGAAAAAGGAACCCGCTTACAGTGTTGGAGAGAACGTAAAGTGCCACTATGGAACACAGTTTAGAGGTTCCTTAAAAACTAAAAACAGTTACTCTATGATCCAGCAATTCCACATATGGGCGTATATCCAGAAGACTCCCAATTCAAAAAGATACATGCACCTCAATGTTCACTGCAGCGCTATTTACAACACTCAGAACATGGAAGCAACCTAAAGTCCGCTGATAGATGAACTGATCAAGAAGATGTGGTGTGTGTGTGTGTGTGTGTGTGTGTATTTATGTATGTGTGTGTGTTTATATATACATGCATATATATATGAATATTATTTAGCCATAAAAAGAATGAAACAATGCCATTTGCAGCAACATAGATGGACCTACAGATTATGATATAAAGTGGAATATGTCAGAGGAAGACAAATATCATATCACTTACACAGGGAATCTTAAAAAATGAGACAAATGAACTTATTTACAAAACAGAAAGAGACTCACAGATGTAGAAAACAAACTTATTGTTACCAAAGGGAAAAGAAAGGGAGGGATAAATTGGGAGTTCTGGTTTAATGGATATACATTACTGTATATGAAATAGAGAATCAATAAGGATATACTGTACAGCACAGACGGAAGTATATTCAATATCTTGTAATAACCTATAATGGAAAATAATCTGAAAAAGAATATACACACACAAGAAAAAAAAAATAGCACAACCTAGTGGGGAAAGTTGATGGATTCAACCACTTCAAAACTGTAGAAGGACATTGTGGATAAAAAGCTAATGACACACTTTGACACACTTTGCGACATAATGACACACTTTATAAGTAATAAGAAAGTCTCATCTAGAATACAGAATACAGAAAGAACTCCTGCAACTCAAGAAAAACAGAAAGCTTAAAAAATGGGCAAAATGTAAATAGGTAATTTACAGAGAAAGAGACCTAAAAAATAAAAGCCCATGTCAATAAGAAGTCATAAAAAAGTAGTGCTAAGGGAAAAAAAGAGCTAGATTATCCAGTCAAGTAATTTGCCATCCAACTCATGGACTCATATACTGTATAGTACTAACACTCAAGAATAGGATGAAGCTTTGATTAGATGGCAAAAGAGGCAGATTTAACTCCTGGTAGTTTTAACCCACTTATGGGAAGAATAGTAAAAATCTTCAACTTTACCAATTTTAACAACAATTTATCAATGCTAAATTTATCAACAATACAGTATTCATTTACCAACAATAAATTTATCAACAATACTGTATTCATTGCCCAAACAACTTCTTGTCATCAAGAGCTATTTCATGATAAGGTTTTTTAGTCCAAATTCTTATTGCCTCTGAAATTTCACAGTGCCAAATCACAGAGACTCAATCTTCTGGAATTCTTCATAAGGTACTTATTTCAATGCCAGGCTGTTCATTATCAAATGAGAGGTTTTAGAAGTCCTACATACTTTGATGTATCAAGTCAACATAAGAGAAATTTAAAACTGGTCTTTCTATGGTACTTTAAGTCACCATATGATTCAGTTACACTGGAAAGTTTTTTATACAATATATATGTAACTCACAGTGTGCCTAGTCCAGAACTCAAGGCTGAATCTTCAGTTTCCTGGAGGCCTTCCTTTTTTATTTTTCTTTTTTAGCAAACTTACTTCTTTCACAAATGATGTAACCCTCAAGCAGACACGTCTTATTGATTCTGAGGAAGCATCCATACCTCTGCATTCTTAGCCAGACAAATAAATTTTAGGTAGCCGTGAAGATAACTTATTGCAGTTGTAGCTGGCTCAGCCACAAGATGCCAGATGGCCTGAAGGCACCAATGCTCAGGACCCAGGAACAAGGCTATCCAAGAATTAGGCATATTCACGCAAAAGAGTGAGCAATTATTGCTGAGGGTTGAGATGTTTCACAAGCATCTCTACAGCTATGCCTTTAAACATTTTGCAGATGTAAGCTGCTATTTCAAGGGTAAATTTATATCATTAATTAGATCAGCACATATAATACTGGAGTCCCTAGTGCTTGTATAAGCTGTCAGGAAGAATAGAAGAGCAGCATCCAATTTAAATACTATGGGCCAACTGCCATTATCTCAGATTGCACCAGAAACACACATGTTGAAAAGTTGCTATGAATTCTTACTCCTGCAACTCAACACGTATTTATAACTTATTGGAAATAAGATGGTCATAAGGATGCCTGATAACTCATGTGTAAGCTGTGAAACATAAGCTATATACTCTTATAAGTTGTTTTTTATGTAGCTATTGAATGAATATCTTAGAAGGTCACCTTCATATTCTCTGGACATATTATACAGCTAAGAATCAGTGAATAATTGATTATTATTTTTATGAGTAAAATTTCAAAGTCATTATTCCATCATTCAGTTGATTCCTTTATTGCTTTAACAAATACTTATTGAACACTCTTAGGAGACAGAGGTACAGTGATAAAAAGGACTGATGACTCTTTTGAAGTTATGGAGCTTCCCTTCTAGGAGATTTGTTTTAGATAAAGTCTAAATTACAGACTGGTAGATGTGGTTTCCACCTGAACATGTAAGAGTGTGGCTTAACTTGCAGAACTCTTCTATTTTCTACACTTATAACTGCTTCACTTTATATTTTTAACTTCTACCTCCTGATACTCAGGTGCTCATGGATGTCAAGATAGCTTTAAGTAACACTGTCCCAAACTCAGTGGGAAAAACATAGCAATTGCATACTTTCAGACTTCATTTTTCTCCCCTTGTCTTCAGCTTTTGGAACTTTAAAACATTTTCACTTTGAAAAATGTCTTCCCTTAGCCTCCAAGATCTACTTTCTCTTGGTTCTATTTCTACCAATAGACTTCTTCAGAATTTTAGTTATTGCTTTCTCCTTATTTTCCTAACCTCCAAATAATGTAGTGATTCAGTTTTCAGACTTCAAGTTTTTCCTCGTCTAACTCATTTCATAGTGTGATAAATTAGTATTATGAATTCAGTATCATCTCCTTGTTGAGGACTTCTAGATAGATATCTATTCTGGACCTATAAGATCTCTACTTGGATGTCCAATGGACATCTTAAACTTAAAATATGAATCTAACTCCATTTTAGGGCATTTGCTATCTATTTCTTCCTGTTATATTTTTCCCAAGATAAATGTATGGCTTGCTATCTGACTTCCTTCAGATTTCTAAACAAATGTCACTTTATTTAGGAAGCTTTCTCAGATTATCCTATATAAAATAGCACCATTCCCACTCTCCTATCCTTCCTTACCTTTCTCATCTGAATTTATGCTTCTCCAAAACATTATTACCAACTGGCATATTACATACATATTTATATATTGTCTGTCTCCCCAGCTAAACTTCAAGCTTCATGAAGGTGGAGGTTACTTCCTACTGTGTTATTAGTACATAGAACAGCGACTAAAAAGTAGTTGGTTGTATATTTTTGAGATTAGTTGTTTGTCAGTTGCTTCATTTGCTATTATTTTCTCCCATTCAGAAGGCTGTCTTTTCACCTTGCTTATATTTTCCTTTGTTGTGCAGAAGCCTTTAATTTTAATTAGATCCCATTTGTTTATTTTTGCTTTTATTTCCAGAATTCTGGGAGGTGGATCATAGAGGATACTGCTGTGATTTATGTCGGAGAGTGTTTTGCCTATGTTCTCCTCTCAGAGTTTTATAGTTTCTGGTCTTATGTTTAGATCTTTAATCCATTTTGAGTTTATTTTTGTGTGTGGTGTTAGAAAGTGATCTAGAGATGGATGAAACTGGAGCCAATTATACAGAGTGAAGTAAGCCAGAAAGAAAAACACCAATACAGTATACTAACACATATATATGGAATTTAGAAAGATGGTAATGATGACCTTGTATGTGAGATAGCAAAAGAGACACAGATGTATAGAGCAGACTTTTGGACTCTGAGGGAGAGGGAGAGGGTGGGATGATTTGGGAGAATGGCATTGAAACACGTATACTATCATGTAAGAAATGAATCGCCAGTCTATGTTTGATGCAGGATACAGGATGCTTGGGGCTGGTGCTCGGGGATGATCCGGAGAGATGATATGGGGTGGGAGTTGGAGGGCGGGGGTTCATGTTTGGGAACCCATGTATACCCGTGGTGAATTCATGTCAATGTATGGCAAAACCAATACAGTATTGTAAAGTAAAATAAAGTAAAAATAAAAATTAAAAAAAAAGTAGTTGGAACTCAATGTATACTTTATACTTATCAAATCAATGATTAAATTTTTTAAAAAAAATTCTTCTATGGCCCTATCTACCTACCCACCTACCTACCTAATGTTTTGCAAGCTCCACCAGTTTGGGATGGAAAAGGTGATTTTCAAGGGCGATATCAGAATGGTGTTTTGGATTTTGGAACTAAAATTCAGCCTCTTAGCCCTAAGAGATTTAAGAGATAACACACTTCCTCTTCTTGTTCTATAACACTTCCTCTTCTTGTTCTATAACACTTCCTCTTCTTGTTCAATAAATTGTGGCTTAGAAAGAAAAACAGGTTTGACTAATGTTATACCACTAATAAGAGACAGAATGACTGTCAGAGCCCAGGCTTCATGCCTTTGCAGTTAATGCTCTCCAACCTAAACCCTAATTAGGAGACATTGCTTTTTCCTGGTTGCCCACAGCAGCCCAATCCTTTCTGGCATTATTTTAAAATTGTCCTTAATGAAGATTATACACAGATTTGTTAGGTAGGTAGAACAGGGAAAAGGAGTCCAAAATGGGGGTGGCTAAAAAAAACAAGGAAGGTCAAAGGAAAGTCCGAGGACGAGAGTGAAGACTTCAGGTAGAACAAACAGTACTCCTGGCTAAGCCCAATTTGCATAGGGCAGGCCCCGGTAGAGGCAAAAACATATAAAAGGAGGAGCCAAAGCACTCTCTCTCTCTCTCTCCCGTGTGCGTGTGCTCTCTCTCTTCCTCTCCTGCATGCATGCGCTTTCTCTCTCTCTCCCTCTCTCTTTCTCTCCCACGTGCGTGCGCTCTTTCTCTCTTACTCCTTCTCTCTCTTTCTCTCCCTCTCTCTCTTTCTTTTTCTCTCTCTCCCCCGCACGCTCCTCCACTCTCTTCTCTTCAAGTCTTTGGGTTGGCATGCCCTCACACTTCGAGGATGGATTCTCCTACTATTTTCTAAATAAAATAGAGCTGTATTTGCCTAAGAGCTATAACACGGTTTGTCCAAGACCTGAGAGCTGTGACGCGCTGAGGGCTTTAATGTCCGTCGCTCCAAATCTTTGTTGTGACGAGACAAAGAACCGAGGAACATACACTCGCGTGACAGATTGAACTAGAGAAAAATCTGGCTTTAATTCCATGGACTATACAGTCCATGGAGTCGCAAAGAGTCAGACATGACTGAACGACTTTCACGAATAAAAATGTCATCTCTCTCTCTCTATATATATATATAGACACACACACATATACACACAGACACAGACACACACATAATTTCAAGGGAAAAATCGAGAACATTTCCGGATACTTAAAACCTAAAACATAATTCTGTTTGCAAAATGCCTAGTTTAAAACAAAGCAACATCCTAGGATATTGAGAAACAGACTTAAGATCTCCTAACAAACTGTTAAACTTTGATCAGAGGTAGGAAAAAAAAAAACAAAAAAAACATGCAGGTACGTTAGTGAGAAGCAACAATATGTATAGAGCAAACAGCCTAGAAAAAGCTTTTAAAAAATCAATTCAAATATTTCTTGACCCTGATGGTGCAGTACTCTAAGGAATAAACAAAATTCAGTTTAAACACAGGATCTAATCTAAGGATTTTCCCCATACAAAAGACAATGTAAAAAAGTGTGAATTCCATAAAAAGCAGTAGAACATAGTAGTTGCATATACTTTGTTCTTTGGATTTGCATCTAGGAAACCTCTTCATAAGCATAATCACTTAATTGTGCTATTTTAACTTCTACAAGACTCAAAACTGTTAACCTATAATGTAGAACTTAATAATAACTGGCATATAATTGCTGTATGAATTAAAATAGATCATAAATACTGTGTCATCCAGTTTAAAGTTCAAAATACTGTGGAATGATACTAGTAAAATTTAACCAACTGTAATATAGACTTAAAAATAATTTCTAAAATTTTTAGAAATAGTATTTGTGAAAAATGATCTAAAATTTACCAAAATTATGTTTGTAATTGATCATTTGCTGAGTTTTTCTAAAACTTCAGGTACTTCATAAAATGTAAACCTTTTTTATTGTTCAGCTCTATCTATTTTGTATAGCACATGAACTGAAACCATCTAACATAACAGTACAATAGCAATCAGAGACAGCTTACTGTTTTCCAAAACATGCTAATTTCTGCATGTAGATGTGTCTACCTGCAAAATCAAACTTTTTGACCTCAAAACATTCATTTTACCATGATGATCCAAGAAAGAAGATTGTGACCCAATTTCTGATTGTTTAAAGTCCTTGGAGGTGAGAGTAGAGTGGATAAGAAGATCGGTAGATGAGATCAGAGAGGTATTAGGACAGATAACAGAGGGTCAACCTGGCTACTATCATAATTATCACACCCAATGCCAAGGTCCAAGCATCCATAGGTCTGTCACATGTGAATCTTGTGTGTCCACTCATAATCACACACCTATATCAATTCCTCTGGAGGTCTGTTGTTGCTGATGATTATTACAGTCTACACATTCTTTCACACATCACATTTAACACAGTTCCAACTTCTTTATACATTCACCTATTTTAACCTTAAGTCAGATATTCACTGAGTGCCTACCATGTGTCAGCCACTGGACTGGACACTGGAGAAACACTCTGCCCTCATGGAGCTTACACACTAAGGTAGAGAGTTAATAAAAGGAAAATAACAAGTAAATGAACAACAACTCTGATAAGAACAACAGAGCAGAGAGAGCATAAAATGTGTCATAATGCCATATAATCTTTTCCTTATGATGGATTTTAATTATTCTGCCAGTAATTCAAGACAGCATTATCTTCAACAAAGCCAAACTCCTTTCAGGCAATCAAAGAAAGTTAGGTACAGTGAAATACAGCTATCAATTCACTTCAAGCATAACTATGAGTTTAAGCCTGAAATACAAACAGTGTGCAAGCATGTGTACTGGAAAGGTAGGAAGAAATGGGCAGCAAAGGGATGAGCTGCAGGAAGAGAGACAAAAACAGAAAAGGAAAGGTAAATAGAGCTAATTTCTTACATCAATTAAGAGAGTCATTTTGCTCAATCTTTCAGATTATCCTAGAATGGGAAAATTGGACTGAGTAATTAATTTGAATACTAATATACAGACATTGCTTAGTTTACCATCAGACATTTACCCTTTGCTTCTAGTTTAACTATCAGAAATGTACTCTCTAATTTCTATTCCTATAGAATATATTTATTTTCAGGATTAAATAATTAATAAAGCATTAAATAATCCATCCTCTGTAATTACATGTTCATACATTGTTTTTATTACATTTTCACCCAGATATCTACCATGTAAGAGAGACATTTAAAATAAAAGCAATGAACTGTCATAAAGCAAAGGTTTCCCTGACTTAAGCGTCATTTTTGAAGTAGAAATTCTTGGATCATTCCTTCCTAACTTTGATTTAATACTGACACCAATTTCTACCACTTTCAGAAAGGCAGGGGAAAAATGAAGAAACCTTTTCTAGAAAAATCGGTCTTTCTGATGCTGGGTTCTTTGGAGCCACAAACTCTAAAGTCATCTCCCCCTCCTCCAATCAATACTTCTAAATAACGGATGAATACACACTTAACAAAAGTTGCACCTCGATACAACTCTTACCTGCATCTCTTGACAAAAGGAAGCCAGTGGCCCAAAGAGAATCTGACATTGCTCATCAGCAGTGTATGTCATCTCTGGCAACTTGGAAGGAACCATCACAGAATTGACACTGTGGGGATTTGTCTGCAGCAAGCAGTTACTGGCCTTTGACCTATCAATATGCAGATATGTGTGACATTCTGAATTAACTGCAAATAGTTGTTGTAATTAGTTAACGTAGCAATAGCAAACATTTTAATACTATTAAATATGTTCTTACTTTTATTTATAAGCTCTTCTATTGAATGCTCATGGAAATTGTCTCATATATGAGAACCATGTGTTTACAATTATTAAAATAGTCCTTTCAATATTAATAAAACAATGTTCAAGTTAATAGAACTTTTTGATTTTAAAGATCTTTCATTTGAATTAAGCTCATCTATACAACACTTTGAGGTGGTTATTATTTTACACATTTGTAAGGTGACGAAGCTCAGTCTCAGAGAGTAACTGCTTAAAAGTAATGTATGGAGGTAAGAAATCAACTATATTCAAGGATTTAAAGGATCTAGGAAAATTATGCTCAAGTGACTATTAATAGTAGGAATATTTTTGGACTTGACACTGCACAACTTCCATTTACGGGGTAAAATTTAATTTTATCATAGTTCTGATTCATGAGACGACAACAAAGCCAAACCACACACTCACGGGGGCCTACAGAGGAGTTATTGCTTCAGTGACGAAGAGCATGCCCAGATGACATTGTACGTGTTTCTGGAAAGAGCTATAGTAATGTAATAAATACATTTTAGTAGATTTTAATATTCATTTGACCAAAAATTAACTTGACAATTTAAATAGTATGGAAAAATAAATTTGAGTAGTGAATTTAGCTAGTTAAGTATTTCTATGTCTCTTACTTAGATTTTTGAATACTTTAAGCATCTCTCTCTCATTTATTGACTGGAACTCTGTATATCACCTATTGGTACTGTTTCAGCTTTCCCTTCTATTACTGAAGAAATAAGTAAAGAACAAGGCTTTAAAGTGAAAATCAGAACAGTAATACTCTTTTTCACTTTTTTCCCAACCAGGCAAAAGCTAAATGTTGAAAAGAGGAGAAACAAGGACTATAATAATGGTGAAAATTATGGATTAAAGCAAAAAGACTCAGAGTTTAGAACTATGATGTAGAAAGGTGGAGCTTTTGTTAAAGGAGTTTTTGATAACAACAGATGTAGAGGGATGAGCATTGAGAATGTTTCCACTGAGAATTTCTGAAGAGGCAATTTGATATTATGCAACATTTTTTATCATTGCAATAATTTTCAACCTTACAAATCATCTTGCCTCATCTCTTGTTTTGAAAATGTGGAAACTAAGAAATGAGTTGGTTGAATAATATGTCCCAATTGACACCATGAGCCCGTGGAGAGCCAGGATTAGAACCAAGCGCCTTGATTCCTAATCCATGCCCTTTCCACTCTTCCATGCCGCACACCAGGGTGGTAGAGGAAGCAGGTACACACACATATTCATGACCCAACAACAGCAAGTGACCTCAGTACCTTAGAAATCTTTCCAAATCTTCCTTGCTACATCGGGACCATGAGACATCACCAAGATTTTGTCCTTTAATCCATTCACCAGACATGATATGAAGACCATCAGCACATGACGGGTGGTCATTGTCATGATTAATCCCCATGCTGATTTGGAATATAGTTAAAATTTGAAAATTATATTAGATAGATATTCTAGCTTATTATACCTGTAATTAAATGACAGCTAAATCATTAAAACAATGAGAAAAATTAGTTTTTAATTTTAATTTTTCATTGAAGTATAGCTGAATTACAATGTTGTGTTAATTACTGCTTTATGGCAAAATGACAGTTATACATATATATGTGTATATGTGTGTGTATATATATGTATACACACGTACGCACACAGGATATTGAATATAATTATCTTTGCTATAGAGTAGGACCTTGGTGTTTATCCATTCTATATACACCAGTTTGCATCTGCTAGTCCCAAACTCCCGATTTATCCCTCTCTTACTCCCTGCTCCCTTGGCAACCACCAGTCTATTCAGAGAGAAATTAGTTTTAAATGTGAAAATAAAATTAATTTCATATTGATTATTTTTTAAATTATGTTTACTTAGATTAAAGGTCAATGTTTTTATTTAGTAAAAAAACATTTTCTAGATTAAAAGTCAATGTTTTTATTATTAAAAAATTCTCCCAGTCAGTAAATAGCATATTTAGTTCACTATGTCAGTATAATTGATGTTATTTTCCACACAGTAGTAGGTATGAAACACAGAAATACTTAAGTTTCTATTCAACCACACTAGATTCTTGCTCTTGCCTGAATATCCTTTACTCATTCCTTTTATCAAATCTGAAGCCACATTAAAGTATTGTTTCCCCCAGCTGCTTCATGAGACAGTCTTCTTCCATGAATCATAAAACACAAACTGTCCCTGGGAAACCTTCATGCTCTCGGTCATCTTCATCTTTTCTCTTGAATCCTATCTGGTGCTCTTAAGTTGGAACTCTGATCTAAAACTCTGACTCATCTTCTAACGGATGTATTAGAATAATATTAAACTCAGTATGTCTAAAAACTGCCGTTAATATTTTCTCTTTCAAGCCTCTATGTCCTCCTGTATTCTCTCCCTCTTTTCTCTTTTTTGTGCCTTTGCTGGCCACACAGTTTGCCAAACCAAGGATCTTCAGGTCATCATTTATTCCTTCCTCTTCCAAATTACCACCCAAGCTATTTTATTTACTAATTGTTAAGGGCAAGCCCTGCTACTATTTTCTAAATATTTCCTTCCACTCTTACCTCTTTTCAATTCCTTTTGTTACTATCAAAGAGGATTATAAAATTATTTAACCTTGACAATTACTGTTGCATTCTAAGTGGGTTCTGTGCCTCTAATCTTGGGCAGCATTCTCCCTTCTCCTCCTGCCCTGCTCCAGTGAGATCTATTTAAAAACACAATCGGGCTGCCTTTCCTCTGCTTTTCCATTACCTATATAGCAATTTCCAGCTCTTTAACATGGCACGTAGTTTCTTAATCTCCTTCCAAGCCATTTACTGCATTTCTTTTCAGCAAGAGCAAATGACTTGTACTTTCCCAAATATTATGTTGTTCCTTATTCTCTTGAATTTTCTGTGTCATTTTCTAAATGTCATACACCATAAAAAGGAGTATATAAACTTCAATTAAATAATTATATGCTGCTGCTGCTGCTAAGTCGCTTCAGTCATGTCCGACTCTGTGCGACCCCAAGGACAGCAGCCCACCAGGCTCCTCTGTCCACGCGTGACTCTCCAGGCAAGAATACTGGAGTGGGTTGCCATTTCCTTCTCCAAAATAATTCTATGAGGTAGGAACTATTATAGTACCCCTTGGGCAGATGAAAAGTAACTTTCCCAAGGTCATACAGGAGAAAGTGGAAAGTAGTGATGTTTGAACCGAGGAGACTGGCTCTAGAATCATGTAACTAACCATTAACCATTTGACAGCTATGAATTCCACTTCCTCCCTAACCCTATCCAAAGTGCTTTTCCTTCAATGTCCTTCCCTGGATAAATTCTGGTTAATCTTCAAGATTCATGTAGATTACTTTTAGGAGGCTTTCCTTTACTTTCTCCCACCTCACTTACATGTACTATCTTTCCCCCCCCCCCCCCATCATGGGATACTATAAACAACAGTATTACAGTGTTTTCTACAGTGTACTATATGTTTTTACTTTTGGTTAGCTCTCTAATTGCTAGAGACTTATCACTCTAAAAGGCTGGCATACTGGAATCCTATTCTATAATCGGTAATTAAATTTGAACCAAGCCAGCATGTTGAATCACTTCTACTTCAGTAAAAGTTGCATATAATCTCCTATGAATTCTCATAATGAAGTCATTAAAGTAACTGTTTGTGAGAGAGTTAATACTGAAGATGTAGAAAGAGGAAAGTTCAGTTTTGTACATGTTACATTTGAGAAGATGGCAAGATAGTCCAATGCTCCTTTCTTCTCACTGTGTAGCAGATAATAACTAAAACAGTTTTTGTTAAAATATTGTGAATAACATGAATATCTATTCTGTATTTTAAAATACAAATAAAAGAATTGTTATAGAAGTTGTTAAAAATTACAACTACCTATATATTCTCATATGAAAATAAAACTTTCAAAATTATTGAACTACATTTTCAGTTAAATAATTTAAAATTTTAAATAAAAATTGTTACATTTAATGTGTTTTTGAAAGAGGAAAATGATATAGGATGAATTAATTTATAAAGAAGAGTAATGAATTAGAAGTTTGCTAACTTGAAGGCTGTGAAAATTATCTAAATAAAATAAAAATATATTATTAAATATACTTTTTCATTTTAATGTTAGGAAAATTCAGCTATATGGTAAATTATATTTCTCTTTTCTCATCTAATTAATGTCCTTAAATAGGGTCTGTATCAACACATATTAATAGAATGGATAGAGAAAACAGGAAGAAACATCTTTTTCATACTTTGAAGATGAAGAGGAAAACTAACAGGTAATATGGACTAAGCAGGGGTCAGTTCACTTAGTGTGGGGTAGAGTAAAAGACACAGGAGTTAGATTTGAATCTTCTATCTCCATCTTATTCATGTGACCAGAGGCAATTTAAACAATAATAAAGAAATAAGAAATAAGCATGCCTTGGTTTCCTTGTTTGTGAAATATACCTTCCTGAATGGTTGCGAAGATTACATGAGGATGATGTAAAATGCCTAGCACAGTGCTTGGAAAATAGCAGGAACCAATTACTTCTTTTTGAAATTGGAGCAGTAAATCAGAGATGTTTTATTTCTCTCATTTGTTACACAGACACACAAAAACTATTATTAAAGGCAATTTACTGTACTGACTTTCATGAAAGTGGGGATTTAAGAAAATTCAAGTAAATAATAATGGCAAGAAGTTACTTTGTTTGGATGCTAAGCTAACATAAGAAACTGTACATATGGCATAGTCTCCCAGATTGATAAAGATGCCTTAACGCGCTGTATGGTTCCAAAGCTGCCCCTGCCTGCATCACCACCTGGCCTCCACCAGGGGCTCTGCAGCGCATGTCACTGGGTGACCCTGTTATAACAACTGCTTGCCACGTGGAACATACTCAACTCTTCCATCTGTGTTGGTGCAGGCTTTCAAATCATATACAAATGCTTTAGTTTTGAAAGGCAACTGGTCTTTTTCAGAAACAATAAAATTTCTTAAATAATGTGTCCGTTTGAGAGAAGAGGGACTCCTTCCAGGATTTAGCAATTTGGACGCGTTCCCAAAGCAATGTAATGTGATTTTCCAAATTGGGAAGATTACAACTTCTCATCCAGATGATCATTTTCCTTCAGGGATCCGGATTCTCATGTAAGAAATTAGCTACAGCCATGGAGAGATCTGGTGATTCAAGCATTGTTTACCATTAGTTAAATTTTCCTAAAGCTATTTAACTTGTAACAGAAGTTATCATTAAATTGGGACAGGGCTTTTTTTTATAACCACACATCTGGAACTATCAGGAGACACTGCTTGATTCTACAGATTTGAAAGAAAACAATTGTGAACCTTTATCTGTGCCAGTCACTGTATTAATCATTTTCAGTGATGATATCATTTAATCCTCACAATACCTCCAGAATGTTTTTATTATCATGACTTCTATTTTACAGATGAGGAAGGCGCTGAAGTTAGTGTGGAGCTGTGACTCAGACCCAGGCAGTCTGTTGGTCAAAAACAGTGAACTTTAAATCACCAAACTATAGATCAAAAGTCTCCATTTATGTATAAGATTTCTTTTCGGAATGGTTTTTTAATGTCTCCTCTTCATTAGCAGAAATGCACCTCCACAGGTATAGTCCCAGAACCGACTTGCGTGCACGGTATGGAAAACATTCCCCAAGTAAGATATTAGCAACACCTCTCCTCACACTATGCAACAGAGCTATATTTTAATAATCTCAGTTTAAATTCATTTCGACAAAGAGCCTTGGGCAAATAAACTCTCCACTAACATTGTACATGGTTGTCAAGTCAACTGAGAAAATATTTTTATCTTATAAAACCTCTCAACTTGTTTAAAAGTCCCTGCCAGGAAGTTTTGTGATATCCTGCGGAAAGCTGGAGAAGCATTTGCATTTTGAAGATGGTCCCTTTTGATGTTTAATGAGTTAGAGAAGAGAATGCTTATGAATTCACTCACATTTTTTGGATAATTTGGAAAGGATCTGATTTGTAAACAGTCATATTTTAAGAGTAAACTTTTGGGGGGCTGAACACGTTAAACATTTTGTCATGGTATCTTCCCACTAAAAGCTATATATCATGTCTAAAAAAAACTGATTAAAAAAAGGAAACAAACTATTACAATGTCTAACTGAAAGTGGATTATACTTTCATAAAATGACACAGTTTCATAAGATTCACTGACTGTATCTGATTTGATGTAACTTCACTGCTGTGTACTCATGGAAAAAAGCCCAACATTAAGAAATATGAGACATTTTCATTACTTTTTATATTTTAAATCATTTAAATCATTTCACTTTGCACAAAACAAATATGTACTTCTACTGGCAAGTCAACGGCAATGAAAAGTAAGTGAGTAACAGGCTAAAAAATCAGAGGTTAAAAAATAAAACACACTCTGCTGTGTGTTACATAAAAGATATATTTAACAATTCAACAAATACTTGTTAAGAACATACTAAGTGCTGGGCACTGTGCTGAGCTGGGGTCATAAATAAGAGTAAGATCCAATTTTTACCCTCAAGGAGTTTATCATCTACTGGGGCTAGAATTCTCTTACCCTCAGGCAGCTAAAGATACCCCAATCCTGTTCTTCTATGTTCCATAAAGCTCCTTTTCCACCAGACTGCCATTAACCAAGACAAGCTGAGTTACTTCACTTTTGGATTGTTGTAATAACCCTTTAACTCCTGCCCCTTAACTCTTTGCCTTATTAAACCATGGTTTAATTACTTTTTTCCTTATGCAAACATTAACACAAAAACTAGTTCCCCAGGTAAAAGCTTTCAATTCTCCTTGGCAAACAACAATACTGAAAAAGTAAATAATAAACCATGGGGCTAGTTAAAATGCAGATTCCTGGGCCCCACCGGCAACCAATCAAAAGAGATTATTTATACGTAAGAAGCAGCATTAACACATTTTCTAGATGATTCGTACTTAAAATTCTGAGAATTGATGAGCTACAAGTTCAAAATCCAAACTTTCTGTCCTGGTTTTCAAGCAACCATAAACTGATTTCAATCTGATTTCCACTGTAACAGTTCATTCTGCCCTAGTGTTTTGTTTAGTTCCTTCTGGTCAAAATGCTTTTTACAGCTTCTTTGAGAACTTCTTCCCATATAAAGGACTCTTCAATAAATTCTAACACATATTTCTCATGATTCCTAAGTTCTGTACCCTTCAAATATATGGCACATAAGATATCAGAAACATCTTCTATTTCTTTTGAATTTTATATATAACTTGTAATATATACAAGTTATCACCACCTAGACTTAAGTGTTCAGAAAACAAGAACTATCATATTTTCTTTTTAACTCCTTGAATTTATTTCAATATGATATTAAATAAATTCTATAGATTTATCAGCTAATATAGAATCATAGGAGCAACTAAATATTCTGTACATTTGATGGAAAGCTGAAACTAACGTGGCATCTTACTGACTTAGAATAACAATAAGCCTGAAAAGTCTATGGGTGATCTGCTCAAGGAAGGTTGCGAGGCTTACCCTAGACCATACATTTGCCAAGAATGCATTAGAGAAATGTAAACAGAAAGCCAACTCTTATGTGGCTGTTCACTAACTGGGTGATTTTTCTCCTTTTCCACCTACTCACTATGACATCCAAGCCTACATTTGGAGAGAATCTCATATGGGAGTGCTGCCACTTGTCTACTGGCTTAATTCCCATTATGATTAATAACTTGGACAAACCACTTATTACTCTAACTGCTATCACTGTCTAAATAAAGTATCAAATACAAAACCTGTGTTAGTGGTCTATAAGAATCTCCATAATAAGTATACTTCCTGCTAATCCATTAAAAATTCTGAACGATATATAAGCATTCCTTGAATGAACAGAGAGATGTATGGCCACCGGGTGGAAAACCTCCTCTTTACATTGAAGCATTTATAAAAATAATTATAATACTACTAATAATTCCTACTATTCACTTGCTGTGTATTATCCACTTAGTGTTACAAATCAACAAATGTGCCAGGCAATTAGAGCATCACCAACCTAACAATGAACCTTGAGAGGAAAACTTACCCACATTTTGGGAGCGGAGAAAATTAGTAAAGGCAGATAAGGCTGACTGGCCCAGAGTTCATTCAGAGAGTAGCTGGTATGACAAGAACTCAAGACCAAGTCTTGTGTTGCTTTCTCGCTCGTCTGCCCACTGAGTAGTTTCTAACCTTAACCAAGGTGCGTGTACTACCTGTGACTTCTGCTGTATGGAATTCTAAAGCATACAGTATGGGAACAGTGAGCTTACACGTCACTATTACCAATTTTAGTGGGTCAAAGAACATTAATTACAAGAAATTAATTTTGAATATTTTAATAAGCAATGGATTTGACAAGTAAAAATATATGTTTTTTTTCATTTTATCTGTTTCCCACCCTAAGAGTCCTTGATGATGTCTTTATCTTCATTTTTTTACTTACTTCTTATTGTTTGTCTACTCTCCATTTAGAATATTTCCTCTCTTTCTTATAGTAGATATGCTGATTGGTATCAATTCAGAATGAAGGACAAATATTTTACTTCCTTCTAAAGGACTCCTCCAGCAAACTGAGAAAGATTAGCCAAATTTATGCTCTTGGATGCCTTCTGGAGCATATGCTGGCTTCTTATTCAATAAGCAGAGTTTTAAATTACATTGTGAAAGTGAAGTGAAGTCGCTCAGTCGTGTCCGACTCTTTGCGACCCCATGGACTGTAGCCTACCAGGCTCCTCTGTACATGGGATCTTCCAGGCAAGAGTACTGGAGTGGGTTGCCGTTTCCTTCTCCAGGAGATCTTCCCAACCCAGGGATCAAACCCAGGTCTCCCGCATTACAGGCAGACGCTTTACCCTCTGAGCCACCAGGGAATGCTAAAACTGCTGGAATTGTCCCTTCTGTCTGTGACTCCAGGACATGCATGAAATGCTCGAGCAGGCCTGTAACCCGACTTTAAAGAAGACTCATCATAACTGATGCATAATTTAACTATTGTATTTCTACACAGCTCATTTTATATAAGAATCAAATTAGAACATGCCAGAAAGGAAAAATACTTTGCCATATCTATATTTGAAGAGTCATAAAACCATATTTTCTTTTACTCATTCAAGGCAATTGCATTCCTTGACCCAAACTAATTTATCTTTTTCTACCTCTGAAACTCAACTGCTTTCTACCCTGAATCTAAAAATAACTGTTCAACAGATGAATATTCCTAAAGCAAATGTTTACTAATTCATACAACAAATGTTTGAGTGTCTATAATATACAATGCACTCAACTTGGTAGTGTATGAGGAAAAGTGTATTAGACAGTAACCCTATTTTATAGAGATTCCTGTCTAGTAAGGAGTATGTGCATGTGTGTGTGCGTATGTATCAGTATATGCATATCAGAAATTAAGCAACAAGTGATACTTACAATGAACAGTGTAAGGGACTTAAAAAAGGAGATATATTTCCAGATAGACCTTCAGGTCTAATTTCACAAAAGGGATTACATTTGTCTTGACCATTAAATAGATTCATTTGTCTTTACTTAATGGAGAAGTAAAATTGAAAAAGGTATAAATCAGTAGTGTTCGGAGTTGGAATAAGAAAAAAGCATTAATAGAGACATGAAGCTTGAGAATTATGGATTGTTTAAATTCATGAAATAGAGAAGAGGATTATAAAGTTAGAAAGACAGATTGGGACCAATCTATAAAAGTCATAAATCTGAGTGTGGAATTGGAATTTATTCATTAAGTGGTAAGGACCAATAAAGGTTTCTGGGCTGAAAATCAGAACCACAATTCAGTAAGTTGAATCTGGTGAAAATATGAGATAGATTAGAAAGATAAGGTGTTAGGGCAAGGTGTGTATTGCAATAGTCTATACTGGAAGAATAAGGGAAAAAGGAATGGACTGACAGGATAACTATTTCAGATAAACAATGAACAGAATTTAACAACTGATAATGGGAGGAGATAAGATGATAAAGAGTTAAAGATGTTTTAGATGTCTCAGTTTAAGAACCAATAACAATACGCCAATAATAGAAATGCGGGTGTCTGAAGAACTGAGTTTATAACCTGGCCATACCCTTGGTTCTATCCAGGTACACTTTACCTCAAAGCACATAAGCAAATGCCATTGATTTCAATGGTTTACTAGTTACAAGGCATCTTCATTGTTGGTACTCTGGCAATACTTGAAAACTTTAGCAGGTGGCCCAAATATCCATTGCCTTCAAGGAGCTAACTTTGCATAATTTTGACTCATTACCCTCTCAGTTCCAAAAGAAACTCCTGAATTAACAACTTAGTGGAAAAGCTACGTCTCTAGCTTAATAGTTAGATTAAGCCAACTATTAAACTTAAAGTTTGAGTGAGTGAGTGAAGTCACTCAGTTGTGTCTGACTCTTTGCGACCCACTGGTCTTAGCCTACAAGGCTCCTCTGTCCATGGAATTTTCCAGGGAAGAGTACTGGAGGGGGTTGCCCTTTCCTTCTCCAAGGGATCTTCCCGACCCAGGGATTGAACCTGGGTGTCCCGCATCGCAGGCAGACGCTTTACTGTGTGAGCCACCAGGGAATAATATATATTAGTTTTTTCCACTTGGTTCAAAAAGCTAAACAAAATCCAAAATCATACAGGCATTTCTGGTCACACAAAAACATGTTCTGTGTGTTTATAATGACATAATTTATAAGTAATTTCCCCTAATTTATGTAATTTTATCCACTCATCATCTCTATGAAGTAGGCAATCTAATTACAGTATGAGATCCTTAATCAGTAAATGAATCTTATATGTTTAATGTAGTTTCTTTAACTTATAAAAATAACAGAACTCTGCTAGAGCTTTTTAACACTATCTACTCAAAGTATAAATTAACATAAATGTACTAAAATTAAATTACAAAACTATACCATATACTGGTTTCACAACAATTTTGCCCACAACCTAAAGTCCATTGTATTATTTTAAGAATATAAATGTATCTTAAGAGAGCAATTTTTAGAATTAGAAACACAAAGCACTGAGGCATCATATACTAAATGGTCAAAAATAAATACTATTTTATTAATATAAATCAGTAATCATTTTCAAGTCCTTATGATTATTTTTATGGGCTACTTATTTCTAAAGTAATGGGTAAAATTTAACAGTTGAAAAAAAAAGATGAGATGCTCAAGAATTCTAGTGAGCAAAGAAACCAATACAAATTAAATTATAATTTAACATGTGCTAAACTCAAAGCTGGTAAAATAAACTGTATTCACAAGCAGTCTTCTATTTAAATTTGGATACATATTGCTACATGACCTCCGATAATAGTACACCACTTTACACTCCTCTCAAAACTGTATAAAAGTATCTGTTTCTTCATAGACCAACACTTCTCATTCACTTACACTCTTATTGAAACATCAGTTAACAGCTGAGATGTGAGAGATATAATGTTAAACAGCAAGGACAACAGACATAAACAAACAGAAAAAACAAGGCGCAGCCCATGTCCTCAAGAGGGACAATCTAATTAGAGACACAGACACCAAATAATCATACGAACAATGTAAACCTACGACTGTGAAAAGATTAGGGACAAAAACTACATAGAATTTGTAAGAGCAGATATGAAGGCATTTAACCTACCCATGAAGTACTTCTCTGAAGAAATGATCTGAAAGAAGAGTAAGAGAAAAATGAGGGACGTGGCAGGGAGTTTTCTTGGCAAGGGAAGTACATGGTCTTTACATTGGGAGTAAATATGGATTTATCCGTGTAAATTCATGTAATCAGATAGTTGGAAGGATAACTGCTTTGTGGTCTGATTGGCATCCTATAAACAATACTAGGATATTTTCATATATGCCATGGAAACATATCTTTGATGTATGTGGTAATGTCCTTTGCCATTTTTCGAATGGGTCTTTAGTTATGTTGCAAATTTATTTTTATGAGATCTTTTTAATATTAAAATATTACTTTGTTGCACATGATGCAAATACATGCACTGATTGTGATTTATCTTCTACCTGCTGTATTTCTTCCTTGTGTTGCTATTTAATTGCAAGTCAATAAATTTTATGTGTGTTCAAGTATAAGTCACTCTGCCATGTCCAACTCTTTGCGAACCCATTGACTGTAGCCTGCCAGGCTCCTCTGTCCGTGGAATGCTGGACAGGCAAGAATACTGGAGTGGGTAGCTATGCCCTTCTCCAAGGAATCTTCCCATCGAGGGACTGAACCTGAGTCTCCTGAATTGCAGGCAGATGCTTTACTGTCTGAGCCTCCAGGGAAGCCCAATTTTATGTGACTTTTCCTTACACATTTCTAGATTTCACACTGAGAATCAGGGACATTCTCTATTAAAAGACTTAAAAAAAAAAAAAAAAACAAGCCAACAAAACAAAGAATAGAATCATTTTGGTGTATTCTGATGTACTGTCTAACATAGAGATCCCTGTTACTTTTGTTACTGAATGATTTGTTTCCATCCACTGATGATAGGTGCTTTTATTATACACTACATTTCCAATCTTTTCCTACTTATAAGTAGATTATTTTCTTACTCTCTCTTCCACTGACTTGCTTGCTTATTCAAGCACCAGCATAAACTGCTTTATTTATTCTGAAATATATTAATATCTGATAAAGTTCACCCTCCTCCTTCCCAGTTTTTACTTCTTTTAAACAAGATATTTCTTATGTTGAGTTTTCCACATGAACTCTAAAAGCCTAGCATGCTGTAGTCCATAGAGTTGCAAAGAGTCAGACATGACTTAGCAACCGAACAACATCACCAAAATAAATTTTAAAAAATTGATATTTTGGGCAGATGATTATATTAGTTTATATACAGATAATAGTCATTTTATGATATTGATGTTCCTATCCCAAACCAGGAAATGTATTTCCATTTATTAAACCACTTTTATGACTCTGTATGGCTATAAATTCTTCTTTTTTAAAGATTTATACATCCCTTTGTGAATATATTCCTAGGTATTTTATCTTAATTTTTATTTTATTTTTTGCTATCTTCAATAAAATGGATTTTTTTTTTCTTTCATTATAGTTTGCAAAAGGCTCTTGTTCATGTTTTGTAAAGCAAAATTTTTTTACAGTTTTGTAAAAAGCCACTAAAATTTTCTTATTGCTCTAATAGATTTTTTAGTAGATTGTCTCAAGTTTTCCATTTATACAAATGATACTCATTTTGCCCCTCCTTTCTAGTATTACATTTATTTTTAAATTATTAAATATTTCACAAAAACAAAAACATTCATATATATGTGCATACACATTACACTGTGTGTGTGTCTAAATTTGTTATACAATCTAAAGAACTTAAGTATTAAGGAGATAAATAGCAAGGTCCTTCTATATATAGCACAGAAAACTATATTCAATATCCTATGATAAACCATGATGGTCAACACTGAAATCAGATTGATTATATTCTTTGCAGCCAAAGATGGAGAAGCTCTATTCAGTCAGCAAAAACAAGATCGGGAGCTGACTGTGGCTCAGATCATGAACTCCTTATTGCCAAATTCAGACTTCAATTGAAGAAAGTAGGGAAAACCACTAGACCATTCAGGAATGACATAAATCAAATCCCTTATATGATTATACAGTGGAAGTGAGTAATAGATTTAAGGGACTAAATCTGATAGATAGAGTGCCTGATGAACTATGGAATGAGGTTCATGACATTCTACAGGAGATAAGGATCAAGACCATCCCCATGGAAAAGAAATGCAAAAAAGCAAAATGGCTGTCTGGGGAGGCCTTACAAATAGCTGTGAGGAGAAGAGAGGTGAAAAGCAAAGGAGAAAAGGAAAGATATAAGCAACTGAATGCAGAGTTCCAAAGAATAGCAAGCAGAGATAAGAAAGTGTTCCTCAGCGATCAATGCAAAGAAATAGAGGAAAACAACAGAATGGGAAATACTAGCGCTCTCTTCAAGAAAATGAGAGATACCAAGGGAACATTTCATGCAAAGATGGGCTCAATAAAGGACAGAAATGGTATGGACCTAACAGAAGCAGAAGATATTAAGAAGAGGTAGCAAGAATACACAGAAAAACTGTACAAAAAAGATCTTCACGACCAAGATAATCACGATAGTGTGATCACTCACCTAGAGCCAGACATCCTGGAATGTGAAGTCAAGTGGGCCTTAGAAAGCATCACTATGAACAAAGCTAGTGGAGGTGATGCAATTCCAGTTGAGCTATTTCAAATCCTGGAAGATGATGCTGTGAAAATGCTGCACACAATATGCCAGCAAATTTGGAAAATTCAGCAGTGGCCACAGGACTGGAAAAGGTGAGTTGTCATTCCAATCCCAAAGAAAGCCAATGCCAAAGAATGCTCAAACTACCACACAATTGCACTCATCTCACACGCTAGTAAAGTAATACTCAAAATTTTCCAAGGCAGGCTTCAGCAATATGTGAACTATGAACTTCCAGATGTTCAAGCTGGTTTTAGAAAAGGCAGAGGAACTAGAGATCAAATTGCCAACATCCGCTGGATCATGGAAAAAGGAAGAGAGTTCCAGAAAAACATCTATTTCTGCTTTATTGACTATGCCAAAGCCTTTGACTGCGTGGATCACAATAAACTGTGGGAAATTCTTAAAGAGATAGGAATACCAGACCACCTGACCTGCCTCTTAAGAAACCTGTATGCAGGTCAGGAAGCAACAGTTAGAACTGGACATGGAACAACAGACTGGTTCCAAACAGGAAAAGGAGTATGTCAAGGCTGTATATTGTCACCCTGCTTATTTAACTTCTATGCACAATACATCATGAGAAATGCTGGACTGGAAGAAACACAAGCTGGAATCAAGATTGCTGGGAGAAATATCAATAACCTCAGATATGCAGATGACACCACCCTTATGGCAGAAGGTGAAGAGAAACTAAAAAGCCTCTTGATGAAAGTGAAAGAGGAGAGTGAAAAAGTTGGCTTAAAGCTCAACATTCAGAAAACTAAGATCATGGCATCTGGTCTCATCACTTCATGTCAGACTTTATTTTGGGGGGGCTCCAAAATCACTGCAGATGGTGATTGCAGCCATGAAATTAAAAGACGCTTACTCCTTGGAAGAAAATTTATGACCAACCTAGATAGCATATTCAAAAGCAGAGACATTAATTTGCCAACAAAGGTCCGTCTAGTCAAGGCTATGGTTTTTCCAGTGGTCATGTATGGATGTGAGAGTTGGACTGTGAAGGAAGCTGAGAGCCAAAGAATTGATGCTTTTGAACAGTGGTGTTGGAGAAGACTCTGGAGAAGACAGTCTCATATATTTTCTGTTAGAAGTCTCATCTATACTATAACAGTCTTTATTTTACCCACAAGTGATTTCTAGAAATGATCTTAAGAAAGTGTTTAATTTTATTTTTACACCGGTGGGAAACCAATCATACTGTCTCATTTTTATTAACAGCCAATTTCTCTATTGATCTGCAATGACACAGGGTCAGATGTCAGGTTTTCAAGAAAACTTGGGCCTCTTTATGATTCTGCATTTCATTGGACTGTCTATATGTGTAAATGTTAAGGTCTCGGTTACTTTAGTCTTTATAATAGGTCTTCATTTCTGTTAGAGAAAGATTTCCATATTATTCTACTCTTCCTCCTCTTCTAATTTTGCCTCCAGCTTCATGGCTTTTCCAAAAATGTTTTGGCTATTTGCACTTATATATAAATGTTAGAAATAAGTTTATTCACTGGAATTTCCATGAACCTCTGAAGTATTTATAGCAGAACTGACATCTGTAAGATATTTCATTTATCCACAAACAACTGCTATTCATCCACTGATACAGCTTTAATTTAATTAATTTTAATAGAAGTATTTGCTTTTCTATCTTTTGTTAGATTATGTTCAAGTATTTTGTGGTTTTTCTTGCTATAGTAACCTCTTTTTTGATATTTTGTATTTTTGTGTTGACAGCTAATTCCTTTATATCCTATATCCAATAAAATTACTATACTCATCAACTAATTCTTTATTTTACTGTGCATTATATCATGTTTTATTATAGGCAATCATGTAATTGGCAAAGTAAAATAGCTTTGTTTCTTCATTCTCAACACTACATCTTTTATTTTTCTCCCATTCTGTACTGGCTTGTAGGAGCTTCCCTGATGGTTCACTGGTAAAGTATCCTTGAGCAATGCTGGAGATGGGGCTTCAGTCCCTGGGACAGAAAGACCCCCTGGAGAAGGAAATGGCTACACATTCCATTACTCTTGCCTAGGAAATCCCATGGACAGAGGAGTCTGGTGGGCTGTTGTCCACTGGGTCACAAAAGAGGCAGACCAAAGTTAGTGACTAAACAACAACCACAATAGTGTACTGGTTTATACCTCCAGTAATGTACAGAAATAAATATAGAGACATCTTTGTGATTTTATTAATTTTATAGAGGATTTTTCTAATATTTAACCATTGAGAATGATGTTTCCCATTGATTCTGGTAAATATACATGAGAAAGTTTTATTAGATTTTTAATTTACATTTTATTAAATTTTTTTTTGTATCTACTAAGATAGTGTGGTTTTTCTAATTAACAGAATCTGTTAATTAATCTGTTAATGAGGGGGTTAAGAGTTTTAAATGATAAATGACCTCTGCTATACAGACATAAATTCACCTTTATTCTCTTGTATTAACTTCATTTATTTATACAGTGCTACTTTATTTTTACAAAGTTTCTTTGCTATTGTACATCATTCTCAGAAAAGAAATGATCATAACTTCCTTCTATAAATGTCTTTCACTTAGTTTATGTCCTTTATTGATTATATTAGTACTAGCCTCAAATAATGACTCTGGGGATGTTCTTTCATTCTAGATAATTCAGATTTTAAAAATTTCCTTGAACCTATATTATGTCTGAACTTGTGTTTTCTTTAAAAAAAATCTAAACTGCTGATTCAGTTCCTTTAAATGGTTATACAGCTTTATGTCCTTCCATTACATTTTCTTAGAATTTTCCCACTTCATCAGTTTGTAACTTTTTGCCATGAAAGTATTCAGTATATTTTCTTTTTAATGTCTTTGTTATCTGTGTTACACCTCTACTATTGAATTGTGCTTATTTTTCTTGATCAATCCTATTTTTGTCAATTTTACTTGCATTTTCATAGATCTAATCTTGGCTTTGTTCACATTTATTGCATTTTTCTTTTTTATTAGTTCCTATTCTTCGTGATTTCTTTTTTCTATTCTTTTACTTTGTTATTTTTCTAACAACTTTATTTGAAAACTTAGGGCATTAATTTCAGCCTAAGGTTTTTATGTATATTTGCCAACAAAAGGTCCATCTAGTCAAGGCTATGGTTTTTCCAGTGGTCATGTATGGATGTGAGAGTTGGACTGTGAAGAAAGCTGAGTGCCGAAGAATTGATGCTTTTGAACTGTGGTATTGGAGAAGACTCTTGAGAGTCCCTTGGACTGCAAGGAGATCCAACCAGATCCAACTGATCTAAAGGAGATCAGTCCTGGGTGTTCATCGGAAAGACTGATGCTGAAGCTGAAACTCCGATACTTTGGCCACCTCATGCGAAGACTTGACTCATTGGAAAAGACCCTGATGCTGGGAGGAGAAGGGGACGACAGAGGATGAGATGGTTGGATGGCATCATCGACTCAATGGACATGAGTTTGGGTGAACTCCGGAGTTGGTGATGGACAAGGAGGTCTGGCATGCTGTGATTCACGGGGTCGCAAAGAATCGGACATGACTGAGCGACTGAACTGAACTGAAAGCTATTCATTTTCCTCTATGTACTATTTTATCTGCAAGCTGTATTTTCTAAATAGTATATTTGCTGTTGTTTAAACCTGAAAATTTTCTGGTTTCCCTAATGATGTTTTTCTGGGATATATGCGTTTTTCAAAAGTATGCTTGTAAAAGTCTTAGTTTTCTTTTTGTTACTAGGTGTTTAACTTAATTGTACTATGATAAAAAAAAATTCATCTGTATATTCATCTTTAGAAATTTGTTTAGATTTACAGAATAAAACAATATATGGTTATTCTTGTAACTATCCAATCGGTTTTAAAAGATTAGGTATTCTTTAATAATTCACTGTAGGCTTTCTATCTGCCCAAAATTTTTAGTTGTTCAAATGTTTTCTGTATAGATCTTTCTGCTCACTTGATCTATCAGTCACAGAGAGCTATTTTAAAAACTCCCACTATGACTGTAATTATATCTCTGTTTTGTTAATGTTTGCCTTTATACTCTGAAACTATGTCATTATAATCTGGTTCATCCCAGACTCCCTGATAGATTCTTTTTCACACCATATCCTGAAGCAAACCATCTGTTGCCACCTCTGGAGACACACATTGTCATGTAAGGGGCTGTGAAGCTCTGACTTTCATTTAGCAGGGTACATTAAACCCTCAGATCCTCCAACCAGCATTAAGACTTAGCCTCCTGTGAGTGAGAAATTCCATCTCTTTTATATCAATAGATTACTTCTATCTCTAGTATGTAAAAATTTTTCTTTCTGGCCCTTTAGTTAACTATTTATTTAAAACACTTCTTTTTGGAATTTTCAAGTATTTAAAATGGGAAGAGAGAGTTCAATGTGCTTACAACATCCATCAATCCAAATCATAATCTTAATCGCAATGTAAATTTTTAATGTGAAATTCAATGCCAACTTACTACTTAGATATAACAATTCATTTCCTCAAGTGGATTATTTAATTCATTTCTAACAAACAATCAGTACATTCATATATTCAGCTGTTCTACACAAGTTAGGAGGTTATATATCCTATACATTTAATAAATTTATTAAGTTTAATAAATTTATCTCTATTAAGTACATTTTTAAGTACATACTATGTGCCAAGTAAGCAAGTACTATCGTTCTAGAAATTGGAAATATAATACGGAACTAAGGAGTCAAGAATTCAACATATACATACAGATAAACAGATACATGTCTAGAATTGGAAACATTTTGTGAAGCAAATTAAAGTAGGTAGATGAAGATAAATTGGGGGTGTGGTTATTATTATGCTTTAAGAAAGGTATTCAGAAAGGCCTCACCTTATGACACTTGAGCAGAGAACTAAAAAAAAAAAAAAAAAATGGAGACAGTCATGTGACTGTTCTGAAGAAGGAGAGTGCAGGCAGAAGGAAAAGCAAAGGCCAGAGGATCTGTGCTTCATGTGTTTGAGTTACAGGAAAGAGGCTGATGCTTCTCAAACCCTGTTGGTAAGGAGGGCAATGGAAGGCTTGAAGGGGAGGAGGCTATTCCAGGGCCTTGCAGGCTATTTTAAAGACCAGGGATTTTACCAGTGAAACAGGAAGTTACTGGAAGATTTTGAGCAATGAGGGCAGGTAATTTGCTTTGTTTCAAAAGAATCTCCCTGGTTCTGAATTGAAAACAGGCTATGGGAGGCAAGGGCTGAAAAATAAAGATCATTTAGGAAGCCACTGTAATAATCCAGAAGAGAGACAATAATGACTTGGCCCAGAGTGGTAGTAGATTAGTGAGAAGCAATCAGATTCTGGATATGTTATAAAGGTAGAGTCAACAGCTGATGAGGAGAGCGTGAAGAGCGAGAAACAGAGAGGGCTCGAGGATAATTGCATGGTGTCTGGCTGAGTGTCTGGAAGGATGGAGCTTCCGCTTATTGTGATAGGAAGACTTCAGGAGGGAGCACTTCTAGTGTGTGGGGAATCATTTCTGCATGTGCATGCTGGAATAAAGTCTCGCTCCATGTAGCTTTGGGTATATGTGAAACTACATGATATTACTTTAATAAAACTTTAACTAAAAACGTATTAAAAGTTTCATACAATAGCTGAAAATGTTCTAAAGAATGAGTGTGCATACAACACCTTTTCTATAATAATTTTTATTAACATTCTATGCAAAAATTTTATTAAGACAATTACAATTATTACTTATTATAATTACTATATTACTCAGTAATTTAACATATATTTACTGATTGCCTAATATGCATTGACAACTATCAAATGGATTAGGAATCTGATGGTAATAAAAAATAGGCATGGTTCACTACCCCCTGGAGCTTAAAACTGATAAAAAGATGAACGAATGTACATTTATAAAGAGATGACTTACAGAACACATCCTACAGGAAAATGGCTTACTGATAAGATATATGAATTATGATCAGTAGGAGATAATTACTCAAAGCTGTTCCCATCCACGTAAGGCAGAGGGTGTGGCATGTACCAATGTCGTCAGTGCAAAGAACCACGGTCCATTAGAAACACTGGGAAAACTCTATTGTGGCTGCAGTGCTGAGAATGAGAGGGAACACAGCGTGAGGTATGCTGAAGACACAAGGTTGGGGAGAGATAATAAAGAGGCAGTCCAGAAATAAGCTGAGTAAGTTAGAAGTGCCCTTCAGCATCTCTGGCATAGCATAGTAGTTAACAACACAGGCTCTGGATTTGGACAGACTTGAACATCCACTCAGGCACTTATTAGCTGTATGAGTTTTGGCAGTCACCATCCCTAAAGTAAAGTTAATATTACTGCCTTCCTTCTTTTGGAGAGGAGGGCAGAAGTCTTTGATCTCAATGTGCTAAGTCAGTGTAAAGTTTTCCTGTTCAATAAATCTCCAGATACAGCAAGGTCAGAAAAATACCCACAGGGTTATGTTACTATTAATTATAGTTCATATTATTATTTCCCTGATAGTTGATATATTTTATGATAAAATATAAGACCTGGGGCTAAGTTTCAGTAAAAGCTTACCTAATATAAAAGGGGTTATTTTACTTTTAGCTGGAATTAACAGAGAGGGCTAAATTATTTGTGGCCCTAAATAAAACAGTACATGATATGTATACATGGTACATATATGATATATATTCATATTTTTGATATATCATTTATATAACAAAAAATCTAAAACACCACTAAATTATGAAAATTATATAATTTATATATAATCATATTATGAAAAGTAAAAGTGAAGTTGCTCAGTCATGTCTGACTCTTTGCAACCCCATGGACTGTAGCCTACCAGGCTCCTCTGTCCATGGGATTTTCCAGGCAAGAGTACTGGAGTGGGTTGCCATTGCCTTCTCCAGGGGCTCTTCCTGACCCAGGGGTTGAACCCGGGTCTCCTGCATTGTAGGCAGATGCTTTACAGTCTGAGCCACCTGGGAAGTCCAATCATATTATGCAAATTATATATAATTTACATAACAAACAAATCTAAAACACTACTAAATAATTGCACAAAAAAACAACTTTTGTTATTTGCAATGGATTGCATCACAGTAATTATGTATATAAAAGGACCATATAAAATATATGAAAGTGAAAGTGAAAGTCACTCAGTCATGTCCAATTCTTTGTGACCCCATGGACTATATAGTTTATGGAATTCTCCAGGCCAGAATACTGGAGTGGGTAGCTGTTCCCTTCTCCAGGGGATCTTCCCAATCCAGGGATCGAGCCCAGGTCTCCTGCATTATAAGTGGATTCTTTACCAACTAGCCACAAGTGAAGCCAAAATACAGGAGGAGAGAGATAAACAATTCAAGTAAAAACCACCTTTCAGGCTAAAAATAAAAACATTCCTATGTCTGGCAACCATATGTGACTCCTATGCAAGACTGACAGAGTATATAGCTGTTATGTCACAAGGCTACTCAAAGTGTGGTCTGGGCACTGGTTGCCAGAAGGTGTACTACAATGTAAATCGGCTACATCACTGTAGCACACAATTTAGTTCAACTGACTTAAAAAAAAAAAATTCAAGGCTTTTTCAACAAAGCCAGAAATGTGCTATATTCTGGCATAGCTTCTTAGCTCATCAGAGGCCACATTTTCAATACAAGATCAGTTACTGAGCAGTTTGGGAAGATCCTCTGGAAAAGGAATAGACTACCCACTCCAGTTTTCTTGGGCTTCCCTGGTGGCTCAAACAGTAAAGTATCTGCCCGCAACATGGGAGACCTGGTTTCAATCCCTAGGTTGGAGAGATCCCCTGGAGGAGGGCATGGCAATCCACTCCAGTATTCCTGCCTGGAGAATCCTCTTGGACAGAAGAGCCTGGCGGGCTGCAGTCCATGGGGTCACAAAGAGTCAGACATGACCGAGCGACTAAGCATAGTACAGCACAGCACACTGAGCAGTTAATGAGAAAATAAAATTTAACATAGAAAGCTGTATTACATACACTAATGTAGATTTTGGATGACTTTCTAAAATTATATGGCAATAAAGAAGAGTGAGATACAGGGTGAAGGGAAGAAAATAGAAAAGAACTGGACAAAAATGTTTTCCTAATTGCAGAATGAGGAAGCACTTTCAATTGCTAAAAACTATAGGAAAAAAATATGAGATTTGACTATTTAAAAATACTTTGCAGGTCAAAAACTTTAAAAGACATGATTAAACTAAGAGAACTAGGAGCTCTTACCAACATAACTGATCAAAAAAGAATGCTCTTAACATCAAAAAACTCTGAAAAATTATTTTCTATTAGCTTCAATTTCCTCATCTGTAAAAAGATGATAATAACAATACTTAGTTCCAGACTTCTGTGAGATTTATTTGATATGGATAAACTGATACAACATCTGATAATAAAAGACTTTTAATTTTTATTAGATAGCCTTTGTCAAGCTAATATAAATATGATATTTTTAAACTTAAAAATATTGTGTAATTTTGCAGTTTAGAGTTAACACCGTAAGTCTGGGTTCCAACCTGCACCTTCTAAAAAAGGTCTAGGACTTGTCTTACTCTTTGAAGCAAACTCTAAGCCCTTGAAATATCCTGCCTAATAAAAAAGTATCTTTGTTTACAGGGGCCCTGAGATATGTCCAGTAGTTAATACTAACAGCGTGATTTGTGGTGGGGGACTTAGAACAGCTTGACCTCTGTAGGGAATGGGTGGTCAGCCTTGCCTACATGACTAAATTCCACCAAAAACCCTGGATACCGAAGCTCAGGTTAGTTTTTCTAGTTGGCAATACAATGTACGTGTTCTCAGACACTATTAGAGAATTAGCATTTTCCACCCAATTCCACTGGAAAAGGACAAGAGGAAGCATGTGCCATGCCAAGTATCTCCTGGGCCCTGCCCTATGTGCCTTTTTCCATTGGTGATTTTAATCTACATCTTTTCACTGTAATAAACTATTACTATAAGTAAAGCAGCTTGGCTGGATTTTATGAGTCCTTCTAGCAAACCATTGAACCAGAGAGTCTCAGGGACTTTCCCCTCACACAGTAATATAACCAGTTAACATATGCATAATAATTTACAACTTGAAATCAAAGTATAATCTATTGCTTTAAGAAGTTATGTTCATAGAGATGATTTAAGACATAAAATATAGTGAACATGTGTATATGTATATATTCAACAAACCCTGTCAAAATTATGAACAATTTCCTAAGGTATTTTTTTTATAAAAATAAAATGTTAGCATTCATCAGAGTAAATTAATGAAAGTCCTATCTGTATTTCATAAGTATAAAAACATTAAATAATAATCAAACATTCTATTGTTGAAATTTTTGGTTATAAGAAAAATAAACACTCCTTTGATCTATCATTTAGAAAGAAAAATAATTTTGGAAAAGTAATCATAAAATATTGGTATAAATCAGTTATTTCCTCTTTCTTGCTATGGATTTGAACTTAAACTTCTATATATCATTACCTATAATTATGACAAGTATTACTTACATTACACATAAAATTATAATTGGTAACTTCCCAAAGGAAAAATTTAATAGATTTTTGCAGACATTATTTAAGATTCTTTGGCAATCATAAAAGAAGGATTTTCTTTCTTTCTTTTTTTTTTTTTGTTCACTTCAATTACTAAAATTCTCACTCTACCAGCAAGAGTCAGTTTTATTACTTGGTGGCCCATATTGACTTTTCCAGCTATATGTGGAACTGCTCTGGGAATTTCCAGAAATCAAATTTAAGGCAACAAACATAAATACACCCATTTCAAATCAATTTAGAGACATTTTGTATGTGAATATGAACATATTCTTGAATTAACAAGTTAAAATGGAATAATTCTGCCATTCTTAAATTCTGGGTTTAAAAATTAAATGATCCATTTCTGCCTATAGGACCCCATGGACTGCAGCCCACCAGGTTCCTCCATCCATGGGATTCTCCAGGCAAGAGTACTGGAGTGGGTGCCATTGCCTTCTCCCATATGAGAAGTTATAACCAAAATAAATAAATAAATAAAAAGAATTAACAGCTTCACTTAAGCAGCTTAATCTTAATTATACCTCGAAGTAAAAGAGTTCTGTTGGTGTGTTTGCGTGTGTATTTGTGTGTGTGTACACGTGCACGTGTAAGATCCATATAATTATCTAACATCTATGAAAACTTCCCCTATTTAAGAGGCTATGTGTACATGAACACTGTTTTTTACTTCTTCTTCCTACATGTTTGTTTCATTGTGTTTTATATTTTACAGTGGATGATGATGTAGCTTATACGGATGAACTTCCTGCTGTTTGTTCTTTTGATCTTTATAAAGACACCATTATTCTCACTGCTATTGTTTCCCTCTCGAGCATCAAGAAATTTTTTAGCCTATACTTTTGAGACAAACACTGCTTACTGGTAAGGAGAGTTTTTAGTAACTAAGTAGTTCAACATATATCACATGTCCTGGTATTAATCCATCAAGCATTACACATACCTTTGGCACATCTCTATTGATTTTGGGTGCAGCTCTATAAAAGTCAAATAAAATAATATTTTACTACCATTTTAGCCATTCCAACCTGAGTTTCTGCTCATAAACCAATGTTTCTACTACATAAAGCTGAAGTGGCATTTCCTTAAATCATATCATATCGTTTTTTAAGTAGTTATATGCTCTTGACCAACCTTTTGCATGTTAATAAAGCAACCTGTACTGTGGTTTGTTCATTTAATTACAGTTTCTCCTACATTTTAAAATATAGCACACATCAAAGAGATTAATTCTATATGTATACTTTTATAATGTAAAATTTCTTTTTAAAGTGACCCCTCTAGTATTCATGGTACTTGACAAAATCATTAATGTTTGTTTCATTAAAAGGTAATCAGCTACCAAGTTGTTAATGCATTGCTGAAGTGAAAATTTTAAGTATTCAGAAACTTACATTTAATTTATAGGAATTATATTTATGACTAATTTGCCCTAACTTAAAATGTTTTTAATAATAACTTTGTCTTGCCTCTAAATACTATTTCTCAGCATTCTTCAATCAAATGATACATGTGGTTTTTTTCCTATTAAGATTAAACTGAAACATCTTTAAATTATAAAATCAGTACTGGAATTAAGAATCTAAATCCTATCATTCCTGGTATCAAATACTGAATGAGATCATTGTATTGTATACTTTCCCTAAAGGATGATGATTTCAAAGTATATTTATCTTTTCTTCTTTTTCAAGTAACAAACCCCCCATATATCCTAGAGCACTCAAATGACAACTGAAAGCCTGCGTAAGAGAAAATGAACGTGTTTCTACACATTTTAAAACAATGACATCAAAAAACCAATCACTGCTGATAATGTCCTATTTCTTGTACTAGGTTATGGGTATATTCAATATTTGATCATTTATAGGACTATATAATTATGACCTGATCATTTTTATATATTCCAGTTTACTTGACTAAAAAAGGGTTGTTTTTTTTTTTTTAATAAAAACCATTAAGTCTTATATAAGTTTTCATCAAAGTTTTCCTTTACCAATCAAATTCCACTGCCAACTCAAGTTTACTCAACTGTCTACAGAGCCCAGCTATATGATGAAAACAGTCAGCTGGATGAATGGTAGCAAAGTGCTGCTGCCTGCGATGAGCTGGGGAGGATGGGTCCAGCCTAAAGGGTACAGACGCTACTCAGCTCCAAGGGATGGCTGCCATATGGGACTGTGCGTCTAATGCTGCCAGGTCTGGAAATTTGAATTTTTATGTCAAATTTATATTTTTAATGTTGGCAACTGATTCAATTTTTGAAACACTGCAGCCAAACCAAATATGTCTTTGACCAAAGAGGCCTCCATAAAGATCACCTCCCTGAATAAGGCTTCAGTAAATCTGAGTTCAATTAAAATACTTTTCAGTTGTGCTGCTGATACTACTAGCACATAGAGAAGCCTACAGTCAAAATTAGGTCTGATTCCCTAACCCACACCACTCTACTATAGTGTATTTTACTACTACTTTACTGTAAAGTAGTGAAAGTCTGAAAGTGTTAGTTGCTCAATTGTGTCTGACTCTGCAACCCTATAGATTGTAGCCTGCCAGGCTCTTCTGTCCATGGAATTCTCTAGGCAAGAATACTGGAGTGGATTGCCATTCACTTCTCCAGGGGATCTTCCCAACCCATATGATTTACCATCTGAGCCACCAGGGAAGCCCGATTTCCATAAATACGGTCTATTTCTTAAGTCATTTGAATTGCAAACAAACTTCCTAATACAGGTATTGTCCCCATTTTACTGATGAGGAATTCAAGATCTAAAAACAGTAGACAACTTAATGCAGAAATTCAGAACAGTATGACCTGAGTTAGATGACATGAGTTCAAATCTTTCCTCCAAGATAGTATTTTCATCATTCTGGGAGGGTAGATAACCCCTCTATACTTCAGGTTTCGTCTCTATAAGATGGGTACTCTAACAGTCTATTTGACAGGAAAGTTGTGGGGATATATAAAGCATGTAGAATGTGTCTGGCACATAGCAAGACTATGTTTAAGTGTTGCTAACACCACTTATTATTGCTATTTTTATTATCTGTAAAATGAAATCCTTGCTTTGTATGAGTTTTAAGTGAGCTAATCTATGTACAGTGCTTAGAATTATGTCTGAGATGTACTGAATGTTCATTACACATGAAATGTGTGTCCAGTTTAATTCTCTTTCACATGCATTACTCCTAAACTGTGCAGATAAATTCTTTTGCTCTCTACTGGGTAATAGTAATAACAAAACAGGAACTATCAGAAGTTGAAAGCATTTTCACTTGTATGTAGTGTTTTCCTGGGATGCTTGAATAATGCATATCTTTTTAGTGTCATGATTATTTAAAGGTTTATATCATTTGAAAATGTGTATTGAAATGAATCATGTGCCATGTAATGACTGTTCTGATGAGGATTTCAATAATAATAAGGTTTTATTCAAAATATCAAGAATGGTTAAAATAATCAGAAAATAGTCTTCAAATGTAAATGATCTTCTCTCCTTCATTTCCCTAATTTTAAAAATCTTAGGCTCAAAACAAAAAAATGGAAAGATATGCAGGCAATTCAATAACTCAAATTACAAAGTTATATTAGCATAGTCAGGATTTTTACTTACTTGTGGCCCATTTCATGAGCAATTGTAAATGCAAGGTTTAAGCCATTGTCTTCGGCAATAATACATTTTCTCTTTTCACTACACATTCCACTCAAGTAAGCTATACCTAGAAAACACAAACATTAATTATCAAATTTCAGGATTAAAGTGTAAATATTTATGTTTGGTATTAATAGAAGAAAAGAAAAATGATAGTTTTCCCCCTCAAATATATCTATTAAACTGTGATATCCAGCTCCTATAAATAATTTCAGGAGAAATATATATATATGTCACTCAATAAATTGTTAATAGTCTTTTAAATTTCATATTATAGATGAAATCATTTTATCAATTATATAACTGTCCAAGGAATACCATAAAAATACATTTTATAAATATCACTTTTCATCATCATGTAAGATAGTCACAACCTAGAAAATATAAATAAAAAGCATTTCTCAAATCTTGAAATCTCATTTCAAAGAAATACCCTAAAATAAATTACATTTAGAAGATTCTTGAACTCACATTTATATTCTGAGTTAGTAAAATTTTGAAATTTTATTTTGTGAAATATCATTTTAACTAATATAACTTAAAAACTATCCATGGTACTTGGAAAACTGACAGTGTTTCCTTTGAAAATTTCTTAGCTAATAAAGATGATCTGATCCAGAGTATATGATACTGAAATATTATTTAAGACAAAAATTTCAGCAAAACATTTGACCTTTGGGTTTAAATTATTAGTAAAGATGATAGTATATGAAATCACTTATACTCATTAGTCAAAGACTTATATACTATTTTACTAATTAAGACATATACTTCAATAAATATTATTTAACACAAGGAACTATAATCATCCAAGAGTATATTTTATGTATTCTCAAGTAACAAGATATCTGTTATAAAAAAATATATTTTTTGAATTATTTGTATGTTTTCTAAATTTCATCTCCTTTTAAAATACATGTAATCTCATTTTGTGAAAAAAATTAATGGACAGGTGAAATAATTTGCCAAAGATCACATGACTACCAAGGATGAATCCATCCACCAGCTAATTTTATTTTGCTTTTGATTACAATTTAGAGCACGCTAATGAAAGATGGTTAGCTGAATGCTGTAACTTTTTTCTCTCTTCCGAAACCTGAAGAATAATGGTAAGGAATAAGCAAATTTAAATAAAACGACAAATTATCTTTACCATGTTTTGGGGAGAGAAGATTCATGGAAGAAAGATGGACTGACCTAGTGGAGCCAGAGCCCAAATGACAGGAAAGAAGGAGCTGATGAGCACAGGAGAACCCTAGAGAGGCTCAAGACTGAAACACACAGGTTTGAGGAGAGGCATCGCTGGAGGGTTGAAAATGGAGATTAGTTCAAAGTATATTCTTAACTACTCTTTCAAACCTTCATGCTAATGTCAAGGCCCGGTATCCACTGGTTTATCAGAAAAATGAAGATATATTTGTTAGGCAAAGTGTAGTATATACATGTTATTTAAAAAACAGAACTAGACAAAGAAATGGTCAAGAGATTAAGTATAAAGATGTTATTGTCTCATTGTATTTAGAAACTAAAGTAGATCTTACAGACATTCCAAATCCACAAAGAGATGAATAGCTTCTCTATTAATAGATGGGTGGGTGGACATATGAATGGATTAATAGATGATAAGTCCTACTTCATTTGGCTTATTAAGGCAATTGAAATTACTCTATGATTAAATCAAGATAAAGTAGAAGGAAAGATGAAGGCAATAATGAGCAGAAGGAAGAAGAGAAGGAAGAGGCGAGAAACATGTTCTTTAGTTCCAGTCAACAATAAATGAAATAAAAACTTTTTAAAATTTTAAACATAGTGTGAATATTAACAGTGCTAAAGTGACAGTTAGTCACTCAGTCGTGTCCGACTCTTTGCAAGCCCTTAGACTGTAGCCTACCAGGCTTCTCTGCCCACGGGATTCTCTAGGCAAGAATACTAGGGTGGGTGGCCACTGCCTTCTCCAGCAGATTATCCTGATCCAGAGATCGAACCTGGGTCTCCTGCACTGCAGGCAGATTCTTTACTGTCTGAAACACCAGGGAAGCCCTGAGTGTGATAAGGCATGGTCTTGTTAAAACAACAAAAGATGGAAAATCAAGATTTAGGAGTAACTGAATTTGTGTCCTAACTGAAGGGAAGAAGAGAGGTGGAAAGAAGGGAGGAAGAGATGCAGGATGAAAGTAAAGTATCCCCTCTTAAAAGGATATCAAAATTCTCTTGAGCATTTTAAGACTTTTAAAAACACATAATTTGAGATTAAATGTTCTGCGCAAATTCTAAATCAAGCTCAACTATAATTAGCATGCTGGTGACCACTGTTTGGTACAAAATTTCCTTTAGGATGGCCATATGTTTCTTCATGCTTTCCACAACTAAAATAATTTCATCACCATATGTAGATTAAAATTCAGCCAGTGTGTGTTGTCATGTCATATATTCCTTTGCTATATGGACTAGTACATATCAAATTTAATCACTTTAATAAGTATTATATTTCTTCACCCATACCCATTCAAATATATTGTTCCCAAATAAAAATGGTGTTGTCGCTTGTTTTTAAATTCCTGTATTTTCCCTATTATTCTTTTTCTTATATACTTTCCCATATTTTTCCTGTAATATTACTACATTGGCCAGGATTTTCAATGTACTGTTAAAATATCTGTGGTATTGAGCTCTTTTGTTTTCCCTGCTGACTTTCGGAGGAATGTTTACAGTTTCACAATGGAAGATGATTCCTACAGAATTTTGAGAGATATAACTTATTAAGTAAAGAAGCTTAATTTCTAACATTTTTGTATGTCTAAGTGAAAAAAAGAGGCAATGTCATCTGAGGCATGGGCCAAAGGTGAATGGGAGTCGGAAACACTTTTTGGAAAAGAGACAGAAACTTGGAATAGTGACTGGGAGAAACAGGAAAGACAGCTGATGAAGAAGTCAGGAAATACTTAATGTAAATGGATCAGAAAGTATATGGTTCTGCAGTGGATGGAGAACAAGAGGGGTGGTACTAACATGCCCAGTTGAATGGTATACAACCTAATGGCTGACACAGAGAAGGTTAATGTTTGGATGAAATCTGGGCTGAGGTTTCGTTGATCAGGTATAAAGGAAGAATTCCAGGGTGTAAGAGATTACAGTAAAACTTGAGAGTCAGAGGAAAGATAGAACTTGCAACGGCTCTATGCTTGATACCTAAAGAGGAAGGGCTGGAGCCTGATCATTAAAAATGAATACAGTGGTCGGGAGAATGGAGTCATCAATGAAGAAGAAGAGACACTTTCCCAAGAAGTACTGGAGACTGTGATCCGAGAGGGACTTAGGGATTTTTATAGATTTCAGAGCTGAAATTCCAAGACAAGACTTAGGTATTGCCATGAGGGTAGAAAAGGGCAGAGGTAGAGGTTGAGGTCAAAGAATCATTAAGTAGTGCTTAGGGAACTGATACCAGGAACATGAAATTGCACGTGATCACAACTAATTCAGGAAGGTGGGAAACACAGCCAATATCCACAGGAAATGTGGGCAAGGATCAAGGAGACAGATGAGTCACAGTGACAGTGAAGGATATGATGGCAAAGATCAGAGTTTCAGCTTCAAATGGAGAGCTTCTGACTTAGAAGCAGCAGTGGGAAGCAAGGGGGACGCAACAGTGTGAAACTTTGGTATCTTCCCAGCACCAGCCCTGTGGTACAAGGATGAGAAAGAATAAACAGTGACCTCTCTGGGGACACTAAATTCTTCACTGCTGCTGCTGCTGCTGCTAAGTCACCTCAGTCGTGTCCAACTCTGTGGGACCCCAGAGACGGTAGCCCAGCAGGCTCCCCTGCCCCTGGGATTCTCCAGGCAAGAACGCTGGAGTGGGTTGCCATTTCCTTCTCCAACGCATGAAAGTGAAAAGTCAAAGTGAAGTCGCTCAGTCATGTCAGACTCCTAGCGACCTCATGGACTGCAGCCTACCAGGCTCCTCCATCCATGGGATTTTCCAGGCAAGAGTACTGGAGTGGGGTGCCATTGCCTTCTCCCTAGGTATGGGAAATCAGTTAACTACTGTATGGTCATATTAAAATATATGGTGATAAAAGTGATCTTTACATTACACAAGACATTTTATACTATAAAATATTTTATGAAATAAAATTCAAATATTGATAAGAGGAATGATTACAACTAAGTGTCAAAAAATCCAAATCACCACATTTTCATAGAACAAAAAGACCACATAAATATGCTAAATTGTTAATAGCAATTATATTATGTGAAGTGATTATAGGTAATTTTTCTTCCTTTTTTTCCCATTTTCCAAGTTCATGTGTTTAAAATAGATTTACAGTGAGAAAATTAAAGACAGAAAATGATACTCATGTCTATGAAATCTGAGCAGTAATTAATACAATGTCTTCTACATCAGAATGTAATTTAACAACCAAAAAAGATCCTCTCCTATTCTTCTTTTACTTAAGTGTAAAGTCAAAATCTTCAACTAAGTTTCTAATACATTTGAATTTCATTGTTCTTACATTTGGCACACCAAAGAGATTTTCTTTGACTTGAAAGTTATGGAGAATAATTGTAACCATGACTAATTTAAATGACTTGCATTATTCTGTTTAAAAGCCCTTGCTTTTCAGGTCCTTTCAAGAACCCACATGTTTCCTATTATAATAAGGGGTAGAGGTTAGGAGGGGAAAGGATTTAACACAGCTGTTTTTTAAAGATAGATATAACACAGGCCCTTTTTAAAGCACTTTTTCAATATAAAAAAGTTATGAAAAGACAAAGGAAACCAAAACAATTTCTAATTTCTCAAATAAAAATTAATCAAATCATGCACCAGGAGTCAAGAGAATTGCACATCTGAAAACAAAACACTGGACATGATATGATACACCTCTTCAAGATAATCAGAAACCTTGAAAACTCTACAGGATGCATGTTATAATAACAGGCTAATTAGAAAATCAGAGTGTTTTTAATTAATTCAATTGAAGACTAATTACTCTACAATATTGTGGCGGTTTTTGCCATACATTGACATGAATCAGCCACAGGTGTACATGTGTCCCCCCATCCTAACACCCCTCCCACCTCCCTCCTCATCCCATCCCTCTGGGTTTTGAGTGCCCTGAGTTTTTATGTGATCAAATGCGTGTATCCTACCAAAAGTCAGTCTTCCAGCTGCAGAACTGTTGCTTTCAACCAGTAGGTAAACCACCTCAGTTCAGAATCCTAGCTTTCCTGGCACAATCCTAGGAAGTTATTTATCTTATGATTTCACCCTATGACGTAAGTTATTTATCTGTGTGTCCTACTATTTCTTGAATCCTAATGTAATGTAGTATGTGACAAAGACCAAAGGTACATACTGAGCTCTGTGTTCAGGAGTATAATCTACACAAACACCCATTTAAAAACGTTATCCCTGAGACATAAAAACATACATAGGATATTATGGGATAATTTTTTTTTAAGACACTGAATAGGGGAAAATCAAAGCAGGAAACAATTTTAGAGAGGGAAACAGGTTGGTGGTATCACTGAGTGGGAAGAGGTGAGTCAGGGAAAGAAGTGAAAGTTGGGTATGGAATTTCTGAACAAAGGATTGATTATGGAAAAGGGTAAGCCATTTCTTATGGGAACTGATGTTACTGATAGAGGAGAAGCTTCTGTTCTTTAAATATGCAAGCCATGTAGTACATCTCTGCATCAGCACGGTATCTGGCACATTCTCAGTAAGGGGTACTTTAAAGGAAAAGCATAGAAAGACTAATATAAAATGGGATTTGATTGAGGTCTTTGAATAAAAAAATATAATTTAGAAGAAACAAATATATTTCAGCCACAAATTAGGAAAAAAATTATAATAACTTAATAATGGTGCCCCGAAAATGTAAAATCCACTTACACGATAACATTCAAATTGGGCTTTGGACATATTTTGGACAAAAACTTGCCTTACTACTTTGCAAATTATCTGCCTCTCTTCCATTAAAAGACAAGATGATCTAGGAATATAAAATTATAATAAATGATCCTAGATGATCTAGGAATATAAAATTATAAGTATATAAGTTAAGAGTTTAATATCACTATAGTTATAAAGGTATTTAAGAATAGGCTTCCAGATCCTCTTAAATGTTTAAGTAATCTATAACATTCTTAACAGTACAGTTTCTACAAATACTATGAAAAAAGTGACTCCTAAGAATAATCAAAAACAGCATTAGTTTAATAAAAAAGTATAACAGGCTCTGTGGTCAAATAAGGCAAAATATTTTTAGACATTAAAATGTTGTTTGTATGTTCCTATATCATGGGAGAATGAGACTCTTTTGTGAAAACCCCATAGAAATGTCAAATAATATGCAATATGCAAAATTTTTAATGTATAGCTAAGGTTGATGTAAAAATAATTCCAAGTACAGGAACAAAGCTTAAAAAATTCAAGGCTTGAGTGATAAGATCATGAGTTAATGCTGTCAGAACCTGGGTATCATATAAGACACAAGTCTTATTAAATAATGGGTGTGGTTCCAAAATATCTGCATGACAGGTATTTAGTGAGTAAAGAACTAAGATGTATATACATATAAGAAAGCCTGGAATAGATGCTGTTAATGACTTTGAAACATACTTGAATATAACTTTAAAAATCCGTATGTAGGGAAGCAACTAGGAACTCTGGCTCAAAATAAATTCTGGGTATGCTAGAAAAGACTCCATAAACAAATCAAAACCCAAGCCATCATCATGCATAAGTGTAAAGCCAAAAGAATACTAAGCCATAAATGTAATGTACAAATTGATCATACACTTTGGGGATCATGCAAGGATTACAGAATTCCTTGTCAGTTAAGTAAAAACAAATGAAATATCACCATGATATCATCTCAGCAAACAGAAAATTCCCACAGGAAAGTCAACATAAGATCACAAATAAATATCACCAGCCAAGTGAAGAAAGGGTACACTGTGAGAGAGAAGTCACTTCCATATGAAAATTAAAGAATAAATGGTGATGAAATAAAGACATTTTTAACATAAAGATATGGAGCCTGAAATCCACATTCACTGGGCTACCGCAAACCAAATGTATCTTTTTGTAAATTAGAGATAGAAACCCCTACTAATGGTACATTATATCAAAATATTGGTATAGATAATGCTGTGATAAATACAGGAATGCATCTATCTATCTTTCTGAATTAGTGCTTTCATCTTTCAGATGAATATGCAGAAATGGATTAGCTAGATCAACTGGTAATGCTATTCTTATATCTTTTGAGGAATATCCATACTGTTTTCCATTAAGAATCAGGATCTGGAAATAACTTAAGTGCTCATCAATAGATGAATGGATAAAGAAGATGTGTTACATATACACAACACTACTCAATTATTTTAAAAAAAATGCAATCTTGTTATTTGTGACAATTTGCTTGGACCTTGAAGTAATTAGGCTAAGTGAAATAAGTATAATAGATGAAGAAAGATAAATACCATATGACTTTACTCACATGTGTATATAAACAAACAAAAACAAAATGAACAAAACCAGATAAAAACCAAAAGATACAGACAACAGAGTGGGTTACCAAAGTGGAAGGGACAATGGGGAGGGCAAAATAGGGGTTCAAATGCATGGTGACAGATGAAACTAAACTTCTGGTTATGAGGATAATATAGTGAAATACTATATAATGTATGCATGAAACATAATGTTATAAACCAATGATACTTTAATATATTAAAAAATTAATCAGCAAAAATTATCAGTATAAAGAAATGTTAAAGAATTTTCCTCAAAAAGAAGGGAAAAAAATCTCAGAATGAAACATGAAAATGCAAAGAAAATAAAGAATAAACATATAAACTGTAAATAAATATCAAGTATACAAAACTCTGATTTTAATGTTCTCCAATTTAAAAACACAGAGAACTAAATATAGTGGGGGGAATGAATGGAGTTTAAGTGTTCAAAAGTCTAGCAATATCAGGAGACTAGTAAAAGGAGACACGCATAACACATAGAGTAATTTCAAAAGAATAGGAAAATAATACATAACCCATGATGGTAAAGAAAATGGAATACAAATATTGGATTTACTTATATAAAAAGGCAAAAAAGGGTAAAGAAACACCCGTGGTGGATTCATGTCAATGTATGGCAAAACCAATACAGAACTGTAAAGTAAAATTTAAAAAAAAAAAAAAAAGAGGAATAAATAAAAAAAAAAAAAAAAAGAAATGTAGTAAAACAAAACAAAACAAAACAACCAGATAACATTTCATACCAAAAATTTAATTAAATAAAAAAGACTAAATATAGTCAACTCAAATTAAGATGATAGAACTTCATAATAAAAATAAACCCTAGCTGTACTCTGCTTCCTAGAGATACACTTTAAAAATAAGGACATAGATAAGTTAAAAGTATAAGAAAAGGGTATAATATGTAAAAATTAACCAAAACAGAGTAGGAGAGATCATATAAATACTACAATTGTGCAAATTATAGCAAAGTGAATTTAAGCCACAAGCATATGAAAGATAGAGGATTGTTTTTATAATAAAAGGATTTCTACAACAAAGATAACACAACTTATAGGCTCAAAATACATAAAGCAAAATGAATAGAATTAAGAAGAGAAATAGACAAATCTACAATTAAACTGGGAAACTTTAATGTGTCTCTTTAGAGCTGATGGAACAACCATAAAAAATTCATTAAGGATATAACAAATCTAAACAATAAATCAGCATGTCTGTCTTAACTGACCTAATAACACTGCACACAACAAAAGTCACATTCTTTTTATGTGTACATGGTATATTTATAAAACTGACCACTTGCTGAGTATTGGAAAACACTCGATACATTTCAAATGTGGAAATTAAGTATGTTCACGGGTCATGATGTAAATAATCTAAAGAACTAAAAAGATAACCAGAAAAAACCCAAACAGTCTAGACACGAGATGATACACTTCTAAATAGTCCACAAGTCAAAGAATTTAAAATGGAAATTAGAAAGTACTTTAAACATAGTTATAATAAAAATAAACCACATCAAAAATATGTGAACTGAAATGACAATGCTTAGGGAAATTCATAGTGTATATTAGGAAAAAAACAAGAGACTGAAAAATCAAAGGGTAAAATTCTTCCCAGGAGATGGGAAAAGAAGAGAGCATCAAAGCTTAAGAAAGCAGAAGGAAGGAAATAATAAAGAGGAAGATCATGGAAAAATAAAACAAGTGTAAATGAAAATTGGCAAAAATGGAAACTTTCCTAGTAAACTGATTAAGAATAAAAGAGTGACAAACACAAATATACTAGCATCAAAAATGAATAAGGAAATGTCTCTACAAATCCTAAAGACAATAAGGTGATATATAAAATAGTACGCTAATGAATTCTACAATTTACCAAAGTTGTCACAAGAAGAAACACAAAATCAAAAAATTCCTATAATAACCTCTTTTTTTTCATTGTAGTCCAACTATATTGGCTTTTGGGGGGCAAGGGGTAGGAGTTATTTCTCAAATGACACAGGCATATTTTTACCTCAAGGCTTCTTCACTGGCTTTTCACCTGTCTGGAATATTCTCTACATAGATCTCTTTCTAGATCCTCTACCAATTGTTTAAAATATTGTAGCCAAGCAGGATCCTTGGGGGAGACCCTTCCCACCATGTCCTCTACCTGCCTCTTGCAGTAAACCTGTAATCTCCCAGGCCTCCCCTGAGTTACAAAAGCCTAGCTCAAGAATTAATGAGTGATAAATTAGGAATTTGGTATTAACATATACAAAAAAAAAAAAAAAAGAATGATTGAAAAGTTGTGAACATACAGTGACAAAAGCAGCAGCTGGACCAGGAGAGCTGTAACAATTTAAACAAGTCAGCCATATGGCAGTCGCAGAATCTTTAGTTCCTCCCTGATGTATATAGAAACTGTATCTGATGCACATTCCTGAGTTGTTTTACAGATATTACAGCCCCTACCAAATGGGCGAAGTTAACTATATGATGACCATGAGCATGTAGTCCCCAGTCCAACTGGAGCCTGAGGACTGATAATGTTAAGCCCTCTGACAACACCCTATTACCTCACCACCAATCAATCAGAGAATTGTGCACAAGCTGATCGTACCTCCTGCAACTGCTCTCCCTCATCTTTCCTTTTAAAATGCTTCCCTGCAACTTATCAGTAAGTTTGAAGTTTTTGCACATTAGCTGCTCTCAACTCCTTGTCTGGCACCTACTCCATGTCTGCACTTTCTTCACCACAACCTGGTGTTAGTAGATTGGTTTTACTGTGCACAAGTGAGCAAACCCAAGTTGCATTCTGTAACAACACTTTTTCAATAAGGCATTTCTGAATCACCACATTTAAAATTATAAATACTCTTTTCACCCTGGTGTTCCCAGGCTACCTCTTCCCTAGATCTACTATTTTTTTTCTATGCTTCATTTTATTTCATTTTTAATGCCTCATCTCCTTTTTATCTTTTAATATACCAATTAATCTAATTATTTACCATGACTATTGACCATCTCTCCTTCAGTACGTGTCACATGAGCAAGAAAACACTGAGAAATCAATTTGTTTATTCACAATGTGTAGACTGTAGACTATGTTTTGTATATACAGTGATAATAATTTTGAAGTACACCAATACACAATTCTCTTTTGTATTTCTACACAGGTGATGTTTTCCTAGTCATCTGAAGACTGCTCTGATGGCAGGTTGGAAGGGATCAGGATTACTAGTATTCTATTGGAACTGTAGAGGATATGGATTGGGAAATCTCAGGTCAATATGCTGCTGCTGCTGCAGCTGCTGCTAAGTCGCTTCAGTCATGTCCGACTCTGTGTGACCCCATAGATGGCAGCCCACCAGGCTCCCCAGTCCCTGGGATTCTCCAGGCCAGAACACTGCAGTAGGTTGCCATTTCCTTCTCCAATGCATGAAAGTGAAAAGTCAAAGTGAAGTCGCTCAGTTGTGTCCGACTCTTAACGACACCATGGACTGCAGCCTACCAGGCTCCTCCATCCATGGGATTTTCCAGGCAAGAGTACTGGAGTGGGGTGCCATTGCCTTCTCCACCAGGTCAATATAGCATGGCTCAAATAGAGAACTAAGGAAAATATGGTGTGACTATAGAGACAGAGAGACTTAACTATCACTTCTGAGCCTACTTTGATTCTCACTGTCAAGGGGTGGTTTAATGCAAGGGGCTTCCCAGGTGGCACCAGTGGTAAAGAATCTGCTTGCCAATGAAGGTGATGCAGGAGATGAGGGTTCAATCCTTGAGTTGGGAAGATATCCTGGAAAAGGAAATGGCAACCCACTCCAGTACTCTTGCCTGGAAAATCCCAGGGACAGAGGAGCCTGGCAGGCTACAATCCATGCGGTCGCAAATAGTTGGACATGACTGAGCACACAGGCGCGCACACACACACACACACACATGCACAAACACACACAGAGATGACATGCTAGAAGTTGAGCAGTGTCTCCAGTAGAAGCTGGAAGGGTGGGGAGTGGGATGGGTGGGAAGGTGAGGAGCGGGTGAAGAAATCTGAATAGGGAGGTTATAGAACCCTGAGTTGAATATTCTTGAGTTGAATCCACCAGCTACATTCCTGGGGGCCAAGTGCAGTGGTGTGTTGTGTTGCCATGTAAACTAAGACTTTCTTCACCGTGAAGTAACAAAGACCTAAAGATCTCCAAGGGCAGAGAAAGAATGGTGATTTCTGATCTACAGCCTATCACCCAGGCTACTTGGAAAGAATCAAATGAGAATTTGGGGGATTATCTGGCAAAACGAATATGAGCTAAAAGCAAACAAAAGCAAAAACAAGGTAGTAATTTAAACTAGAAAAAATATTAATTGACAAATTTATATTTTCAGCCACTTGGAACCAAGTAGGAACTTGTGAAAGATACAATCTTAATACATCGTAGAAAGCTAGATGTAACATTTGCTTTGCTTAATTTAGTATAACTTTGACCTTGTTCTGTGTACTGAGAGAAAATTAACTACAAATGGGAATATGCATGTTAAAAAAGTTTGTGTGTATTATATTTTTAATGGACTTCTGAAGGAAAAATAGGACAGTAAGTAATCCCTCATTTTATTTCGTTTCCTTAAGGTGCAATGGAGATATCTAAGGCAGTGCATGAGTGCACCAGACAGTGTATATATACCACTTTGAGATCTTTGGCAAGCTTTTATATGAAGTATTAATATGCTGCAGAAAGAAGAAGGTGAAAGATGGTTTAAGTAAATGTTCAGAAAAAGTGAAAGAAAGGGAGTCCAGAGGGAGAGTGGTATGCAGGGTGAGCAGAGGTGGCCAATTCCTAAATACTTATGTCCTTCTGAGAGATGGAGAGAACTTCACAGTACACATTCAAAATAGATTTTGTTGGTGCTTTTGTTGTTTTTACCCTGACGTGACTTATCCACTAAACAACAACAACCCTTCCTTAAGGTTTATTAAGCTACACCATTAACCTGACCCGCCTCCTCTCCACGTGAGGGTAATGAAAAGGACTACTTTTCAAACAATTAAGAAAATTTATGCCTGCAGGCTAGTTTTGTGCTCTATTGTATTCTAGATTTATTCTACTTCACATCCATTTTGCACCTCTCTTCAGAAAATTTAAGAGGGAGTTATCGGACAGCTTTAGAAGTTAAACTCTTAAATCCTTAGAGAATTTTAATGAAGCCACACTCCAATGTACATTATTGTAGTTTGATATATCATTAATAATATATACCATCTGAAATTCTTAATTTAGATTTCAGTGAAACTCTGAAAATATAAATCTAGTGGCACATTCAAAAAGCCACATGTGGTAGATTACACATCTAACTCTTGTAAATCAGTAATGAGAACTTTACTGTGCAGTCAACCACAAACATGGCTGAAAACTGGTATTCTCATTGCTATGTTAATTTTAAAAAAGATAAATCAGAGTTCTTAGGCTTTATACATAACAAAAAAAATTGTTAGTGATTTCATCTGTCTTGGAAATTAAAAAACTGTCATGACTTTAAAAAATAGGTAAGATGAAACACAGTTAAAGATTCTTGTGAAGTAAGTTTAAGGATACAGCTGGAAAAATTTAGAAGTGTTCTGATTGCATATAAATCAGGAATTTTGGCTAACGCATTTTTATAATGTTATAACGTAATCATATCCTGAAGGCATTAAACAGGGACAATTAAAACTAAAAATATCATGCTACTAAAAAGCTGTAAAAAATTGCTTTTTTAGTATACTAGTAAAATCATTGACAGCATGCATTCATAACTACAAACCAAATCAAATTTCAAAACAGTTTGACACAACATTCTTTTTTTACTTTGCCAAATTTTAGTCATTTTGTTACTTTTCAAAACTTGCTTTCTACTATATGGCCAGTATTTTTATTCAAGCAAAGAAATAATGCTATAAACTGGAGAAATTTAAAGAATATAATTTTAATTATAACACAATTACAAATATCTGATGCTCTTAAATATTATTGTTTAATATACTGCTTTGATATAATCCGTCAAATAAAACATGTGTACTTAAGGACAAGTGATTCCAACTCTAGATACATAAGATTGCAGTTTTTTAGTTCTATACACTGAGGCAATTGATAATAAATGAGATGGTAAAAACTTTTCTCAAAGATGATTTGATGTTTTCTAAAATCTTGATTGGAATTTAATAATAAATTTTTCATGACCTGTTTTCCGCATTAAGTATAAAAAAGGCAAAATGCAAAAAATGAAATCTTAAAAATTGAGGCTCTGTGTCAAATATTCTAGGGTTTGAATCCAAACCTCAAATTTTAGCTCTGTGATATAGGAAAGTTCTGTTTCCTAAACCCCAGTTTCCCCAACAGTAAAATTAGGAAGGAAAGCAATTATTTTTCTTAGGAATGCTGATTAATTTAGATAAAATATTTCAAACATGCGATGGCCTATCTGAAACATGCTAACCATTAACCATTAAACTTAGCTTTCTTACATGTAAAATGAGGTAACAATCTCTTATGATAGAAAACTCTTAAAAGGTTAAAGGAGGTGACATACTAAAAAAAACTACAGCACAGAATAGATGCTTAGCAAGTATTATGGTTCACTGAAAATGTGTAAGTATACAGTGAGCATAAGCTGTTCTTTCAGATGCTTATAGTAAGAAGAACTCTTAAAGACTACAAGGAGGACCGACCTCAGGGAGTTTTCTAAGTTAAAATGGTTTTTGTTTCCCAAAGCTATGCTCATCATATTTTAATATTCATACAGTGTTTAACAGCACCATTAAAATATTTTCTAATACAAATAATATTCTAATTACAATAAAGCTTAAACAGTAAAGCATCTCGAGAAGAAAAATATTTTAAGAGTAGACACTTTTGATAATAATTCCTTAAGAATTATGTATCCCAGTCTTATCCCTACAACATGTCTTGCCAAAGTAGAAATATAAAGTATCTGATTTATGTTCTGGCCAGTATCTAATAAGAAATACTCTAGCAGCCAAGAAATAAAACAAGATAAGCTCAGCCTTTCTTTTATTATAAACCAAGAAAAGATAACCATTTTCCTATCATGAATTCATTTCTATGCAGAAATACACAGCCTGAGCACCTGGGATGCTCAATCATTACACTATGCACTGAGGACAAAAATAAGTATTGAGCAAGATTGTTGTCCACAAAGTGATTAGAAGGAGAGGGAGTGAACGGAACGAGTTATAAGAAAAGTAGTACTAAAGTCTGCCAGGTACATGGATAGAGTGAGAGATGATCCAGAAGGCTAACAGTGGAAATTAATCAGGGTTCTGAAGGATGGGTAGAGTTTCCACAGTGATAAAAAGAGTAAAAAACAACAACAAAGAAATAGCCTTCTTCTTGTAAGTTCTAAAACAATACATTTGAACATACTCACCTAAAATCTGCAAAATTTATCAGCTTTTAAAGCAGGTCTTTCTAGTTATAGTTTTTTTTATTCATCTGAGAATGTTCTTTCATTCCTGCATTCTGTCATATCAAAAATTCATTCTGGATTTCAATTTCCATCTATTTTGTCAATCCTTTCTTGCACTATTTCAAAAAGTTGTGCCATCAGCTGACTTTCATGGTTTGCCAGGAAAAATCTTCTGTCATTAGAATCACTGTTCCCCCAGAAATAAAACGGTGTTTCTCTGTGTCATTTTTTTCTTTGTTTTTAGCTGCGTTTGTGGTAATTCTGACTGTGATATCTCTGGCTTCAAGTATTTCTTGTTTGGAGTTTACTTGGTTTCTTGAATCTGATGGTTTAAATCTTTTGCCAAATTTGAGAAGTCTTCAGTTGTATTTCTTCTCTCCTTTTGTTGACTTCTGGGACCTCTGACAACTGTTTTTTAAAAAAATTTATTTATTTTGATTGGAGTCTAAATACTTTACAATATTGTAGCGGTTTTTGCCATATATTGACATGAATCAGCCATGGGTACACATGTGTCCCTGATCCTGAACCCCCCCCCATCTCCCTCCCCATCCCTTGCCTCAGGGTTGTCCCAGGGCACCGGCCCTGAGCGCCTTGTCTCATGCATCAAACTGGCGATCTGTTTCACATATGGTAATATACATGTTTCAATGCTATCCTCTCAAATCATCCCACCCTCGCTTTCTCCCACAGAGTCCAAAAGTCTGTTCTTTACATCTGTATCTCTTTTGCTTCTCACATATAGGGTCATCGTTACCATCTTTCTAAATTCCATATATATGCATTAATATCCTGTAATGGTGTTTTTCTTTCTGACTTACTTCACTCTGTATAATAGGCTCCAGTTTTAACCACCTCATTAGAACTGATTCAAATGCATTCTTTTTAATAGCTGAGTAATATTCCATTGTGTGTATGTACCACAGCTTTCTTATCCATTGATCTGCCGACGGACATCGAGGTTGCTTCCATATCCTAGCTATTATAGACAGTGCTGCAATGAACATTGGGGTACACGTGTCTCTTTCAGTTCTGGTTTCCTCGGTGTGTATGCCTAACAGTGGGGTTGCTAGGTCATATGGCAGTTCTATTTGCAGTTTTTTAAGGAATCTCCACACTGTTCTCCATAGTGGCTGTACTAGTTTGCATTCCCACCAACAGTGTATTCTGCTGTGATTTATGTCAGAGAGTGTTTTGCCTATGTTTTCCTCTAGGAGTTTTATAGTTTCTGGTCTTACATTTAGATCTTTAATCCATTTTGAGTTTATTTTTGTGTAGGGTGTTAGAAAGTATTCTAGTTTCATTCTTTTACAAGTGGTTGAACAGTTTTCCCAGCACCACTTGTTAAAGAGATTGTCTTTTCTCCATTGTATATTCTTGCCTCCTTTGTCAAAGACAAGGTGTCCATAGGTGCATAGATTTATCTCTGGGCTTTCTATTTTGTTCCGTTGATCTATATTTATGTCATTGTGTCAGTACCATACTGTCTTGATGACTGTAGCTTTATAGTATAGTGTGAAGTCAGGCAGGTTGATTTTTCCAGTTCCATTCTTCTTTCTCAAGATTCCTTTGGCTATTTGAGGATTTTGTATTTCCATACAAATTGTGAAATTATTTGTTCTAGTTCTGTGAAAATTACCATTGGTAGCTTGATAGGGATTGCATTGAATCTATAGATTGCTTTATGTAGTATACTCATTTTCACAATCCACAAACATGGTATATTTCTCCTTCTATTTTGGTCATTTTTGATTTCTTTCATCAGTGTATTATAGTTTTCTATATATAGGTCTTTTGTTTCTTAAGGTAGATTGATCCTGTACATAGAAAACCCTAAAGACATGACCAGAAAATTACTAGAGCTAATCAATGAATATAGTAAAGTTGCAGGATATAAAATAACACAGAGAAATCCCTTGCATTCCTATACACTAACAAATGGAAAACAGAAAGAGAAATTAAGGAAAAAATTCCATTCACCATTGCAGTGAAAAGAACAAAACACTTAGGCAAAGTAATGTCTCTGCTTTTTAATATGCTATCTAGGTTGGTCATAACTTTTCTTCCAAGGAGTAAGCATCTTTTAATTTCATGGCTGTAGTTACCATCTGTAGTGATTTTGGAGCACCTCCAAAAAAAGTCTGCCACTGTTTCTCCATCTATTTGTCATGAGGTGATGGGACCAGATGCCATAACATTCATTTCTTGAATGCTGAGCTTTAGCCAATTTTTTCTCCCTCCTCTTTCATTTTCATCAAGAAGCTCTTTAGTTCTTCTTCACTTTCTGCCATAAAGGTGGTGTCATCTGCATATCTGAGGTTACTGATATTTCTCCCAGCAATCTTCATTCCAGCCTGTGCTTCACCCAGCCCAGCGATTTTCATGATACACTCTGCATATGAGTTAAATAAGCAGGGTGACAATATACAGCCTTGACATACTCCTTTTCCTATTTGGAACCAGTCAGTTTTCCCATGTCCAGTTCTAAGGATTGCTTCCTGACTTGCATACAGATTTCTCAAGAGGCAGCGGAGGTAGTCTGGTATTCCCATCTCTTTAAGAATTTTCCACAGTTTGCTGTGATCCACACAGTCAAAGGCTTTGGCATAGTTAATAAAGCAGATTTTTTTGGAACTTTCTTGGTTTTTCCATGATCCAGTGGATGTTGGCAATGTGATCTCTGTTTCCTCTGCCTTTTCTAAAACCAGTTTGAACATCTGGAAGTTCACAGTTCATGTATTGCTGAAGCCTGACTTGGAGAATTTTAAGCATTACTTTACTAGCATGTGAGCTGAGTGCAATTGTGCAGTAGTTTGAACATTCTTTGGCATTGCCTTTCTTTGGGATTGGAATGAAAACTGACCTTTTCCAGTCCTGTGGCCACTGCTGAGTTTTCCGAAGTTGCTGACATATTGACTGCAGCACTTTCACAGCATCATCTTTCAGGATTTGAAACAGCTCAACTCGAATTCCATCACTTCCACTAGGTTGGTTCGTAGTGATGCTTCTTAAGGCCTACTTGACTTCACATTCCAGGATGTCTGGCACCATTGTGATTATCTTGGTCGTGAAGATCTTTTTTGTACAGTTCTTCTGTGTATTCTTGCCACCTCTTCTTAATATCTTCTGCTCCTGTTAGGTCCATACCATTTCTGTCCTTTATTGAGCCCATCTTTGCATGAAATGTTCCCTTGGTATCTCTAATTTTCTTGAAGAGATCTCTAATCTTTCCCATTCTATTGTTTTCCTCTATTTCTTTGCACTGATCACTGAGGAAGGCTTTCTTATCTCTCCTTGCTCTTGTTTGGAACTCTGCATTCAAATGGGTATATCTTTCCCTTTCTCCTTTGCCTTTTGCTTCTCTTCTTTCCTCAGCTACTTGTAAGACCTCCTCAGACCACGATTTTTTCTTTTTTGCCTTTCTTTTCCATGGGGATGGTCTTGATCACCACCTCCTATACAGTGTCACAAACCTCCATCCATTGTTCACCAGGCACTCTGTCTATCAGATCTAGTCCCTTAAATCTATTTCTCACTTCCACCGTATAATCGTTAGGGATTTGATTTAGGTCATACCTGAATGGCCTAGTGGCTTTCCCTACTTTCTTCAATTTAAGTCTGAATTTGCAATAAAGAGTTCATGATCTGAGCCACAGTCAGCTCCCAGGAGTGTTTTTGCTGAGTGTATAGAGCTTCTCTATATTGGGGAACACCTATGTTCTCCAACTATGTTGATTTCATGATAAAAAAAAAACCTTTCAGTCTTCTTTCTAGGACTTACATAAGACTGAGGGTGTTCAATATATTATTCAGTATGTCTAGAATACAATCCAAAATTACACCCTTTATAAAGACATAGAAAAATCTCAATTTGCATGGGAAAAGACATTCAGTAGATTTCCACTTTGAGATGTCACAGAGTTTGGGATTATCGAGAGTCCCGTGGACTGCAACGAGATCCAACCAGTCCATTCTGATGGAGATCAACCCTGGGATTTCTTCGGAAGGAATGATGCTAAAGCTGAAGCTCCAGTACTTTGGACACCTCATGCGAAGAGTTGACTCACTGGAAAAGACTCTGATGCTGGGAGGGATTGGGGGCAGGAGGAGAAGGGGATGACCCAGGATGAGATGGCTGGATGGCATCAGGGACTCGATGGACGTGAGCCTGAGTGAACTCTGGGAGATGGTGATGGACAGGGAGGCTTGGCATGCTGCGATTCATGGGGTTGCAAAGAGTCAGACATGACTGAGCAACTGAACTGAACTGAACTGAACTGACAAAGACCAAAATATCAATTATAATGGTTTTCCAACAAGCAAGTACAAACATTAATGAAATGAATGGAAGGATGAAAAGTTTCAGCAAACAAGTATGATATATAAAGAAAACCTAAATGTAAATATTAGAATTAAGAAAAAAATAACCAAAATATAAATTTCTCTGGATACACTGAATAGTAGAATAGAGATGACAGAGAAAAAGAGTCAGCGAACTTAATGATAGATTGGAAGAAATTACTCAGTATGAGTAGAGAGAAAAACGACTGGGAGAAAACATGAACAGAGTCCCAGGGATCTGTGGGAAAAATCAAAGCAGTTGTCAAATGCGACCTAATTAAACTTAAAAGTTTTTGCACAACGAAGGAAACTATAAGCAAGGTGAAAAGACAGCCTTCAGAATGGGAGAAAATAACAGCAAAGAAAGCAACTGACAAAGAATTAATCTCAGAAATATACAAGCAGCTCAATACCAGAAAAACAAACAACCCAGTCAAAAAATGGGCCAAAGAACTAAACAGACATTTCTCCAAAGAAGACATACAGATGGCTAACAAACACATGAAAAGATGCTCAACATCACTCATTATGAGAGAAATGCAAATCAAAACCACAATGAGGTGCCATCTCACACCAGTCAGAATGGCTGCTATCCAAAAATTTTACAAACAATAAATGCTGGAGAGGGTGCAGAGAAAAGGGAACCTTCTTACACTGTTGGTGGGAATGCAAACTAGTACAGCCACTATGGAGAACAGTGTGGAGATTCCTTAAAAAACTGCAAATAGAACTGCCATATGACCTAGCAATCCCACTGTTGGGCATACACACCGAGGAAACCAGAAGTGAAAGAGACACGTGTACCCCAGTGTTCATCACAGCACTGTCTACAATAGCTAGGACATGGAAGCAACCTCAATGTCCATCAGCAGATAAATGGATAAGAAAGCTGTGGTACATACACACAATGGAATATTACTCAGCTATTAAAAAGAATGCATTTGAATCAGTTCTAATGAGGTGGATGAAACTGGAGCTTATTATACAGAGTGAAGTAAGTCAGAAAGAAAAACACCAATACAGTATATTAATGCATATATATGGAATTTAGAAAGATGGTAACGATGACCCCATATGTGAGACAGCAAAAGAGATACAGATGTAAAGAACAGACTTTTGGACTCTGTGGGAGAAGGCAAGGGTGGGATGATTTGAGAGAATAGCATTGAAACATGTATATTACCATATGTGAAATAGATCGCCAGTCCGGGTTTGATGCATGAAACAGGGCGCTCAGGGCCGGTGCACTGGGACAACCCTGAGGGATGGGATGGAGAGGGAGGAGGGAGGTGGGTTCAGGATGGGGGACACATGTGTACCCATGGCTGATTCATGTCAATATATGTCAAAAACTGCTACAATATTGTAAAGTCATTAGCCTCCAATTAAAATAAATTAATGAATTTTTTAAAAAAAAAGCAGAGACAGTACTTTGCCATCAAAGGTCTATCTATTCAAGGCTATGGGTTTTCCGGGAGTCATGTATGGATGTGAGAGTTGAAGCACAAAGAAGGGTAAGCGTCGATGAATTGATGCTTTTGAACTGTGGTTTGGAGAAGATTCTTGAGAGTTCCTTGGACATCAGGGAGATCCAAACAGTCCATCCTAAAGGAAATCAGTCCTGAATATTCCTTGGAAGGACTGAGGAAGCTGAAACTCCAATACTTTGGACACCTGGTACAAAGAGCTGACTCATTTGAAAAGACCCTGATGCTTGGAAGGACTGAAGGTGGGAGGAGGAGGGGACAACAGAGGATGAGATGGTTGGATGGCATCACCGACTCAAGGGACATGAGTCTGAGTAAACCCCGGGAGTTGGTGATGGACAGGAAGGCCTGGTGTGCTGCAGTCCATGGGGTCACAAAATGTCAGACGCGGCTGAGCAACTGAACTGAACTGAACATAGTTGGGCTCAGGTTTCATGTTCCAAACTTTCAAGGCTTCTGGGGGCTTTTCGTTTCACTGTCAAATTTTCACTATCAATTTTCAAAGCCTTTTCATTAATATTCAAATCTATCCTATGTGTTTGTCAACATGGGACTGAGGTAGCCCCGTGGTTAGTAGATGATTTCTCAAAGAAATTTTAGGATCATATTCACACATACACAACTTAAAGGCGAGCAAAGGAGTTGGTAAACAATTTTATGGGATTAGTTTCCCTAGTTTCTTCCTCTCCATTTTCTCCCTGGTATCTTCCATATCCATGTAGTTCTCATTTTATTTCTGTTTCCAGAAAATTTGGGCTCTAGTTACATTACTAAGTGCTTCCCTGGTGGCTCAGACAATTAAGAATTCGCCTGCAATGCAAGAGACTCAGGTTTAATCCATGGGGCGGGAAGATTCCTTGAAGGGGATGGCTACCCACTCCAGTATTCTTGCCTGAAGAATCACATGGACAGAGGAGCCTGGCAGGCACAGTCCATAGGGTCGCAAAGAGTGAGACACACGAGTGAGTGACTAACACTACTTCACTAAGCTATGTACTTCTCACGACTATATTTACTTCTGAGTCTCAGTAATAGGAGGACAGAGGCAAAAGGCAATGAGAATAAAAGCTCTGCAGATCAGAGAGGAAGGTTTCTCTCTCAGATTTTTCCGATTCCTATTGCTGCCACTGTTGTCTCCACCACCATTATCATTGAATTGTTTTTCAGACAGGTCAAAAGAATATGTAGGCAATTTTCTTAAAGGGGATATTTCCCCTACTTTCTCTGAACATTAGGGATACCTTCTTCTTCCTGGATTTAAGCTAGAAATATTCCTGAGCACTCTCTCTCAGTTCAGTTCAGTTCAGTCACTCAGTCATGTCCAACTCTTTGCAACCCCATGAATTGCAGCACACCAGCCCTCCCTGTCCATCACCAACTCCCGGAGTTCACTCAAACTCCTGTCCATCAGGTCGGTGATACCATCCAGCCATCTCATTCTCTGTCATCCCCTTCTCTTCCTGCCCCCAATCCCTCCCAACATCAGAGTCTTTTCCAATGAGTCAAGTCTTCACATGATGTAGCCAAAGTATTGGAGTTTCACCTTCAGCATCAGTCTTTCCAATGAACACCCAGGATTGATCTCCTTTAGGATGGACTTGTTGGATCTCCTTGCAGTTCAAGGGACTCTCAAGAGTCTTCTTCAACACCACAGTTCAAAAGCATCAATTCTTCGGCACTCAGCTTTCTTCACAGTCCAACTCTCACATCCATACGTGACCACTGGAAAAACCACAGCCTTGACTAGATGGACCTTTGTTGGCAAAGTAATGTCTCTGCTTTTGAATATGTTATCTAGGTTGGTCATAACTTTCATTCCAAGGAGTAAGAGTGTTTTAATTTCATGGCTGCAATCACCATCTGCAGTGATTTTGGAGCCTAAAAAATAAAGTCTGACATTGTATCCACTGTTTCCCCATCTATTTCCCATGAAGAGATGGGACCAGATGCCATGATCTTAGTTTTCTGACAATTGAGCTTTAGGCCAACTTTTTCACTCTCCTCTTTCACTTTCATCAAGAGGCTCTTTAGTTCCTCTTCACTTTCTGCCATAAGGGTGGTGTCATCTGCATATCTGAGGTTATTGATATTTCTCCCAGAAATCTTGATTCCAGCTTGTGTTTCTTCCAGTCCAGCATTTCTCATGATGTACTCTGCATATAAGTTAAATAAGCAGGGTGACAATATGCAGCCTTGACGTACTCCTTTTCCTATTTGGAACCAGTCTGTTGTTCCATGTCCAGTTCTAACTGTTGCTTCCTGACTTGCATACAGATTTCTCAAGAGGCAGGTCAGGTGGTCTGATACTCCCATCTCTTTCAGAATTTTCCACAGAGAGCTCTCTCTGCATATGGCCTAATGACCATTTGAAGTTTGGGCTGTGTGGAGTCCAGAAGAGAGAGAGAAAAATAATAAACTCACTGCTGGTTTGGTGGTACTTCGAATTCTTGTCTTCTTCCCAATCTGCATGCTACTATTTACTTTTTAAAATCCTCAAATAGCTGTTCCATTCTCCCATGTTTAATAGCTGCATTAAATGAAAGAGAAGGATGGAGTGTGTTTACTCCAGTACTAGACAGTTTCTTCTTGGCACAAAAAGACAGTAAGAATAAGCATCTTGTAATTTTAAAGATAATTATCTGTGGAATTTTATTTCTTTTACAGTGCAAATGAAGCATCTCAATATGTTCTAGAGTCATTACCAGTCCAATCACTTAAAGACCAGAATTGGGAAGGCAATGGCAAATGCTAAGTGATAATTTTGCTCCATCATTAGATTATTTAAGTATTAAAGACACAAATCTTTTCAATATCTAGAAAAACATTTTATTCTGAATGAATTTATACAGTTTCTACATTTTTACCATATTATCAGTATATTATCAGTAATAGCTGATAATATTCTATATACCATAACCAAACTGACCTACTAACCATTTGCATTAAAATAATACAGGTTACCTCAATATTATTACATATTAATAAGTAAAAAATGATGAATAAAAGCTATAAACTTCAGTATTTTTACTGAAAAAATAAATTATAAAGAAAAAATTGTAGTGAGATCAAGACCAGGCCTTATGATCATAAGAAGATTATTAAACTTTGATGACAGATAATATGCAGATTAAAAAAAAATACTAAGTTTTTTCAGTACTCATGAGACATGTACCAATGCATTTATTCTTAAAAGTCATGAAAAACTAAATATGGAGAGAAAGCTGGTTTAGAATAAAAAGAAGAGAGAAAATGGGATTTTTTTTTTCAGTTACCTATTCAACAGTAAGAAAGGATAGCAAGAAAGAAAAGATTTTTAAAAATGTGTAAATAGTTTCATTATAGTCACCACTGTTAACGCTAGCATCTAGAACCTAATACACTTTGGGGAACAGAGTAGGTGCTCCAAAATGTTAGAGAAAATTGAGTATATGAAAAATATATCTAGAGAGAGGGAGACAGAGAAGTAGATCATCTGAAATGAATCAATGAAAGTTGCCTACGAAGGACAAACAGGAAGCACGGTTCTTAATATCGTCTACATGTTTCCATGCCTTTGGATATCAGAATTTAGAACATGATGAAGATTATCATCATTTTTATACCTGATATATCTGAGACTCAGATGTTAATAATGTACCGATAACCAATGCTTTCTGGTAATCTGGACTGAAAGAAAGCAGGACTGCCAAGAATGATGTGAAACCAGCTTCTAATACACACAGTGAAGCTCATATGTTGATTTCTAGTAAGTTTAATTATTATTATTACTGAGGGATTAAGTGATTAAGTATTTAAATTACCAAAATAATAGTTATAGAATAAGATTTCTGAAATATGTACTTATTAATATATCATATGAAAAGTGAAAGTGAAGTTGCTCAGCTGTGTCTGACTCTTTGCAACCCCATGGACTTTAGCCTACCAGCCTCCTCCATCCATGGGATTCTCCAGGCAAGAGTACTGGAGTGCCATTTCCTTCTCCAGGAGATCTTCCCAACCCAGGGATCAAACCCAGGTCTCCCACATTGTAGGTAGACACTTTACTGTCTAAGCCACCAGGGAAGCTACAATTCTAATTAATGTGTAAAACCATCTCAAAAAAGTTCATTAACAATAGAATGATCATATAGGCAGTTTGCCTGGGACAATCCATTTTATGCTTTTTTCCAAGCATAATTATTAATTATGCCTCCTTTAACTTTTCTAAGTGTCTTAGTATTAATTATGATAGGATCACCTTATCAATAGATGAACATTGAAGTGAAGTGAAGTGGCTCAGTCATTATCTGACTCTTTGCGACCCCATGGACTGTAGCCTACCAGGCTCCTCTGTCCATGGGATTTTCCAGGCAAGAGTACTGGAGTGGATTGCCATTTCCTTCTCCAGGGGATCTTCCTGACCCAGGGATCGAACCCGGGTCTCCCACATTGTAGATAGACGCTTTACCATCTGAGCCACCAGGCAAGTCCTAAGATGAACATTATAGGCATTTATATTTCAGAGCTTGAGTCATGCCCCGGGCCAGCCGGATTCCCTTGCATTTTCTTATTTTCTTTGCTGGAGACCCAAAGATTGGTGCATTTTCCTATATTCTGTACTGGTACCACCCAATTTACCTTCTTTGAAACCCGTTTTCCCCACCTCTTTTTTTCCTGCTGCACAGGTGTTCAGACCCATTTCACTTTAGTTTGCTTTTGTTCATCACTGATGAGACAAGGGAAAAGAAATATTACATGTGGAGGACTTGCAAAGATTACAGGAATGTAGTAAATCCTTACAAAATCCTCTTGAAATCCTATCACTGTTGGACTGTCCTGTCGGTATGATAAGTGAATATCTCTTTGAATCTCCTCCCCTAACTTAACAAACATGTTCTTATTTCTTATTCTGCTTTCCCAAGAGGGTCATATTCTCCACTTTCATCTATAATGGTGTCATTTTCTTCTAGTGTATAAATCCCCAATTGATGTATGACGATATGATTCCCTTAGTCTGAATGTGTTACTTTTCTACTGCTGCATAACAAATTACTTAAGTAATGCAGTGACCTAAAGTAACCCCCATTTATTACTGCACAGTTCTACTGGTCAAGAGTCTGGGATGGCTTAACTTGGTTCTCTGCTGAGGGCCTCAAAAGGCCAAAATCAAGATATCATCCAGGCTGGACTCTTTATCTAAAGGCTCTGGATAAGTACCAGCTTCCAAGGTTGCTGGTGCAATTCAGTTCCTTGCCTCTGCTCTTTGAAGGGAGACTGTTAAGGTGAGACCTTCATACCTTAAGTTTAACTGAGGGACTGTAATTACACCTGCAAAATCCCTTTCAGCAGTACCTAGATTGACTGAATAACCAGGGTATAGGAATCTTAGGAGCATCATCTTTAGAACTCTGTATACCACACTGAATACATTCCATCTGCATTTCTGAGAACATCTACACTGAAAACTGAGCAACAAACACTCATGGCAACACATCTCACACAAATATGAGGACTTCTGGGTATCCAGACCTGGCACTAGTTTATCTAAAATTATATACGCTTAAGGCTGATACATTCTTTAATATATTTGATAATTTCTAATTATACATCCCACAAGACTGAGTGGGCAAATCCCCCCCAATATCATCCCCAATAAATGTATTTGAACTCCCTTGAAGATATAATTATGCTACCAATTCATTTAGAAAGATTTATATAATAAAAGCAGCTGTCCCCAACCTTTCAGGCATCAGGGACCAGTTTAGTGGAAGACAATTTTTTCACGGACCCGGGGGTTTCAGCATGATTCAAGTGCATTACATTTACTGTGCATTTTATTTCAATTATTATTACATCAGCTCCACCTCAGATCATCAGGCATTAGATCCTAGGGCTTGGGTACCTCCGTAATAAAAATTAACAATTGTTTGCCTAGCCCAAAGAATTACAAATTTCAAAATAGTAAATTATGGATTTTCAGTAGAAAAATACACATTTCTAACGAAAAGGGTATCAAAGGAGAGTCAGTAATTTCTTTAAGTATTTTCAGTCTCTGAAATTCTCTATTCTTTAGGTGCCACAATGCAAGAGAAAATGCCATAACTGCTGTTTAATGAAAATTAAGCTACTTAAAAGAAACTGGCATGACCTCTTCTTCTCACCTAATAAAAATGATTACTTCTGCTAAAATGTGGTTTGGAGAACACACTGGTGCTTGAAAAGGGAAGTCTGGAGATTCTCACACGAACAGTGTCAACATAAAAAGATTATTTCAGTATATTTTAGTCTCTGAATATTTCTTGTGTGGCAGTTGCTTCCTAGGTGGTCTGCACGCCTGTTTGACAATTTGCATGTATATAAAATCAGAATTATTCAGAAGCTTACAGAAGAATAAGCCATCATTTCAACCTGCTGAAAGTCAGAAAAACGTTTATTAATAATAACAAAGCAGTAGAATGTAGGGAGCATTAAAGTATCCCTGAATTGGATATCTGGTGGTTAAAAAATGCATCGCTTCTTTTATCAACGTGTATATAAGAATATTCATGGCTGGGAATTCATATTGATCAACATGGGCCTTTGCCAGCACTAAGCATTTACCAATTTTCTATATATAAAATATAAAGTTCTTAAAAGATTTCAGGAAAACAATAATCCTTGATTACCAATCATTGCCAGGTTATGGCAGAATTTCACAGTATGTTCTGCAGAATTCTAGGAGATGTAGCATCTCTTCAAGGGGTCTTCTAAGATCTTTCTAAGAGGCCCACAAAGTCAAAACTGTCAACATTCACACTAATGGTGCAAAAGCAATGCTAGGTAAAATTGTCTTCACTGTCAGTCATTTTATTTTTCACTGAAACTTACTCTCAGGGGGAAAATATCAATTTCACTTTTTATATGTCCCAGATAAAGCAGCAATATGTAATTTTGTTAAATCTGAACTCCTGAGTATATGCACTTTTAAAATGTTTTATGTAACCCAAAGAAGTAAGGATAAAACATTTTCACTGCAGACTAAAATATCATGTTATCTCTAAGAAAACTACTGGGAGATGTCTGAGTTCTGAGCTAAACTCACTGTGCTTTGCATTGAACAACATTTTTGATTGAAAGGAAGTCTAACAAACATTAAAAAAAAGGGTTATTCAGATTTGGGGATCTGGCTGACACCCAAAAATGAACAAAGTGAATCTGTCACTCCAAGGAAACTAACTGATGGTACTTGGCAATAATAAAATTCAAGCTTTCAAGTGAAATTAGAATACTGGGAAACTTTTATCTGCCACTGAATGCCTCGCAGCTTCCCAAAATGTGAAGAATTTTTCTGATGAGATCAATAGTGATACTGACAAATATGATTTATATGTATACATAGTAGAATGAAATGTGTCAGCATTTAGATTTGCCTAATTCAGTGAACCAACATTTTGCAACCAATGATGCTCTAAAATGCTATACATAGTAAAAACATCCACTTAAATTGTAAGATATACCAACAGATAATAATGTAACAGAATATAAATGTTTACTGATATGTATTCAGATTCTACATAGCTACAACCCACTAATAGTCAAGACACTACCACTGAGTTTTAGTGTACTTTCAAAAAAGAACATTCGCAATAATCTGAAAATACCCATTCATTTTTGAACTACATATCTTTATGAGGCCAGATTTTCCTCATACACTTAGACTAAAATAACAAATACCAACACTTTACATGCAGAATCAGATATAAGATCCTGCTGCCTTCTACAAGCCTGATCTAAAGAGATTTGCAAAAATATAAAACAAATTCATGTCTTCTCACTGTTTTGTTTCGTTTTGTTTAACACCAATTCTCCAAATCAGTGCCATGGCAAATGTGAATATTGAGAAAGTGGATTTGTGACTAAGTTGGAGCTGCAGCATGTATAAAAATATATAAAATAATACTTTAAAAGTTCTTTTTATGAAATTTCACTTCTAGCATACAAATGCTAAAATAAATAGCAAACATCTTAAATGCAAGGCTTGGTATATAAGTGAGGAAAATACTCCCATGGGCCTACAGAAATAAAAAGTAAAATTTACAATTTGGAGCTGGCACTAATGTACGTGGTTGCCTGAGGGCATTCACCAAACTCAAATTCAAAGGTACTCAGCTTTAGACACCACGTTGACACAAAGACAGTGACTTGACATACACAATGGAAAGAAAGCTGTAAAACTGTCACTATTTGCACATGGCATGATATCAGATAGATAAAATCCTAAAGACCTCACCAAAAAACAGAATTAACAAAATAATTCAGCAAAGTTGCAAGATACAAAATCAACATATAGAAATCTGTTGCATTTATATACACTAATAACAAACTATTAAAAGAGAAATGTAGAAAACTATCCTATTTACAATCTCATCAGAAAGAATACAATAACTACAAATAAGTTTAACCCAAAGAGGTGAAATATCTGTACTCTGAAAACTGTAAGTCATTCAGGAAACATATAGAAGATGACATAAACAAATGGAAAGATATACAGTGCTCATGGACTGAAAGAATTAATATTACGAAAATGCCCACGTTACTCAAAGCAATCTACAGCAGTAATGTAATCCCTATCAAAATGCCCATAGCATTTTGCACAGAACTAGAGCAAACAGCTCGAAAATAAGTATGAAACCACAAAAGACCTCTGAACAGCCATAGCAATCTTAAAAAGAAGAACAAAGTTGGAGGCATCATACTTTCTGATATTGAACTATATTACAAAGCTATAGTAATCAAAACAGTATGGTACCAGCATAAAAACAGACACATAGATCAATGGAGCAGGATAGAGAACCCATGTAGATCACATGAAAAGGAGTTCAGACTGATAATTGAATTCTCAATAGCAACAATGGATGCCAGAAGGCAGGTGAACTAGATCTGTGCTGTGCTGAAACAAAACAATGTACCCTGAATATTAGGATTCTACACTCAGTTACAATACCTTTCAAGTTCCAATTCATTGTTGAACAGAAATAGTGAAAATAAAGTCCTCTCCTTATTTCTGATTTCAAATGGGATCCCTTTAATGTTTCAGTATTTTAAAAAATACACTCATATATTTTCTTGTAAATATCTTTAGCCTTGTTAATAAAGTTCCTTCTTTGTCCTATTTTGCCAAGAGGTTGCTTTTTTATCATGAATGTATTTTGAATTGCCTGAAAGATATTTTCTTTATGCACTGTGATAATCATATGGTTTTTATCTTTAATTGGATTACATACTTATATTTTAAGATTTTCTAATGTTAAACTATCCCTCTATTTCTGGAATAAATCTTAAATAAAATAACCCTACTTGGTTATTTTAAAAACACATTATGAGATAATATCTGCTAATGTTCGATTTAGAATTCTTTTATTTCCTGAGTGAGAATGGCTTATTATTTTCCCTTCTTACACTGTCCACTTTAGAATATGGTAAAAAATTTATATGGTTTTAATTCACTTTTTCCTGCCATCTACAATAGCTTGTATAATATTGGAATGATCCAGTCTTTGGAATTTTAACAGAAATCTCTGTGAAATCATCAGGGCTTGGTATTTTCTTAGAAACATATTAAACAACTGATTATTTTTGGTAGATTGTTAGTGAATGATATAAGGTAATTTTTGTCTAGTCGCTTAGCTAGAAATGATTAACTATAATTAATCATGCTTGTTAGTACAGACACAGTTTGTTGCTCTTTATATATACTTATGTATCATGATCCAAATTTTAGTTTTTTATCTAATCCCAAACCCATAACCAGTTCTTAAAACTAATTATAGAAACAGAATTTTTGATCCCACAGTCCAAAGACTTAAGGATACCATGCTTCCTTATTCCTTCTTTATAAGTTATGGGAGGGAATAATTAATTATTAGAAAGTACACTCCTTTTTAATGGTTGTAATATCAAAATATCACAAATTTGATTGCTTAACATATCCAAACTCATTATCTTACAATTTTCTACATTTGAAGGTTGATCTGGATCTCACTGGCTAAAACCAATGTATCACAAGGCTGTCTGTGCTACCTTCTGAAGGCTCTAGGGGAGATTCTATCTATCTCCTTGCTTTTTCTAGGTTCTAGATAATTCTTCACCTGAGAATCTCTGCCTCCATCCTCAAAACCAGTAATAACGAGCTGAATCCTTCTTAAAGGCACATCTCTCTCTGTGCCTTTCTTCTGGAATCATCTCTCTCCAACTCTGAGCTTTTATACCTCCCTGGTCAACTTTTAAAGACCGTTGTGATTACAATGGGCATACCAGACAGCCTCGGATAATCTCCTTTTAAAATAAGTTGACTGGGAGCCTCAGTGGCATCTGCAAGCTTCATTTCCCTTTACTATGTAACCTAACATATTCCCAGGTCCCAGGTCCATTAAAACATGAACATCTTCAGGGACCCTTATTCTGCCTGCCCAGAAAGTAAGGCAACTTCACTAGTAATAGCTGGAACTTGCATCCAGAATTATACTTTATTTCTCTTTAAATTTAAGAATAGCATCATAGTTCATCCAAACCTAGGAACTAAAAACTCTGACTTAAACTATGACACCATTCTAATAGGGCACTGACTTCAAAACTAATCTCAGTTTCAGGGATGTTAAAACTACACACATACATTTGAGAATTGACATTCTGTTGGTTAAAATATTTAACAGCATTTTTTTTTCTCCAGGTATCTATATACTTACCAACTAACCTAATTAAAACAAGAAAGAATGTGGTTGAGGAGGTGGTAAAACAACTTTTACTTTTTGCCCTCTAAACAGCTTTTCAAACATAAACTTAATACATAAGTATAACTTCTCAACTGAAACATTTATTTATAATATTCCATAACACGGATTGCAAGGAGATCCAACCAGTCCATTCTGAAGGAGATCAACCCTGGGATTTCTTTGGAAGGAATGATGCTAAAGCTGAAGCTCCAGTACTTTGGCCACCTCATCGAAGAATTGACTCATTGGAAAAGACTCTGATGCTGGGAGAGATTAGGGGCAGGAGAAGGGGATGACCCAAGATGAGATGGCTGGATGGCATCACGAACTCGATGGACGTGAGTCTGAGTGAACTCCGGGAGATGGTGATGGACAGGGAGGCCTGGCATGCTGAGATTCATGGGGTCGCAAAGAGTCGGACACGACTGAGCGACTGAACTGAACTGATAACATGGATACAGTCTGGCTCCTTAAAGTACACATATCTTTTATACCAGTAAATAAGCAAAACATCCTATTGTTTCAAATTTTACATGCTGAAAGTAAAAGTGCTTTCCAATATTATATTTGCCACTTCTTTCTACATTTTAATGTATACAATTTTATTCTAAAACTTCATTCAAAGGTATTTTTCTCATCTTCAGATTTCTAGTTGTACTGTCCCTGGGTACACAAATGCATTTATTGCAAAATTCATACTTAAACTGAAGAAAGTAGGGAAAACCACTAGGCCATTTAGGTATGACCTAAATCAAATCCCTTACGATTATACAGTGGAAGTACAAATACATTCAAAGGATTAGATCTCATAGATTGCCTGAAGAACTATGGACAGAGGTTTGTAACACTGTACAGCAGGCAGTGATCAAACCATCCCCAAGAAAAAGAAATGCAAAAAGAATAATGGCTGTCTGAGGAGGTCTTACAAATAGCTGGGAAAAGAAGAAAAGTGAAAGGCAAATGAGAAAAAGGAAAGATATACTCATCTGAAAGCAGAATTCCAAAGAATAGCAAGGAGACATAAGAAAGCCTTCCTAAGTGAACAATTCAAATAAATAGAGGAAAATAGAATGGGAAAATAGAAAATAGAATAGAATAACTAGAAAGCTCTTCAAGAAAATTAGAGATACCAAGGGAACATTTCATGCAAAGATAGACACAATAAAGGACAGAAATGGTATGGACCTAATAGAAGCAGAAGATATTAAGAAGAATGGTCAAGAAGATACAGTAGAACTAAAAAGGTCTTAATGACTCAGATAACCACAATGGTGTGATCACTCACTTAGAACCAGAAACCCTGGAGTGTAAAGTCAAGTGGGTCTTAGGAAGCATCACTATGAACAGAGCTAGTGGAGGTGACAGAATTCCAGCTGAACTATTTCAAATGCTAAAAGATGATGCTGTGAAAGTGCTGCACTCAATACGCCAGGAAATCTGGAAAACTCAGCAGTGACCACAGGACTGGAAAAGGTCAGTTTTCATTCCAATCGCACAGAAGGGCAATGCCAAAGAATGCTCAAACTACTGTACAATTGTACTCATTCCACATGCTAGCATTGTCAGGCTCAAAATCTTCTAAGCTAGATTCCAACAGTACATGAACTGAGAACTTCCAGATGTTCAAGCTGGATTTAGAAAAGGCAGAAGAACCAGAGATCAAACTGCCAACATCCGCTGGATCAGAAAAAGCAAAAGAATTCCAGGAAAACATCTACTTCTGCTTCATTGACTACACTGAGACCTTTGACTGTGTAGATCACAACAAACTGTCGAAAACTGACTTCAAGATATGGGAATACCAGACCACCCTACCTGCCTCCTGAAAAACCTGTAAGTAGGTCAAGAAGCAATGATTAGAACTGGACATGGAACAAATCCATTGACTTGTTCTAAACTGGGAAAGCAATACATCAAGGCTGTATACTGTCACCCTGCTTATTTAATGTATATGCAGAGTACATCTTGCAAAATGCTGGGCTGGATGAAGCACAAGCTGGAATCAAGATTGCTGGGAGAAATATCAATAACTCAGGCATGCAGATGATACCATCCTTATGGCAGAAAACAAAGAGGAACTAAAGAGCCTCTTGATAAAGGTGCAAGAGGAGAATGAAGAAGCTGGCTTAAAATTCAACACTCAAAAAACTAAGATCATGGCATCCAGTCCCATCACTTGATGGCAAATACAGGGGAAACAATGGAAACAGTGACAGACTTTATTTTCTTGGGCTCCAAAATCACTGCAGATGGTAACCCAGCCATGGTATTAAAGTACACTTGCTTCCTGGAAGAAAAGCTATGACAAACCTAGACAGTGTATTAAAAAGCAGAGAGATTACTTTGCCAACAAAGATCCATTTAGCTAAAGCTATGGTTTTTCCATTAGTCATGTATGGATGTGAGAGTTGGTCCATAAAGAAAGCTGAGTGCCAAAGAATTGATGCTTTTGAACTGTGGTGTTGGAGAATTTGCTTGAGAGAGTCCCTTGTAAGGAGATCAAAGCAGGCATTCCTACAGGAAATCAATCATGAATATTCATTGGAAGGACTGATGCTGAAGCTGAAGCCCCAGTACTTCGGCCACCTGATGCAAAGAGCCCAACTCATTGGAAAGACCCTGATGCTGGGAAAGATTAAGGGCAGGAGGAGAAGGGGATGACAGAGGACAAATGGTTGAATGGCATCACTGACTCAATGCACATGAGTTTGAGTAAGCTCCAGGAGATGGTGAAGGACAGGGAAGCCTGGCGTGCTGCAGTCAACGGGGTTGCAGAGAATCAGACACGACTGAGTGAACGATAACAACAACCCAGATGCATGATTCTATAAAGGAAAGCTCTCTCATGATAGAAAAATCTGAGACAGGGATTTCAACTGTGTGGCCTTTACTAACACTGATGCTGGACAAATGTGTAACCTGTCCACAGGGAATAAAATGATGTGATAGAACTAGTGCCTACTGAGTGCTGATTGAAAACTAGCTGTCTTTGTGAAATCAGTAATACAGTCTTTGTGAAATGTAATTTAAAAGTGAGGAATTCAAACCTTCAAGGTGTTAAACAATGTGCCCACATTCATGCCTGTAAAAAGCAGCAGAGACTGATTTGAATCTAGATGTCTGACCTGAACATCCATGCTCTGTTCTGTTTCAGAGTTTTCTTCAACTGTAAAGTAGTAATGATAAAAAAACAAAACAAAACAAAAAACTAGAGAGTTTCAGAAAATAAATGAGAAAATATCCATGGAAGTGTTTCTCAAGTTACAATGAGCAGTATCAGCATCACACTGCTTTTAAAATATAGGCATTTCTTTCCAGATACAATTAAAATTAATAACCTGAATTCAAAGTTTTTAACTACTGTCCTTCCCCTCTCAATATATTTAGGAGAGCAGGGGAAATTTTCATGGTAATCATTCAGGCCCATATTATCCAAACCAATAAATACTAAATCCACTTCTTTCCTTTCTCCTTTTCTTTCAGTATTTTCATTCTAGTATCCAATGTGAAATGAACTGACTTCACATAAGAAATAGATAAAAGAAGAAGGCATATATAAACTTAAGAAAGCATCTGACCCTCCCTAAAAAAAAACCAAAATACTCATAATAGTGCATGAAGAGATTTACAAATGTGTATCAATAGATATTCAGTTGATTTAAGACCTATATCTCTTCTGTTTTGTTATGCTAGAGATTGAGAGCTGTTAAGATGACCAGTAGGCTACACATGCTTATTTAATTTGGGTTACAAATTACAGAGCAGTTTATCAGTACTCCCTTAAGAGAGGGAATTATTAATATTGCCCCATATTCTTCTTCTCTAATAAAAGGATATATAAATATCATGGAAGCTCTATGCCTTAGGCTGCAATTTCCAGAAATGAAAAGCTTTAAATTGGTTTAAATAGAAAGAGATATCTGGGGCTTCCCAGGTGGCACTGGTGGTTAAGAATCTGCCTGCCAATGCAGGACGTATGAGAGACGCAGGTTCGATCTCTGGAAAGAAATAGTTCGATCTCTGGAAAGAGAAGAAAATAGCAACCCTTTCACATTCTTGCCTGGGAAATCCCCTGGACAGGGGAGCCTGGTGGGCTACAGTCCACAGTGTAGCAGAGAGTCAGATATGACTGAGCATCTGAGCATAGTAAGGATATTTACTGGCTTACACATTCAGAAGCTCAAAGGCTAGACTGGGTCCAAGGCAAGGAGAATGGCATGATTCAACAGTGTTCTTGAGGGTAAAGACACCCTTCATCTCTCCATTGTGCAGTGTATGAATTCATATTTATCTGAAGACTAGTTTCCTTTGTGACTATATTGACCAGGGTTGCATCCTTTCTTGTTTACATGCAGTGGGACAGATATGACCAAGCTTCAGGCATGAAAAATGTTCCTTTCTTCAGATTCACGAGGCAGACATAGGTTACAGGTTACACGTCCCAACCATGGCAAGGCCATATGCTGACTGGCTTAGGCCTGAGGCCCAGAAATGATCCCTCTGATCAGCCTATATGAATCATGACCCATCCACAGAAGTGTATCCTTTTCTACCTGGCATTGTAGCTGCACAGTGGTGGATGTATGAGTGATAGGGTGGCAACAACCACACCCACTTCACGCTAATGTCTTTATAAATCTTACCAGTGTAGGTTTCTAGGCAGAAGCATGGTTCATGTGAAAAGACATTTTATGTGGGGACAGGGATTGGGATGAAGAGACTACTCTTCTGATTTGGTTGTTAAAAGTTTTCTCACTTAACATCCCCTGAGGAAAAAATCTCATATTTTTACTCTGCTCAAGATTAAATATGAACAAAGATCTCCATTTCATATGTGGGATAAGAAAAAGAAATGCTGAAAGATACAGAGGGGGAAGCTAGGATTTAGCAATGCCAGAGGAGACCATGAAAATATATGTACTCAGAAACAGAAGGGGATATCAGAAAGGGCATCAGATTTTTCACATCATATGGTATATTGAAAACCAATTTTTATCAAGCTCTTAATGGACAAGTGAACAGAGCTGGGAACTGGTTATATCACTTTGCAGATAAACCATACATATTCTAATTACACTAATAATTCCAAGTATACCAAGCTTCCTCATTATCCAAATGGGCTTCAACCCAGAATAAATATGCATGCTACTTTCAATTAGCAGATTTAGCAAGATATAAAACATAGTCATAGTCATAAAGAAATTGGTTCTCCTCATATGAGTAACTGCTTTCTTAGTCCACGTATACATACTTTAAAGAGGTGGTTAGAGACAATAATTATGGAATATATTGCCTGAGTTGCTGATTTTTCTCAGCTCTAATAAGGCAAAAAGTTGATCTGTCTATATTACAAGAAGGTTTTGGGGCCAACATAGCTGGTTAAGTAGAGGAAAAGGTAATTATTTTGAGACAAGCTTTCTTAGAAATCAAATGCTTCCATGGTTAGGTAGATTAAAACTATATATCAAGATTTAATTTCTGAAAATTCAGCCAAGAAGACAAGAAAACAGCAGGAAGCAAGTTAGTCAGTTAACATTAGGAAGATCATCCCTAGATCTATTCAGCTTTTCCTTAGGTGTCCAGTTTGTTTTACTTTTCCAGTCGTTTCTGAATCAAATATTCCTTTGATTCCATCATCCTCCACTTCATACTATTATAACTATTTTTCACTTATTATCTCAGATTTAATCATCTGAGGAGGCTGGTAAGAACTTAACAGAACTAGTTGCTTAAAATTATATTTTTCAGTACCACTGATACTTAAAAAAAAAAGTTTATTCTCTTTTTCCCATTTTTTTATTGTTTGCCTCACAAGACATAAATGATACTTCAGTGATGGCTAAATTAAAATACTTATTACATTAAAGCGATGAACTCCACATGATAAATCAAAACCAGATCAAACTCTTAAATGTACCTTAACAATAACCCAATAGCAATGCCTTATTAAAACTATACAGTGTCCTAAAACTAAACATATATATAAATAGTTATATAATTTTATTTATCTATAGTTTCAGCTCTCTGTCTGGATATATGACTTAAAACTATACATATATATAGTTATAAAATTTTACCTATCTACAATTTCATTTGCTTGGATAAGTCAATTTATATACGTGCATTTATACTAGCATAAATGTGGCCATTCTCTTAAAATTAAAAACTGTGGTTTATATATTCTATTAGCTATACAGTTATGCCTTAGGGATTTTAGATATCCAAGACAAAATATTGAAAATCCGCTACTTTATGTACAGAAAATCCTCATTAGTTGGGCAAATGAGATGGACTTTCTTTCACCCAGTCTGCAAATAGCTTCAAATGTATGTATCTCAAAAATAAATCCATTAGTCAACTCTACTAACATTAACATATTTGCCTCAGTTTATGAATAATAACATAATTTAATTGAATCCATGTACATATTTCTGAGAAAAAAACACAAAGAATAACTCATGATATTTTTAAAGCATCATTTAAACTTTTATCCGCTATATAGTACACGTATGTCTTCAAGTTGTTTCACTCATAATTGAATTGATAACAAATAATTAAACATATAGGTTGAAAACATACATCACTGACATTCTAAAAATATTTCACTATAACTAGCACTTTCAAATAATTTAACATTTAAACAAATGATGTGTTTAAGCTCCCCAGATCTCCTCTAAAGTGTAAAAATTTTTACATACACTTACCAACAGTATCACATGGTTCATCTTTGTGTACACAGAAATCTTTCCTAGAAAGAAAAACAGAAAATATAGTTTGTTCCACACACAACAAAGTATATGACTTATTTTTAACAGTTATAATGAATAAGTGAATGACACTCTTTATCTCCAATAATTTAATAAAACTGAAAATAGGATTAACTAATTTTTGATTCTAAGAAAATGTGAGAATAATTAAATTACTATACCTTTTACCTGATATAATCCTGAAACACTGTGTCCGATCCCAGGGATCAAACCCAAGTCACCTGCACTGCAGGCAGATATTTTTTTACCAGTTGAACCACAAGGGAAGCCTTTAGATATAATACTATTGCATATGTAATAGACTACAGAATACTATAAACATAACTTCTGTGTGCACTGGGAAATCAAAATACTCATGTGGCTTGCTTTGTTGCAGTGGTCTGGAACCAAATCTATAATATCTCCAAGGTATGCCTTTAACTCCATCTCAATTTTTGACATCTCAAGTTAGACAGTTTTTTCTAAACCACTAGTACTCGTTTAGATTTACCTATATATTTGGCAATTTCTTTTCTCAGCAATATCTTGTATCATTGCTTTCTAGAGAGACTGTTATTTTTTAAGTGTGAGGACCTATGAATACTACTAAATGGTCCCAGACTGTTTCCTTAATTCTCATTAGTCTGCATTTATTCACAATGGAAGAGTACGGTGACTGTAGAACTGTAGGCTGACTTTATCAGCCCTCAACACACTGAAGATATTTCATTTTATTCCAGCATTTATAAAAAGAAGTCTGTCATCAACTTGCAGTTTTCATTCCAATCCCAAAGAAAGGCAATGCCAAAGAATGCTCACTACTGCACAACTGCACTCATCTCACACACTAGTAAAATAATGCTCAAAATTCTCCAAGCCAGGCTTCAACAGTACATTAACTGTGAGCTTCCAGATGTTCAAGCTGGTTTTAAAAAGGCAGAGGAACCAGAGATCCAATTGCCAACACCTGTTGGATCATCGAAAAAGCAAGACAGTTACAGAAAAACATCTACTTCTGCTTTATTGACTACGCCAAAGCCTTTAACTGTGTGGATCACAGCAAACTGTGGAAAATTCTGAAAGAGGTAGGAATACCAAACCACCTGACCTGCCTCTTTGAGAAATCTGTGTGCAGGTCAGGAAGCAACAGTTAGAACTGGACATGGAACAACAGACTGGTTCCAAATAAGAAAAGGAGTATGTCAAGGCTGTATACTGTCACCCTGCTTATTTAACTTCTATGCAGAGTACATCATGAGAAACGCTGGGCTGGAAGAAGCACAAGCTGGAATCAAGATTGCTGGGAGAAATATCAAGAACCTCAGATATGCAGATGATAGCACCCTTATGGCAGAAAGTGAAGAACTAAAACAGCCTCCTGATAAAAATGAAAGAGGAGAGTGAAAAAGTCGGTTTAAAGCTCAACATTCAGAAAACTAAGATCATGGCATCCGGTCTTATCACTTCATGGCAAATAGATGGAGAAACAGTGGAAACAGTGACAGACTGTATTTTGGGGGGCTCCAAAATCACTGCAGATGCTAACTACAGCCATGAAATTAAAAGATGCTTGCTCCTTGGAAGAAAAGCTATGACCAACCTAGACAGCATATTAAAAAGCAGAGACATTACTTTGCCAACAAAGGTCAGTCTAGTCAAGGCTATGTTTTTCCAGCAGTGATGTATACATGTGAGGGTTGGACTATAAAGAAAGCTGAGTGCCGAAGAACTGATGCTTTTGAATTGTGATGTTGAAGAAGACTCTTGAGAGTCCCTTGGACAGCAAGGAGTCCATCCTAAAGGAAATCAGTCCTGAATATTCACTGGAAGGACTGATGTTGAAGCTGAAACTCCAATACTTTGGACAATTGATGCGAAGAACTGACTCATTTGAAAAGACCCTGATGCTGGGAAAGATTGAAGGTGGGGGGAAAAGGGAATGACTGGGGATGAGATGGTTGGAAGGCCTCACTGACTCAATGGACATGAGTTTGAGTAAACTCCAGGAGTTGGTGATGGACAGGGAGGCCTGGTGTGCTACAGTCCATGGGGTTGCAAAGAGTCAGTCACGTCTGAGCAACTGAACTGAATCAACTTGCTCTTCTTTCATTTGATTTTGATTAATTTTTAATTGAGCATTGACATATAACATTGTTTCTGGTTAATTTTAAGATTTCTATCTTAATATTAATAGTTCTGCAGTTCCACTAAGATGTGTCTAGGTACCGAGTTTGTTTTTATTTATCTTCTTTTTTACTTGGTACGTCCATTTGAAGATTCACAAATATACATTATAACCATTATTTATTTACCTAATTCCTCTCACATTCTCTCTGCTCTTTTCCTAGAACTTCTTGAAATGTATATTCATTCTTCTCATTTTGATGTCAGTACCTGTCACTGTTTTGTATTTCCATCTCTTAACCACTCTGTACAGCCTTCTGGGATAATCCTTCAGATCTATTGTCCAATCCACTGGTGCTCTCTTCAACTGCATCTACTCTGCTTTTCTACTCAGAAACTAAGATTTTTAAGTACATTTTTATGCTTTATTTTCCTCAATTTTCAAATTATCTTTTCTTTCAAAGTAGCTTTTTTCTCACACTTTGAATTTTTGTGTTTTCAATCATGTGAACATGCTTTTTTACAGCTTCTGTCAGTATTTCAAAATATTCTTTTTCATGCTCCTTGGCTCTAACCATGGGATATGTTGTCACCTGGTCTTTGGGAATCCTACTCTGAACTCATTGGTTGAACTTTTTTTGTGGACACCTTGTGAGGTCAGAGTTAAAAGAGGGCCCCTTCACAGTAGTTTTGCATATGCTTTCACCAAGTGTTTCAACGCTGGATTATATTCATGGTAATGAATGCCCACAGGAGCCATTTTCTCCTAACATGGGTTCATGGTTAAAACAGAAAGAAAGCTTCCTTCCTGTTGACAACCTGGGCTTGTTGCAAAACTTACCAGACCAAATTTTATTAAGGGTGTAAGTATTCAAGGGTCCTGGCTGTCTGTAATCATTTCAGTTCCCACTTCACAAAGGCACAAACTTTTTTCTCTATATGGGAGCTCAACCCAAGAATCCCGATTTTTAAGTCCAACAAACTCCTACCAGGACAGCTATCACATTACTTCAGAAGCTTACTACATTTTTTTTTTTTTTTTTTGCCAGAGTCCTCTTGTGTTTGGCTCATCTGTGCATGTAGAAGGATTTTTATTATGCTGTTTCTACAATTCCTAGATGTTGATGATGGGAACATTTTCTGATTATTTACTCAGACAGATTATCACAAATTAAAGGAAGAGGGCACAATCTGTGACCTACCAGATAGTAATTAAGCTTACTGAAACATTTATTGTTAACATTAGATCTTAATATACATAGGCTTTATTCTAATATTATATTTTATATGATGCAGTTACTTTTACCAAACTCTTTAAAAGACTGAACTACCTCAGTATAACGTTCACATTGACCTCAATTGATACATTATTTTCTCAAAGATATATTTCTACAAATAGGGATTACATTAGTTATAAATTATTTTAAAAATTAGTGATTAGTGCAATATTGTCATTTTCCTCTTATAAGGTAGGAGACAGAAAAAAATGTGTTAACTAGACATGACTAGGACAGAATTAGAGAATGAAGTAATTTATTATCAAAGCTTAATTACTAGAATTTTTTATTATTACCTGAGGCAAATGTCTGACAAAGATGATTTTATGAAACAGATATAGAGTCAAGTCTTGATTACTAGAGTAAAGGCAAGAAAGGTAAAGGCTTGATAAAGATGATAAAAAATAATCTTAAATAACATATTTTTAACACAAAGGACAATACAGACTTACTATAAACACAATTTATTTAAATCATTCCCATTAATTAGAAATACATTATTCTACAATTATAACAAAATAATAACAAGTATGAGACTTTATCACAGCAATTACTTCATAATTAGTTGAAGAGTTATTATTCCTGTTGGTCTCTTTGCCAAGAACACTTCTCCAGCATTTCACTAGGACAAAGGTCTGTTTAGTCAAAGCTATGGGTTTTCCAGTAATCATGTATGGACAATAAAGAAGGCTGAGTGCCGAAGAACCGATGCTTTCAAACTGTGGTGCTAGAGACGATTCTTAAGAGTGCCTTGGACAGCAAGGAGATCAAACCAGTCAATCCTAAAGGAAATCAACCCTGAATATTAACTGGAAGAATTGATGCTAAAGCTGAAGTTCCAATACTTTGGCCATCTGATGCAAAGAGCCGACTCACTGGAAAAGACCCTGATGCTAGTGAAGACAGAGGGCAGGATGAGAAGTGGGTGACAGAGGATGGGATGGTTGGATGGCATTACTGACTTAATAGACGTAAGTTTGAGCAAATTCCAGGAGATAGTGAAGGACAGGGAAGCCTGTCATGCTGAACTCCATTGGGTCACAAAGAGTTGGACATGATTAACAACTGGACAAAAACAACGACAAGGAAGTTGGAGGCTGAAGCTCCATTGTACATTGCCCTTTCTCCCTTCCTTTCCTTACTTAACTCCAGCTGTCAATATTTGGATTTGGTTTGCTTTGGTGACCAGGTTTTCTCCTGCCTCTGCTTTCATAATGCAAGTCACAGATATCTTTTCTCTAGAGAAAGCCTACCACAGAGACCTCTCATCTGACTGCAAGGAAGTGAGAAATCCTCTAAAATGGAATATATGCAATGTAGTGTTACATGGAGAAGGAAATGGCAACCCACTCCAGTATTCTTGCCTGCAGAATCCCAGGGACAGAGGAGCCTGGTGGGCTGCCATCTGTGGGGTCACACAGAGTCGGACACGACTGAAGCAACTTAGCAGCAGCAGCAGCGTTACATTATGCTACCTACAGCTTATTGTATATTTCTAAACAAGAGAAACGGTTTCATTAATTTGTAAAAACCTTAATGTTTTTCTCAAATGGTATTGATTTTATTCTGATAAACCTATTGATAAACTAGTTAATTCATCATGGATAATTAAAAATCGGCCATTACAACTTGATATGTTAATCTTCACTCTATACAAAATCTTTTCCTTTATATATGACAGATATATAATCCTATTAATTCCATTTGCATATGCCTTAAAAATGTTCTGTCCCAATTGAATGAAAGGAAATAGCCCCCCCCCCAAAAAAAAAGAGAGAGAAATTTAATTGAAACAAATAATCAAATTGCCCATCAGCACAGATGGGTCTTAAAATTTATGCCATTTTAGTAAAAAAATTATCTTTCTGAAAATACATGCCAAAATTAGAATGACAACTCTAGAAAAATGAGGGAAGATACACTCAAATTTTATCCCATAAATGTAACTACTCAAGCTATCCTAGCCTAAACTTTCATGTTAAACTAATGGATGGCATTGCCTTGAATATTCAAGGTACAAAACTGAAAACCTTAAGAATCCGGGCAAAACAAGATTGCTGTTAGTTATAACCATTTAAAAAAAAAACACTTTGATTATTTGACAGCCACTAAAGTACCTAACCTTAACTATTCCCAACCCCAGCACCTTTCCAGCAGGAAGCTACCTTCAAATATGTCATATTTCCTGGTTATATTTATTTATTTATTTTCTGGCTCATAAATCTTTTTTTTTTTAATTTATTTATTTTAATTGGAGGTTAATTACTTTACAATATTGTAGCAGTTTTTGCCATACATTGACATGAATCAGCCATGGGTGTACATTTGTTCCCCATCACCTCCCTCCCCATCCCATACCTTAGGGTCATCTCAGTGCACCGGCCCTGAGCACCCGGTCTCATGCACCAAACCTAGACTGGTGATCCGTTTCACATATGATAATATACATGTTTCAAGGCCATTCTCTCAAATCATCCCACCCTCACCTTCTCCTACAGAATCCAAAAGACTGTTCTTTACATCTGTGTCTCTTTTGCTGACTCACATACAGGGTCATCGTTAAGCATCTTTCTAAATTCCATATATATGCATTAATATACTGTATTGGTGTTTTCCTTTCTAACTTATGTTACTCTGTATAATAGGCTCCAGTTTCATCCACCTCATTAGAACTGGTTCAAATGCATTATTCTCCATAGCTGAGTAATATTTCATTGTGTACATGTCCCACAGCTTTCTTATCCATTCGTCTGCCAAAGGACATCTAGGTTGCTTCCATGTCCTGGCTATTATAAACAGTGGTCACTGACTTTAAATAACAGAATTTACATACAGGACACCCCCCTTCAACTCCAAACCACTTTTTCAGAAGATCTAAAGTAGACAGTATAGTAAGGAAGCGTGAATGGCCCTGGATCATTCAAACTTGGGCAGAGACTTCAAGAGTTTCTTCACCATTTTTCTTGATGTTTGGTTCTTTTGTTCTTCCTTTAATTCTGAATACTACACAGAATCTTCTCCACATATCAAAAAGAATCCAAAAGAACCTCCTCTTGTGTTCCACTTGGTCCACACTGGACTCTGTGACTCAAAACCAACACCAAACGATATACAAAAATATACCTCCTGGTAGTACAACATATCCAGAGACTGAATATAATTACAGATGAAGAGGAATGAAAAAGGTTTGCTGATATTCTTGTAATAAGTAAAAGACCAGACACGGATGATCTAGAAATCGAATTTATCACAAGGACACCATGCCTAGTTGTAGAGGTTGTGCGCTGCTTACTAATGGCCCCTTTACATCACAACAATGTAAATGCCTCCCCCTACTGTTGTGCAGTGCACAGCCTACACAATAGGATTCCTTAGGTGCTTCTCCCATGCCAAGCACTTGGGAAGAGAAATAAAAAGATAAAGTTCAAAAAGGCTTCTGCACTGAAAGCCAAGAAGAGAATGACATAAAATCACCTCTGTAATGTGTAAAGGGCCTAGGATCAGTGATGAAGAAGCCTGGGGAATTGTAATAAATAAGAGATAGTCCTATTTTGCAACTGCCTTTGCCAGAAAACAAATGGAGAGAGAAACACCCAAAACAGATGATACTGAATAATATGGCAATCCAGAAAACTAAAGAACCACATGAAATCAAATCTTTACCTTAGGGCCAAGAATCATGGAGCATAAAGTATATTCAGATGTAGAGGGAAAGAGATTTTATGTGCTTTTTCTAAATGTACAATACATCATATCATAATGCATAAGGCTGCAAGATGACTTTGATTTACATAATGTGGAACAAGGGACTTCATCTGTAACTAAACAACATGATAAAACTATGAGAAATGCACTGCTTATTGTCAAGGGCACTTAAGAGTCCATCACACAGCCAATTTCTGTTCAGTCAGCAAACAAGTGAATAGAGCACACTTTTTTTTCCAAAAATTCAAGGTCTTATATCCTAAAGCACTGGAAATACCTTTTAGTACCACTGAAAGACAAATCGTCAACAGCATTTTAAAAACTTCAGATCAGGCTGTAATTCTTAATCTTCAATTCTTCAACTGTACACTGCTTTTCAGAGGATCAAAATAATGTAATCCCAATTTCATAATATTCAAAGATTGTGAGGGGTAAGGGGGACAGAGATTTGTGTGCTGCCTAGACCTGTGATCAAGTGGATTCAAATTCTCTCATTTTTGGCTCATGTTGGCTCTGTGTGCCTGAAGTCTGCATCACAGAGTTTCATTATGTGAGTTTATGGAAATGATACTGCTAGACTTTGGCAACTGGGAAGGCCAATAAATCCTGCTTAAGTTCTGATTTATATTGAGAAAAATGAAATGTAGCCTTTAATTTCCAAGAGTGAAGATTCATCTGAGAATAAGTCTCATTGTAGAATTTTATAGTGCCTTGGGATATACCTATAAATGATTCATTCAAAAATTATTCTATGATTTGTATGAAATTAATGTATTTCTGCAATGTCTCTATTTTATTACCTTTTCTATCTTACTAGCCAATGGCATTATTTTGAAGCTAAGTTTCAGAAGTATTGTAGCAAAAGCATTTTAGTAAATACTGAAAAACAAAAGTATCATTATTAAAATTAAATTCTAAATTAAAGAGTATTTTCAAGACATACAGACTTGTCCTTTCTCTATAATTTCAAAGAGAAATGTGAAAGTTACACTAATAAATCATGGAATTGATAGTTGGGATAAAGTGTTTTGTGTTTTTGTTACTATGAACCCATACAACTAGGTCAGCTTTAAGCTATTTACTTCATTGTGTCACACAGAACAATTTAACAAACAAATGACTGCAGAAAGGTTTGGACTGATACATACATTATTTACTTGAGTTGAAACCAAAATTAATAACTGAGCTATTATCTCTTCCTGTTAATGTGCTCACATAACATACAACATTTAATGATGACCTAGTATGAGCATTTGCAAGATACTAGGCTGTTATGCAGAGAAGGCAATGGCACCCCATTCCAGTACTCTTGCCTGGAGAATCCCATGGACGGAGGAGTCTGGTGGGCTGAAGTCCATGGGGTCACTAAGAGTCGGACATGACTGAGCGACTTCAATTTCACTTTTCACTTTCATGCATTGGAGAAGGAAATGGCAACCCACTCTAGTGTTCTTGCCTGCAGAATCCCAGGGATGGGGGAGCCTGGTGGGCTACCATCTATGGGGTCACACAGAGTCAGACATGACTGAAGTGACCTAGCAGCAGCAGCAGCAGCAGCAGGCTGTTTATGAGTTCAGTTTGTAAAACATGGATAAGACCATGGAATCCACAGAGATTAAAAATTTTTATCTTATTTTTTATAACTTCACTTCCCTGGTAGCTCAGAGGGTAAAGCATCTGCCTGCAATGTGGGAGACCTGGGTTTGATCTCTGGGTCAGGAAGATCCCCTGGAGAAGGAAATGGCAACCCACTCCAGTATTCTTGCTTGGAGAATCCCATGGATGGAGGAGCCTGGTAGGCTACAGTTCATGAGGTCGCAAAGATTCAGACACGACTGAGCGACTTCACTGTCTTTCTTTCTTTACAAAGCTAAAGATCTGAACATCTGTATGATTATACCTACTAAAAAGGGATTTTTTTTCTTCCTCAATAACTCAAACCATTCATTTAGACTTTCCTAATCAATGGTGGAAGGTCACTTAGAGAGGTAAACCTTTCCTTACCTTGGGCTAATTTTTACTACTAGGGCACTGGAGGGCTTCCCTTGAGGGTCTCAGCTGGTAAAGAATCTGCCTGCAAAGAAGGAGACCTGGGTTCTATCCCTGGGTTGGGAAGATCCCCTGGAGAAGGGAAAGGCTACCCACTCCAGTATTCTGGCCTGGAGAATTCCATGGACTACAGTCCATAGGGTCGCAAAGAATCAGACACAACTGAGACTTTCACTTCACTTTTTCAGGGCACTGGAAGCAATAATACAGAGAAAAATGATCCTCCAAATAAACTTTAGCCCCACGGGGAAATAAAGGCAAAATTATATCAGTATCTATCAATATGTTATATGTATATATCCTTTGACAGGTTTTTTTTCTATTTTCAACTAGATTTTTATACCTGTCACTTTCCAATAAAACAGAAGCAATCTACTAAGCCCTATTCTAGGTCCTATTTATCAAGAGGCACAAAACTGAATCAACATTTCTGCTAAAGGGTTTAGGAAGTTCACAAAAATCTTTCTTTCCATGAAACATGGAATGGCTTAGCAAAACTATAGCAAATTTTGTCTCCCAAAAAAGTTTTTCCATCAGGTTTTGAGTAGAAAAACTTTTTAGAAAATGAAGCTTTAGTTTTCTATCCATAACTAAATGATACATTAGAAAGAACAATCCTTTATTTTGTCTTATCTTTAAAAACCATAGTTTGGGCATACAGAGTATATATTTAGTCTTTTGGTAGTAGTTCAAGTTTTGAAAATCTGAGGACAAATAATAATTTTACAACTGACTTGAGCCAGTGAATTGAGATTATAAAACACAGGTTTTCAGTCCTAATGAGCAGGATAAACCTAGAGACTGTTATACAGAGTGAAATAAGTCAGAAAGAGAAAAACAAATATCATATATTAACACATGTATATGGAATCTAGAAAGATAGTACTGATGAGCCTGTTTGCAGGGCAACAGTGGAGATGCAGACACAGAGAAAAGACTTGTGGACACAGCTGGGGAAGAAGAGGGTGGGACAAATTGAGAGAATAGCATGGAAACATACAATATAAAAACAGATAGCCAGTGGAAATTTGCTGCAAGATGCAGGGAGTTCAAATTAGGAAGTCTGTGACAGTGAACAGGGTTGGAATTGGGTGGGAGGTGGGAAGAAGGTTCAAGAGGGAGGGGGCATATGTATACCTATGGCTGATTCATGTTGATTCACAGCTGAAACCAACAAAATACTGTAAATCTATTATCCTGCAATTAAAAAATTTTTAACAACACAAATATTACTGTAGAATATTATCTAGAATATTCTCACAAATCCCAGATATGACTACTTTTGATTCATTCTTTTAATATGTTATACTAGCCTATGTGCAAGCAAGTAGTTCAAATGCATTTTATGAGCAAAATTTGACAATAATGAAAATGGGCTTTGCTAGTAGCTCAGCTGGTAAAGAATCCGCCTGCAATGCAGGAAAACTCGGTTCAATTCCTGGCTCAGGAAGATCCCCTGGAGAAGGTATAGACTTAGCCACTCCAGTATTCTTGGGCTTCCCTGGTGGCTCAGCTGGTAAAGAATCCTCCTGCAATGCAGGAGACCTGGGTCCGATCCCTGAGTTGAGAAGATTCCCCTGGAGAAGGGAATGGCTACCCTTCCAGTATTCTTGCCTAGAGAATTCCACAGACTGTACATTCCATGGGATTGCAAAGAGTTGAACACAACTGAGTGACTTTCACTTTCAATTTCACTTTGACAATAATGAAAAAGATTATATTTCTAAGTACAAGAGCAAGTACACTGTAATTATTCTAAACAAATACTAGCACTTGTTTACAATCATATATAGATAAAGATGTTAATACATTTTTCTCTAAATGTGAAAATTCAGAAAGCTATAAAAATATAGAGTAGTCACATAAATTAGGATATTCTATGCAATAAAACAGTATGTCTGTTCCTCCTTCCAAATGATACAGACCAAATATGAGTGTATTAGCTTCCTGTTAGCTTAATACATAGAAATCTGTTGCATTTCTATACACTAACAATGAAAGGTCAGAAAGAGAAATTAAGGATTTAATAGATAAATTATCCTATTTACCATCACATTAAAAAAGAATAAAATACTTAGGAATAAACTTACCTAGAGACACAAAAGATGTGTACTCAAAAAACTCTAAGATACTGATAAAAGAAATATAAGATGACACAAACAAAAAGATATACCATGTTCCTAGATTAGCAGAATCAATACTGTCAAAATGATTATACTACCCAAGGTAAGCTACAGTTTCAATGTAATTCCTATCAAATTACAAATGGCATTTTTTTTTTTTTTGCAGATCTAGGACAAAAAAATCTTCAAATTTGTATCAAAACATAAAAGACCCTGAATAGCCAAAGCAATCTTGAGAAAGAAAAGACAGAGCTGGAAGAATCAGGCTCCCTCACTGTAGACTATACTACAAAGCTACAATCATCAAAACAGTATGATCTCTCACAAAGACAGATATATAGATCAATGGAACAAGATAAAAAGCCCCCAAACAAACTTTCACACCTTTGGTCAATTAATCTACAACAAAGGAGGCAAGAATATACAATGGAGAAAATACAGCTTATTTATTAAGTGATCCTGGTAAAACTGGATAGCTACATGTAAAAGAATGAAATTAGAACACTCTCTAATACCATACATAAAAATAAACTTCATAGTGGATTAAAGACTTAAATGTAAGGCAGGATAATATATAATTCTTAGAGGAACACATAGGCAGAACACCCTTTGACATCTATTGCTGCAAGATCTTTCTGGACCTGCCTCCTAGGGTAATGAAAATAAAAACAAACATAAACAAATAGGATCTAACCAAATGTAAAAATGTTTGCAAAGCAAAGGAAACCATAAATGAAACAAAAAAGACAACCCTCAGAATGGGAGAAAATAGTTGCAAACAATGCGACTGACAAGGGATTAATTTCCAAAATATACAAATAGTTCATGAAGCTAAATATTTTTTTAAAAATCAAAAAAATGGACAAAACGTCTAAACATTTATCCAAAGAAGATACACAGACGGCCAAAAAACACAAAAAAAGATGCTCAACCTCACTAATTGGTAGAGAAATGCAAATCAAAATTACAATGAGGTACCTCCTCAAACTAGTAAGAGTGTCCACCATCAAAAAGTCTACAAACAACAAAATACTCAAGAGGGTGTGGAGAAAATGGAACCCTCTTACACCATTGGTGAGAATGTAAATTGATACAGCCATTGTGGAGAACAGTATGGAGGTTCCTTAAAAAACTAAAAAGAGAGATACCATATGACTTACCAATCACACTCCTGGGTATATACCCAGAGAAAAGTATAATTCAAAAAGATACATGCACTCCAGTGTTCACTGTAGCACTATTTACAACAGCCAGGATATGGAAGCAACCTCAATGTCCATCAACAGAGGAATAGATAAAAAAGATGTGATATATATATATCCTTTGGAATATTACAATGGAATATTATGGAATATTACTGGAATATTATGGAATATAACAATGGAATATTACTCGACCATAAAAAGGAATGAAACTGTGCCATTTGCAGAGACATGGATGGACCTAGAGATGAGTCATAGAGAGTGAAGTAAATCAGACAGTGAAAGGCAAATATTGTATCATATCAATTATATGTGGAACCTAAAAAAGGGTACAAATGAACTTACAAAACAGAAACAGACTTACAGACTTCAAAAACACACTAATCTACCAAAATAGAAAGGTGGGGAGGGATAAACTAGCAGGTTGGGATTAACATATCCATACTATTACACATAAAATAATCAACAAAGACCTACTGTATAGCACTGGAAACTCTACTTAATACTCTGTAAACCTACATAGGAAAATAATCTGGAAAACAATAGACATATGTATATGTATAAATGAATCACTGCTGAAAATAACAGCAAAGTGTACACCTGAAACTAAAACAATATTGTAAATCGACTATACTCTAATATAAAATAAAAATTAAATTTAAATAAATAATAAATAATGTAGTAAAAATCCAATAGCTTTAGTATATAAGGTAGACTTATAGTCTTTCAAACATATAAAACATTATATGTTTCAGTATTTCATTGAATTCTAAAATTCGAAAGCAAGGCAGGCTCATCCTATTGAAACGTAAAGTGTAAATTATTAAATAAACTTTCACTAGATATAACAGCCAAAAGAAGAAAAAGGAACTGATACTTGTTTCAGAATTCCTAGGTGTCAGGAATTTTACACATTATTTTCTCATTTAAATTTAAACTGTAACATGTTCAGAAAATTCCTACTGGTAATACTGAATATCTGGAGAAGGAAATGGCAACCCACTCCAGTGTTCTTGCCTGGAAAATTCCATGGACAGAGGAGTCTGGTAGGCTACAGTCCATGGGGTCGCAAAGAGTCGGACATGACTGAGCAACTTCACTTTAATATCGAATATATCACACTAACCCCATACTTTGGCCACCTCAGGCGAAGACTTGACTCATTGGAAAAGACTTTGATGCTGGGAGGGATTGGGAGCAGGAGGAGAAGGGGACGACAGAGGATGAGATGGCTGGATGGCATCACTGACTCGATGAACGTGAGTCTGAGTGAAATCCAGGAGTTGGTGATGGACAGGGAGGCCTGGTGTGCTGCAATTCATGGGGTCGCAAAGAGTCGGACACGACTGAGCATGAACTGAACCCCATAAAACTGTTTTGTCACTCAACAATATTGTTAGCCACAGCAAATGATTCCTAACTGTATCTAAGATAATGAGGAATGCAATAATAACCATTGGCTGACCAACTATCAATTAAAAACATTTATTACATAATACAAAAGATATTTCTGATAGTATATCTTACACACTAATAAAAGTTTGCACAGGATTTTATACAATTATTTATGCTTGGAAAATTATTGAATGGTCACTTTATGTTAGATGTTATAGAAGATGTCTTATATTCTTCTCTCTGTACTATTAGCCTCACCATAATGAGACGAATAGAGGTCAAACGGTCAACTCCAAAATTACCAGCTACTGTTTGGGTAAACACAGGTCATATTTCTTTGATTATCTTTCTTATTTAGTCTTAAAGTTGTATATATTTATATATCATATATGTAAATACATAAATACAAATATAATTTTAGATGCAAATTATCCATTAAATATGTCTATTGCAAGTATCTAATATTTTCATTTACATATCAATAGTTTTGGATATGATGTGGTTTTAATTTTCAAGAAGCCCAAATGATTAATAATTTTTATTTACTGCTTTTTGTATCCTATCTAGGAAATTACTGTCCTCTCGTGGTCATGAGCCACCAGAAGATTTTGTTTTTAATAAAAGTCTTATAGTTGTAGATTTCTATGATCCATTATGAATTAACATCATACAAGGTGCTAAACAGGGTTGAGATACATTTTTTTCAAATGGGTATCCATATGTAAACAGACTATCTTTTCATCACTGAACCATCAGCTAATGGTTTTACTGAACATCAATTGACCATATATATGTGAATGTATTTCCAGGCTCTTTATTCTGTTTCACTGATTTGTATGGCTAATGTTCTGTCATAGCTATACTGTTTTGACTACCAAACCTTTATAATAAGTTTTGAAATCAGAAAATATAAGTCCACCCAATTTGTTCCTCTTTTACAAAACCGCTTAACTCTTCTATGTCCTTTTCTTTTCCAAATAAATATTGGAATCAGATTGTAATTTTTAAAACCAAAGCAAACCGAATGAAAAACCTGCCGAGATTTTCATTGGGATTATAGTCACTCCATAAGTCAGTTTAGGGAAAATAGACATCTTGATAATACTTTGTCTTCCAATAAATAAACCTCTATTTTTATCTCTAATTTTTCTCAGCAGGGCTATGTCGATATTATGTCATTTTCTTAAATTATTCTCAGTGTTTTATGGTTTTGGAAGTTACTTTAAAATCTTCCCAACTGTTCACTTCCTCCATATATAAATATAATTCTTCTTCTAAATTGACTTTATATGCTATAGCCTTGTAAATTTCACTTGTAAAGTCTAGCAATTTTTCCACTAGATTTCTTAAAATTTTCTTTGTACCAAGTCATGTTATCTGTGTAGAGACAGATTTTAATTTTTCTTCCCAATATTTATACCTTTCCTTCCTCTTATAACCATCAGCACAATACTGAACAGATGAGCTAAGAGTGGATATCCCTTGCCTTGCTTCCAGTCTTATTAGCTACAGATTTTGTGTGTATAAGTAGGTGTAGACACACTTTCACAGATTAAGAAAGTACCCTTATGAATTCATTAAGAATTTTTGTTGATAGGGTTTTTTCAGTCAGTACATTAGTGATATCATTTCATTATTTCAGTGATCTTTTCTTTAACAGGAAGTCAGTTATTGATCTTAATGTTGTCTCCATTATTGTAATGTATCCCTTTTCTCTAGCCAATTCAACATTCTTTTCTATATCTTTGGTTCTCACCAATTTTCCTATGATATGCCTCTGTCTCTAAGTTGTTTTTTATGAAAATAACTAGGTCTAGGTCTCTAGGTTTTTTATGAAATCTGTGAAAAACTTTTGACATTACTTCTTCAAATAATTTTCATACCCATTCTCAACTCTCTTCTCAGATTCCAATGACAGCAGTATTTGGTAAATCCAACATCTAAGCAATCTCAAAAAGTTGGCTTAAAGCTCAACATTCAAAAAACTAAGATCATGGCATCTGGTCCCATCACTTCATGGGAAATAGATGAGGAAACAGTGGAAACAGTGTTAGACTTTCTTTTGGGAGGCTCCAAAATCACTGCAGATGGTAACTGCAGCCGTGAAATCAAAAGACGCTTACTCCTTGGAAGGAAAGTTACGACCAACCTAGATACCATATTGAAAAGCAGAGACATTACTTTGCCAACACAGGTCCGTCTAGTCAAGGCTATGGTTTTTTCCAGTAGTCATGTATGGATGTGAGAGATGGACTGTGAAGAAAGCTGAGCACTGAACAATTGATGCTTTTGAACTGTGGTGTTGGAGAAGACTCTTGAGAGTCCCTTGGACTGCAGGGAGATCCAACCAGTCCATATACACAATGGAGTATTACTCAGCCATTAAAAAGAGTACATTTGAATCAGTTCTAATGAGGTGGATGAAACTGGAGCCGATTATACAGAGTGAAGTAAGCCAGAAAGAAAAACACCAATACAGTATACTAACGCATATATATGGAATTTAGAAAGATGGTAACGATAACCCTGTACGAGAGACAGCAACTTTTGGACTCTGTGGGAGAGGGAAAGAGAGGAATGATTTGGGGGAATGGCATGGAAACATGTATATCATATAAGAAACGAATCTCCAGTCCAAGTTCGATACAGGATCCTTAGGGCTGGTGCACTGGGATGACCTGGAGGGATGGTACAGGGAGGGAGGTAGGAGAGGGGTTCAGGATGGGGAACATGTGTACGCCCATGGCGGATTCATGCTGATATGTGGCAGAACCAATACAATATTGTAAAGTAAAAAAAAAAATAATAATAAAAAAAAATAAATAAAGGAGATCAGTGCTGCATGTTCTTTGGAAGGACTGATGCTGAAGCTGAAACTCCAATACTTTGGCCACCTCATGCGAAGAGCTGACTCATTGGAAAAGACTCTGATGCTGGGAGGGATTGGGAGCAGGAGGAGAAGGAGACAACAGAGGATGAGATGGCTGGATGGCATCACCAACTCGATGGACATGAGTTTGGGTGAACTCCGGGAGTTGGCGATGGGCAGGGAGGCCTGGCGTGCTGCAATTCATGGGGTCGCAAAGAATTGGACACAACTGAGTGACTGAACTGAACTGAAGCAATCTCAGGGTCTGATTCTATTGATAATTTTTCCTTGACTGTGGGTCACATTTTCATGTTTCTTTGCTTGACTAATTTTCATTATATTCCAGACATTGTAGATGATATATTACAGAGATTCAAGATTCAGTTATATTCCTCTGAAGAGTGCTTTGTCTCTTTTACTTGCTGGTCACTCTGAATGTAGGTAAGTTTAAGTTTATTCTTTAGTAGGGAGGATATACCAAAAGCTCAAGATGATTCCCAAGCCTTCGTAAACTGGTGGGACTTAACCTCCAAACTGGGCTTGGTTTCAGGCTTTGTTAAGAGAGGGTCAGGAGAGGGCATTTCTCTGGATCATGGTGCCTATTAAGAAGGCCTCTTAACAGTGCCTCTGTTTTCTCAGATAAATGCCTCTAAATCGTGCCTTTGTTTCCTCAGATAAATGCCAGGAGTAAAAACAAGGTATTAGCAAGGCTGCTTTACTCCCATGGCCCAAATATGCTCAATTTCTAGAACCTTAACTAGCAACAGCACCCTGATAAATTCTGGGTAGTTTCTATGTGTAGCTAGACCAGCCTTTGCAAAGTCCTCACAGGTGATCTGCATAAGAACTTGGCACCTCTGCCTGCAAAGTATCCTCGTCTCAGTGCTTTCAATAGGAGCACTGTGTTCTACTTAGATGCCAGCTTGCTGTACCATTAAAAAAATTGTCCCAAGGCAAAGTTGGGTTGGCTGTGGGGCTCACTTAGTAAATTCTCCTTCTTTCAGAGACTGCACTGCTATTTCTTCAATAACTGAAAGCAGTTACTTCATAAATGTTTTTCAGTTTTATGGCTGTTTATTGCAGAGGTCTAGTATCAGGTACACCTACATAGCTGGAAATGGAAGTCTACTTGTGTTCTTATATAGAGATTGTTTTTATCTTTACAAATTCTTTACAAGTAGAATCGTTTTTATACAATTCAGCAAAAAGAAGCCATTATGAATTCAATAGACTCATTATAGAAAATCACTTTTAAACATCACTGTGTATTCTGTGATGTGAAATGTCAACATTAAAAAAAAAATTAAACTGCTAGTTAACAATGAACTACCTAATAGCTGTAAGCAAAATAGACTTATATTTAAGTTTGTGAGTTTATACAGAGTGTTCATAGAGAGTTAATTGTTCTTCATTGTTTCACCTTATATTTATACTCAGTGCTGAAATACAAATGCAGCTCAAAATTAACTAGCTAGAGACTTAATTAAAAATTTTTCTTGCAATCAGAAATTGTTCAGTTTAACATATTGGGCATTTTACATGATGATGACAGGAAAACATACCACGTAGGTTCATAACTTCAAAGTTCCACCAAAATTCATCAGTGCTTTCATTTATCATCATCAATGGCTATGTCTTTGCATCAAAAATTGAAGGTAACTTTTTAAATATTAATTAACCAAATGTTTAGTCAATATGCCAGCCAATATGTGGCTGTTCAGAAATCAGTTATTATGAATTGAGGAAAATGACTAATAGCATTATGCCAAAAGTTTTTTGGAACACAAAATCTGGAATAAAAGCATTCTATGAAGGGATTAATAGGATTAACAGCATGGCCATCAAATTAAGAATGTCATTTAATTGGCTTTAAAAAAAACTCACCGTGTTATAAGTATAGCTGCATCCACTGAGGTCATGTCCTCTCCCCAACTTGTTGACATCTCTAAATGTATATCATTCTTTTTGCCAAATTCCTCATGCTGCCACTTACAAAAACTCTCTAGCATTTTCTCTCCATGATGCCCAATATACAGATCTGCCTGCAAAAGAAGAGATTTCACTTCAAGGCAAATTATTCTCAGATATACAGAAAACTAAAAACCAAGGGGACTTCTTGAATTACTAGAGCCGACTGCTGACCATAACATTAATTAGAACCTGGAAGACATTCAGGATTAATTTTTCCTGAGCTAAAAAATCTTAAAACTTTGTGAAGGTACAATAATTACAAAACCTGTTTAATGCTATTCTGAAAAAGAAGAGAGTTGCAATGGAATATTAAGAATGTGTAACTTTTAGACTTAAATCACTCATTATTTCTACAATTTTAACAAAGGTTTTACAAAGCTAAGCAGTATGTTAAAATGATGCCACAGAACAGTCTCTGTTTAAATTGAATTACAGATAAAGCACATGTTTAAATAAGAAAATAAAACTGTCATTAAAAATTACTTTTAAAAATTGCATTTTGCAAAGTTAAGGTTTGTTGTCAGGATCCTTGGAAACTACGAACATTCCATTTTTGGAATATAATTGAGGTATTAACTAAAACCAACAGCCAGTTTTATGTACATTTCAAGTAACTCAGTGGATATTTCTGGATTTTAAGTCAATAAAAAGTAAATCCCTAACATTCCCTTTACTTAAAAGTACCTGAATACAACTTCTCACCCACTGAATTGAACAAAAAACTCAAGACTTTCTTACTGGAGTTTCATGGAGCAGAATAAGCTTTATCACACGAAGATTGACCTGCACACCAAGACTCTTGTGTTGGAAAAGGTTAAAAACCTAAAAGCAAATAAAAATAAAAATCCTAAAATAAAACTGAAAGACATCTTAATTTTTCTTTAAGTCCAGACCAGGGAGAAGTCTCAATTCAGTTGAGCAATTTTATATATTTCAAAAAAATTTTTAATTACTTTAAAATTAGCTTAATAAGCAATAACTAATTCACTTTAGACACCAAGAAATTCAGACCTAGCATTCTGATAATATACACTACAATCGATGATCTAAGCATTTCAATGCGAGGGAGAGGGGGGTGCAGAGGGAAGATTGGGCTTTCCACAGTAGTAAAGAGAAGAATTTTAGTAACTAAATTCTAGAAATTTTCTTAAGATCACAAAATGCCAGTGTCCTTTCTTCTGAGAAAATGTCCCCAAAACAGCCTGCTTTATGCCACCTCCCAATTTATCCTTTACAGTTTTTACACTCCCCAGGACAACTGCCAAACAGGAACAGGATTTTCAAAGCTCCTCCCCTTCAATGCTGCCCATGAAGACATGCTATTGTTGCTTAATGGTTTCAGGTCACCATTATAACTGGTATTTCCAAAACATGGTATATGTAACAATGCTGGAAAGCAAGGCAAATTTTTTATGCAGTACCTTGATTTTTTTTTTGGTAATTTATTATAGAAAATTAAAACTGGCATACTAAACCCACACTTTCCAAGGCAGTACTATTTAAAAGAGACTGAAGTTGGTAAGCTATGCCTGTCTACCCTTTACAAAATGCTGGTGAAGTGGTTGTTCAGTAGCTAAGTATTTATCCTTGTACTAGTGGTTCTTATCTTGCCTTATATGGCAACTCGAATTATAAATGGACATCTGCCATTGGCTTTCATTTATGTTTATTCTCTCCTAAGAAACACTCTCCATGAAACACTCTCATTCTGCCTTGAAGGAAGTTTACTCAACAGGGTATATAGTTAAGTCAAAGGATTCAGGCAGTAGGTATAAGGATTCAGATCCCAGGTACAAGTTAGACTTTTGTGGTCCAAAAGCTATCAACCAAAGTTAGCTACCTGTGATTCAACTCTTAGCTATTACATCTTACTCATCAACCAGTATTATATCTGACATGCAATTTTACATACCTACGTAAGAGCTCAGTGGATCACCAACCTCCATTTTTGTTCCACCTCATAATCTACAGTACTTTGGGTGGGGCCATACATATAAACAAATACAACATTTCTGCTATTTCAACAAATGGCCTTTTATAAAAAAGAAGGAAAAGAAGGACACAAAAAAAGAGACAAAAGAATAACAGAAAAAGAGTTTTGCCACATCAAATTAACAATAAGGTTTTATTACTAGAAGGTATAAGTTATTATTTTGATATCTCTTTTGAGATGGATCAGTTTGATACACCTATTTTTTTCTTACTGATGTCAATAGAAGAAAGGAATAGTAATGAGTTAATTTTTAAAGAACTTCATTATACTCACACATTTCTTCCTTAGAGTTTTCTTGAAAAAATTCCAAGCGCACTTTAAAGTTTGCCTACCATATTTAAGATGGTTAGAATGAATCTCCTGGCTGCATCTGCTCCATGATAGGAAACCATTGCTGGGTCTGCAACCACTACAGTCTCTATGTTGTATTCTTGAGGTAATTTGTATGAATATCGTTTCCCTCTTCCACTTTCTGTTATTTTTTTAGATTTAGGTCTTCCTTTATCTGCAACACAGAAATGAATTTTCAAATGTGCCTCTATCTTAGCAAAATGAATACAAATCTCCACCTCTTCAATAATTAAAAAGAAAGTTTACTGAATACCAACATGTGCTGATGATATAGTGGTGAGCAAGACCATAAAAGTTCCCTGCCCAGGCATCAGACAGACTGGACTTCTACCACTGATTAACTCTACCCCTTGGGAAACTAACATCACTCAGTCAGCCTTAGTTTCCTCATTTGTAAAATGAATAACAGTAACACCTGCTTTCTAGAGTTGTAGGTGGCCAATAATAAGATCACATTAGTATGTATAAATAAAATAATTCTATAAATAAAAGACATCATGGTTTTCTTTTGGAAACCAGTGATAAGATAAAGGTCTACTTGCCAGAAGTGCCTGAAGTGACTGCTCCATACATCCTAATGTCACTAAGTCGTGTCTGACTGTTTGTGACCCCATGGATTGTAACCCACCAGGCTCCTCTGCAGGCAAATGTCTCTAATTACTCCAACTATGTATGGGCTACAAAGGAATTGGTTCTGTTATCCATCGGAATAATACAGAAGTTATGACCTCAACACAGCAGATTCTTCAAACAGAGTCAAATAAAAGCAGTAACCACCAATGTTGTGGGGAGGGGGGTGGGAGGGGGGTTCATGTTTGGGAACGCATGTACACCTGTGGTGGATTCATGTCAATCTATGCCAAAACCAATACAGAATTGTAAAGTAAAAATGAAAAATAAATAAATAAATTTAAAAAAAAATTAAAAAAAAAAAAAAAAGTTGGCTTAAAGCTCAACATTCAGAAAATGAAAAAAAAAAAAACAATAAACACCTTTATACATTTATATAAAAATGGAAAATTTCTGTTTATGAAAATATGCTACTATCAGAATGAAAATCATTCAACCAAGAGGGAGAAGATAATTACAGAACTTTTCCATAATAAAGAAATGAAAAGCTACTCTAAGTCAATGACAGATAACTGAACTGAAAAACTGGCTGCAAATCTGAACAGGCATTTCTAACAAAAAGGAGATTCAAAAGGCTAATTAGCATAGGAGAAGGTGTTCAGTCTCACTGGTCTTCAAGGAAATGCAAATTAACCACAATAACTTAAATACAATTTCAGAATGGCTACGATAGACATGATTATATTCAATGTTAACAAGAAGGTAAGGACAACTAGAAGTCCCATACTCATATGAGCTGGGAATTTAAATTAGGATAAACAATGAAAAACTGGTTGGGAGTATTCACTAAAGCTGAATAATTGTACACCCAATGATCAACATTCTAAAGTACATACTCATTAAATACATGCACATCAGGTGTAAAAATTACTCATAGCAGCATATTCTTAACAATTCAACTAGCCATCAATAGTACAGTGGATAAAGAAATTCTGTCCTATTCATAAAATGGAATGCTACATAGCAGTGAGGGCTTTCCTTAATCTGTCTGCAACGTGGGAGACCTGGGTTCGATCCCTGGGTTGGGAAGATCTCCTGGAGAAGGGAAAGGCTATCCACTCTAGTATTCTGACCTGGAGAATTCCATGGACTGTATGGTCCATTGGGTTGCAAAGAGTCGAACACAACTGAGTGACTTTCACTTCACTTTACTGCATAGAGCAGTGAAAACAGATGAGCCTCACAAACATACTGCTGAGCAAAAGAAGCAATTACAAAAGAGTAGGCAGTGTATGATTCCATTTATAGGAACATCACAAACTGGGAAGATGGGATGTTAGAAGTCAGGATAGTGACGATCTCAGGCTAAGAGAAACTAGTGCTGAAGAATGGGCACAAGGGCAACATCTATGGTGCTGATACTTTCTATATTTTGATCCGAGTAGTACCTACTTATGCTTCACTTTGGGAAAATTCAGCAGTCGGACACATCGTTTGCACAACTTCCTATATGTGTGCTGTGATTTAATAATGAATTTGTAATTTTAACAGCTTTGTTGAGGGGTAATTTGCAGGCCATAACAGGTAGCCATTTCAATGTACAATTCATTTAGTTTTAACAACTTTTTATAACTGCACAGCCATCTCCACCATTTACTGTTAAATCAGCTATCATCTATTCTTCTTGCCATTTACTGAAATTCTGTTGATTTTACTAAATAGCTGCTATCTTCTTTCCCAAATCTGTACTTGTTGGCCAACATCTTTTATATTTTTTTTATTCTAATTAGTGGAGTCCCCAGAAGTAAACATGTGTGTTTAACAGAATCCCACGGATATAAATAAGTGTGTCCATTTAGTCATGTTTACATGGACATATCTAACTTTGTTTTGAACTGGAAGGTGTGTATGCTTGTAGTTCTAGTTCATCCTCTTGGTTTCTGATACATTCCTTTTCTAGAGGCTTGTTCCAGGTACTTGACTTTGGTGTGTATTCTGTTCTATTCTACTACCTGTTCCACTTTAATTCCCTCCTAACACATTTTCATGATGCCACGATTAGTTTATCTCTTCTGTTATTAAACTTCTGGGTTCCTTCTATTACTAACTTCTAGGTCCAAATAAGTTAGCTCTGAGATCTAATGTGATTCCATCACAGTTGCTGGTTACTTCACTATTCTCAGATATCTCCATAAATTACAGTTTCTCATTTTTTTCTCATGGGGACACAAACTAAAAATCAATTTAACAAACGAAGTTTTATCCAAATGTCAAGGAGATCAGTTAACTAAGTTAATCAAAGTGTCATGAAAATAAAATGCAAAGAGCCCTTATTTAACAAAAATAAGCGTTATATCATGAAACAGCAAAAATCAAAAATGACAAAAGCAACAGGAGCCATCTGCAACAGAACTGAGGCAGGAGGTAGATGAGTTCCCTGCCTCCAAGGCACAGTGATTGGAGATTCATCCCCTGTGGACTGAAATTCCAAGATGAGAATAGTAGGATAACTGAGAGAGGAGGCCAGGCCCTGCCCAGAACACATTTCTCACTCTCGGAGACAGGAGACCTCCCCAACTATATATGGGCAGAAAGGCTCCCTGGCGGTCAAAAAGGGAGTAATGCTAACTGATGCCAGTCTACCCATAGGACTCTTTGATCGAATCCATCTTGGCTAACAGTTGCATATGCACACATGGAAGGATCCTAAGATAAACAAAATATGGACTGTAAATCAGGCAAAATAAAATGATTGGCAAAGGAAACCCAGAAGAAATGTCCCACATAAGTAAGGAAGTCCCTCAGCCTGCCATGAGGGCACAACTCAGTGACTCAGTGGGAATTCTTTCCTGTGAAGTCAAAAAGCCAGGGCTTTGTCACTGACCACTGCCCTAGCAGCTAGGATTTGGTGCTCTCACTGCCGTGACCTAGCCCCAATCTCTGGGGGTACCCAACCCCCACTTCAAGCTGTTGCAGGTCAAGCCCGCCCAAGATCAGAATCACTATAGTTAAAAATATATTTTATGAATCCATATTTAGTACCAGCAATTAGTACCAAAGACCTTGATGAAGGATAGCAAATGAAACTAATTTTATTAGTATCTTAAGATCTACAACAGTTAGAAATGAATTTTGTAGCTTTATATTATAATCACAATCCTACTTATATATTAGTATATTATCATATAAATGTAAAGTCTTTAGTAGGCGACATTCCTATAAGTATATGAAAAGGCTCATCTTGGCAGGGTCAACACCTAATAAGTTGATTGTGGAGAAAAGATAGGTAGACATATAGATATACAGACACAGATCTATCACCTCTCCTAAATGGACACATCAATGGTCTTCTGGGTAAAAATCACACAGTGGTAGGAACAGAAAGGAAGAGATAATAGGCAACATATTAGAAAGTAGATATCACCTTTGGTGAAAGTATTAGTTGCTTAGTCATGTTCAACTCTTTGTGACCCCATGGACTGTAGCCTTCCAGGCTCCTCTGTCCAAGGGATCTTCCAGGTAAGAATACTGGAGTGGGGTGCCATACCCTTCTCCAGGAGATTTTCCCAACCTGGGATCAAACCTTCATCTCTTGCACAGATGATGGATTCTTTAACATCGGAGCCATCAGGGAAGCCCAGTAAAATTAATCAGAAGAAACAGAGAAAAAGGATAATGGTTAGGATTATTCTTTCTTCCTGCTATTGTTTGTTTTGTTTTATGTGTGTGTGTGTGGGGGGGGGGTGATTATTTTTCAGTGACCAGGTAGAGAGTGGGAGTATCAGCAGCGGAATCTGGGAAGAAAAATGATGGGTTCAGCCACAGATTTATTAAGTCTGAGGTGCCTGAGAGACATCAGAGTAGGAGTTACTTAAACACCTGACTGTCAGGAGAGAAACTAAAATGGAGGTAGAGTTTGGAACAAAACAAAGTGTCAGTAAAGATGAACCCGTGGATTTGGACTCTATCATTCCAGAGAAGCCTGTGGCATGAGATGTAGAAAGAAAAGGAGGAAGTTTTGGGAAATGCCTACATTTAGAGGGCATATATATGGAAGAAGACATGCCCATGGAGGAGACAGAGATGAAAGAAAAAATAACATTTGGTGCTTTTCAATCACATCAAGAGTGATTAAGAGGCCATGTAAGGGAGAGACAGTAAAGCTTCTGTAACCTTTACTGCCCCAACTAATGACAGCTGTATTGGCCCCAAACTGTCAGTGTACTACATCCTTATTTGTGTGTTAATTTAAATAGGCTATTTGGAACATTTTAGGTTTCTTAAGAATGTCAATACCATGACTCTCTGACTCCATCATATGAGTTAGCCACTGTGTATGAAAATCATGCATGTTGAAGTCATCTTTTTACTAAGTGGCTTCCTTGAATGTCTTCATTGTCTATATCAAGCATGCTGAGCTCATTCTTCATCTCTTCAATCCTTGCGATCATTTTCTACCCAGATGCATGCATAAAAACAACAGAGTTGATACCGCACACTCCCAGTTCAAGAAGAGATCTGTAAATGAGGATATACAGGTGGACACTATGTGCTCCCCATAATACCCTCCACACACTGACGATCACCTCCACAATGTCATGCCTGGCATATGGAAACTATAGCGGTGGTGGCTGGGTTAGTTAGCTCTAAGAATAGAGAAGATCTCTGTTGTCCTGATCAAATAGATTGGTCTTCTTCAATTCTATAAATCTTTCTTGTTAGCATAGAGTCCTAGACATACTCACAAGTTTATAAATATTGATGGATAATGCCACTGGCCTGTTTACAGTCTTGAAGGACCACATTTTGCCTTCCAGATAAAGTCTTTCTTATCAGAGTACTCAAGGCCCCTCCTTATCTCATCTGTGACTACTTTTCCAGGCTTGAACCTCCTGTCACACTGCAGCCATGGCTTCAGCTCTCCTAGTAGATAATTTCTTCCACCCTTGTGGTTTTGTATTTATTGTTGCTTCTCCCTAAGATGTTCTTTCCCCATCTAACAACATCCACTGAATTTTCACAAATGTTTTTCATTTTACACATAATCTCATTTAATTATGACAAGAGCCCTAAAGTTCAGGTACCACTCCATCCATTTTGTATATTGTAAATGAAGCTTTGGAGAAAGCAAGGAAGTTTTCTAGAATCCCACAAGTAGGAAGTGGCAGCATAAGATGTGAGCACAAACAGTCTGACTCTAAAGTTCATTTTCTGAACCTGCATACTCTGTTCCCTTTCTTCCCTGTCGTCTGGATAAGTTTTACTTGATATTTGAGATTCACCCCACCCTCCTCCCCAATAACAGAAGCTTAGAATCTTGGGTAGCGAGTTGGTCATGGTTCTTATTATAGAAGACCTACAAGACGTTCTAAAAATAACACCCAAAAACGATGTCCTTTTCATTATAGGGGACTGGAATGCAAAAGTAGGAAGTCAAGAAACACCTGGAGTAACAGGCAAATTTGACCCTGGAGTACAGAATGCATCAGGGGAAAGGCTAAGAGAGTTCTGCCAAGAGAATGCACTGGTTATAGCAAACACCCTCTTCCAACAACAGAAGAGAAGACTAAACATGGACATCACCAGATGGTCAACACCGAAATTGGACTGATTATATTCTTTGCAGCCAAAGATGGAGACACTCTATACAGTCAGCAAAAACAAGACCAGGAGCTGACTGTGGCTCAGATCATGAACTCCTAATTGCCAAATACAGACTGAAATTGAAGAAAGTGGAGATAACCACTAGACCATTCAGGTATGACCTAAATCAAATCCCTTATGACTATACAGTGGAAGTGAGAAATAGATTTAAGGGACTAGATCTGACAGACAGATGCCTGATGAACTATGGATGGAGGTTCGTGACATTGTACAGGAGACAGGAAGCAAGACCATCCCTAAGAAAAAGAAATTCAAAAAAGCAAAATGGCTGTCTGAGGAGGCCTTACAAATAGCTGTGAAAAGAGGGGAAGTGAAAAGCAAAGGAGAAAAGGAAAGATATACCCATTTGAATGCAGAGTCCCAAAGAATAGCAAGGAGAGATAAGAAAGCCTTCCTCAGTGATCAATACAAAGAAATAGAGGAAAACAATAGAATAGTAAAGACTACAGATCTTTTCAAGAAAATTAGAGATACCAAGGGAACATTTCATGCAAAGATAGGCTCGATAAAGGACAGAAATGATAGGGACCTAACAGAAGCAGAATATATTAAGAAGAGGTGGCAAGAATACACAGAAGAACTGTACAAAAAAGATCTTCATAACCCAGATAATCACGATGGTGTGATCACTCACCTAGAGCCAGACATCCTGGAATGTGAAGTCAAGTGGGACTTAGGAAGGATCACTATGAACAAAGCTAGTGGAGGTGATGGAATTCCAGTTGAGCTATTTCAAATCCTGAAAGATAACACCGTGAAACTGCTGCACTCAATATGCCAACAAATTTGGAAAACTCAGCAGTGGCCATAGGACTGGAAAAGGTCAGTTTTCATTGCAATCCCAAAGAAAAGTAATGCCAAAGAATGCTCAAACTACCGCACAATTGCACTCATCTCATACGCTAGTAAAGTAATGCTCAAAATTCTCCAAGCCAGGCTTCAGCAATACGTGAACCGTGAACTTCCAGATGTCCAAGATTTTTTTAGAAAAGGCAGAGGAATCAAAGATCAAATTGCTAACATCCGATGGATCATTGAAAAAGCAAGAGAATTCCAGAAAAACATCTATTTCTGCTTTATTGACTATGCCAAAACCTTTGACTGGGTGGATCACAATAAACTGTGGAAGATTCTGAAAGAGATGGGAATACCAGACCATCTGACCTGCCTCTTGAGAAATCTGTATGCAGGTCAGGAAGCAACAGTCAGAACTGGACATGGAACAACAGACTGGTTCCAAATAGGAAAAGGAGTACGTCAAGGCTGCATATTGTCACCCTGCTTATTTAACTTCTATGCAGTGTACATCATAAGCAACGCTGGCTGGAGGTAGCACAAGTGGAATCAAGATTGCCGGGAGAAATATCAATAACCTCAGATATGCAGATGACACACCATGCTTATGGCAGAAAGTGAAGAGGAACTAAAGAGCCTCTTGATGAAAGTGAAAGAGGAGAGTGAAAAAGTTGGCTTAAAGCTCAACATTCAGAAAACTAAGATCATGGCATCTGGTCCATAACTTCATGGCAAATAGATGGGGAAACAGTGGAAACTATGGCTGACTTTATTTTTCTGGGCTTCAAAATCTCTGCAGATGGTGATTGTAGTCATGAAATTAAATGACGCTTACTCCTTGGAAGGAAAGTTATGACCAACCTAGATAGCATATTCAAAAGCAGAGACATTACTTTGCCAACACAGGTCCATTTATTCAAGGCTATGGTTTTTCCAGTGGTCATGTATGGATGTGAGAGCTATACTATAAAGAAAGCTGAGCGCCAAAGAATTGATGCTTTTGAACTGTGGTGTTGGAGAAGACTCTTGAGCATCCCTTGGACTGCAAGGAGATCCAACCAGTCCATCCTAAAGGAGATCAGTCCTGGGTGTTCATTGGAAGGACTGATGTTGAAGCTGAAACTCCAGTACTTTGGCCACCTGATGCCAAGAGCTAATTCATTTGAAAAGACTCTGATGCTGGGAAAGATTGAGGGCAGGAGGAGAAGGGGACAACAGAGGATGAGATCAATGGATGGCATCACCAACTCAATGGACATGGGTTTGGGTGGACTCCGGGAGTTGGTGATGGACAGGAAGGCCTGGCGTACTACAGTTCAGGAGGTCTCAAAGAACGGACATCACTGAGTGACTGAACTGAACTGAACTGAGCTTATTATAGATAGCCTAATTACTCATTTACCAGTTTGCCCAAAACAATACATTGGTCCACCTCGTGAGAATAAGAGCTGTGTCATTTAGCTCTACATTCCTGTGACGTGACTGGTTCTCCTATGTTACAAACAATGAATTTTAAGGTTCAAAAATTCAAGGGAAGTGAAGAAGAGTATCTAGCTAGAGTGAGACTGAAGCTAGGCCTTGAACCTCGTACCTCTGACTCTTAATCTCCTGTGCCTTTCTTTCTTCTATGTTATATTTTAATAAAAGAACAGGACAAAGTCATCCTAAACTATGAAGGTATGCGTTTAGAAAACAGCATTTACATAGTCATTACATATAAACACAATACATTTAAAACATCAATGTGACGAAGGGGAATAGGCAAAGACCAAGTTGAATACAAGTAAACTTTGATTCCATTGTGCAAAGGCAATTCCTGCAACATTATCCAAATCCGAATGTTCTTTAATATGCTAATATATTATCCTGATATAAGAAGGGGAGAACTACAGTTAGACATATCAGTATAAGTAAATGGATATTTTATTTCACAGATTGCTAATTTTAAAATTATTTTTAAATTTCCCTTAAAAAACACTGAAGATAGGTAAGAGAACTTAGAAAACAGCTTAGCAATCCTTGCATGCAAGTGCTTGATCCAAACAGGTTAATTAAGATATAACAGTAATGTCTTTAAAAAATTAGAAAGTTTATCAACAAGGTCTGTCAAATATGAACCATGTATTTAAGCTTTATAAAACCTATCAAAAAAAAAAAGGAATTCTCTAGAAACCTTTCCTCCATACATACTGCAATATAAAGCCTACTTTATGTCATCTGTATACATGAGTAATTAGAACAGCTGGAACTTACTACGATTCAAAAGTTGCATAGTGAAGATTTTCAGTGTAACTCACACAAGGCAATCTCCTTAAATGGACTATATCCAATTGTTGCTGTTATTGTCTCATGATATAAAAACTTTTCTTTTGCTTTTTCAGACTATGAGCTTTGTCCACCTGTTTTTTATCTCCAGTGTGTCTATATTTCTTAGACTAGAGAAGAGGGGTGTGTCTTATTTAAATTGACTTGATAATGTGCTTTGATTAATGTGACACAGAGGTAGATTCACTTAACCACTTCTGAAGATAATTCTCATATAGACTGATACCATGAGCTTCCGCAAAAGGAAACAGAGATCAGAGATTAACTTGAGATAGTATTTCTAAACAGAAACATACTGAAATCCTGTCTGAATCTGATCCTCCTAGACAACTGATTATATGAACATGCCAAGGTCTCTGAAAATGTTACTTATTATCACAATTTATATACCTAAATCAACCTCAAATACCATAACCAATTTTCAAGTTGCTATCTTGGCACTAAATATGCTAATACCTAATTCTAAATCTTCAAGTCAATTTTAAAGTCTTTACACCAAAAATTCTTCAATAAATTCACATCTCCTCAGATTCTAAATGGAACTATTTCTCATATCAGTGAATATTCAGAGATGTCTGGATTAGATGTCCAAACATTTTTACTAGGGAAACTGCTGAATGTTGGCGATGACTTTTAGGTCCTATTTATGTAATAGAAATCATTCATTTTTCCTTACCCTTCTTGCTAATGCCACATATCTCTGCCAAAGGAAGTAATAAGGAAGTGTACCAAACAGCAACCCCATTTTATTTCTGTGAAAAATTGGCAGACACACAGAGACTAGGATTTGATGGTTGGAAATGTTTGTGAGCCACTTAAAACTTTAAAATTTAAGATATTCTGATACTGAGAATAAAATTCAAAGAAGTAAATCTTGCCTCTTCTTCCTATTCCTCTAATAATATTAACCATCAAGATGATTTTTACTTGAATCAAACAGAAAAAGAAGAAAGTGGAAGATGCTTCTGGTCAAAGTACAGAGATTTCTATGATGTTCACATAGAAGTAAACTAAAATAAGACCATGAGCTCATAGTATTCAGTTTCAGGGGATCTGGAGTTCTCTCAGTGTCATTTCTATTCTAGTTCAGTGAACAGAATCCCATGAGGAACACTTCACAACTCAAGAGGGATAGAGAGCATGCAATGTATTAATATCTGAAGTTCTTCTATTTTTATATTAAAATATACTACTTCATAGAAAACAAGTCAAAAAAATATACGTAATTGTCATTAACCAAGGGAGATTCCACATTAAAAAAAAAAAAAAAGATAACGCTGTGGACAGATGGATAGACACAAAGAGAGGGAAGGATGGGGAAGGTAGGAAGGCAAGGAGAAAAGAAAACGCGGAGCGGGGAGAGTGGCATGGAGGGAAGAAGGGAGGGAGGGAAGGAGGATTTATTCCAGGATTCATCTCACATTGCATAGTTAATTAAACCCTTTCAGGAGAAGGCATTACCTGAAATAACGCCACAGTAATGACTGTGAGGAACAGACTTCTCTGTGACTTTTTCCTCCATGGACCTTTTCCGCCTATATACACGATGTGGGTGACCCGTTATGGCCACCGTATCATTGAGTGGTTCAATAAATATGAAGTCCTCATTGAGCTGTATAAATCCCATCTGGAATATATAACATAGAAAGATGCATATGAAATACCTGTTCATAAGTTAGTTTCAATTAAGTAACTTATTCAATTAAGTTACTTTCTAGGTTCTCCCACTCACACACACACACTTTATTTTCTTCCAGGTATATGCATGCTTTTTTCTAGTGAAGCTATTCTAGCAACCGCACTAATAAGGTAACTGTCTTCCCATTTTATTACTTCATCTTTAGGTACTTTACTGGACTAGCATAAACTTCATATAGTTAGCCTTAGCCTGTGTGGGTGGGAGGCGAGATGCCAGCAACAGATGCACAGTAAAAATTCTGGAATGTTAAAGGCTCACTTTGGGAGACCCATGGGGTCACTTATATGCACAGCATGTACAGAAGAACAGTACAGTTTTTAATTGCATACATGACAGAGTCCAACTTTTTGACAATCATTATTTAATAAAATAATTTATACCACAAAAAATGTAGGGTATATAGCATTACAGTTATTATATAAAATACTCTCAAGCCTTCTTTTAAGCATTTTTTAAAACCCTTGAACAATAAATTACAGAAAAAGGAAGTATCACTTACATAAACAAGTTTCATTTCATACAATACCATATTTTAAAGTTAGCCACTTGTGAACAGGGGGCTAAAAACTGTAAAATTCAGTTATGATCAGCAAGATGAACTTATAACAAATAAGTATTCTTTTATCATATTAAAGCTAAGCCTAGTCATTTCTTCCCTTTCTATTTTAGAATATAAAGTTAAGTTTTAACTAGGAAAATATTTTACATGGAAGAAAACACGACTTGATCTTTCCAATTTTTATTATTTTAGTCTACTATAATACATATTAATATATAAAATGCATACTTGATTACTTGTACTGTTAACTCATTAGTAAACAATCTTGAAGAAATAATCCCCTAGAACCTGCATTACTCATACATGATATGATAATATTAAAGTTTTCAAATACCATTTTGTATTAACTTTATAAAAATTATATACAGTTCATTTTGTTTCACATATAATTAGCATCATAATATAATTATTTCTTCAGATATAGTCATTGTTCCACATTGTATATATTTTTTTAATTTAGGCTAAAACCTTTTATTAAGAAAAAAAGGCTTTTTACTTTGTTTGAAGTGTATTGCAACTTGTATATGGAAAGACTAAGTGGCAATATGCTATCACATTTTATTTTGTACAGAATTGACATTATAAGATACCTGAAGAATAAAATCTAAAAATCCTTACCAATTTCATTTTATTGAAGTTTTATATCACTAATAAAAGTCCTAACTTCTGGAACAGCAGTTCCATCACCTCTATGTGTCCCCTTCGCCTCTCTTCCTTCCTTCCTTTCCCTGTCTCTTTCTCAGTTTCTACCTCTCCGTCTCCTGTTCACACACATGCACGTGCATACATCACTTGTGGGTGGGGATAATGCAAAAAATTTCTATGCTAATGAGTCTTTTAAAATATAAGGCATATATGTATTTGGGGCATTTCTGTTAAGTAAACTTCCAATGAGTTATTTTATTCTCCATCCATGTTTTCATTCTCTCAAATATGAAATCAGCTTCAGTTTTAATTAGATACATGAAACACATAAACTTTTCCCTAGAGTCAAGTTTGATGGGAATAAGAGAGAATATCAAATGTTTTAAAATTTAAATAATAATCATTAAAGATATAGTACATCTACATATGGATTGAGGATAGAATGTGTGCTTAGTCACTCAGTCATGTCTGAATCTTTGCGACCCCAGGGACTGCAGCCCGCCAGGCTCCTCTCCACGGGGATTCTTCAGGCAAGAGTACTGGAACGGATCGCCATGCTCTCCTCCAGGGCATCTTCCCAACCCAGGGACTGAATCCAAGTCTCCCGCAGCGCAGGCAGATTCTTTACCAGCTGAACCACCAGGGAAGTCGGATTGGGGATACGTGGTGTCATATTATCATCAATTGAGATTATGAAAATACAGAAATATGTCTCTCTTGTTTGAGTAAGTGTGATTCTGAGATTCAGTCAGTATCCAAAGCCACAGATAAAACTGACAGTGTAGCTAATGACTAAAATAATAACTGCTACGATGCTTCGTTTCCCTAAACCATAAATTTGTAATCTGATATATTCTTTCAACAGGTTATAAGCATGGGAAGAGTTATAATAACAAATCCTATAGAATTTAATTGCATACTATCATATAAAATTTAATAACATCAAGAACAGATTCTAGACTTAAGATTATTTGGGTTCATAACCTATCATGTAAGTATGAGAAACTTACAGTGTCTTTATACAACAGCTTCATAGGGTTCTTGGGAAGATTTTTTTTAAAGCATCTTTAAACACATGTAATGTTCCTATCATAAGGACTTCCCAGGTGGCTCAGTGGTAAAGAACCTGTCTACCAATGCAGGAGATGGGGGTTCAATCGCTTTTGCAAAGTTCCCCTGTAGAAAGGAATGGCAGCTCATTCCAGTATTCTTGCCTGGAAAATTCCATGGACAGAGGAACCTGGCGGGGTGTACTGTCCATGGCATCACAAATACAGTCAGACACAACTTAGTGACTAAACAGCAACTAACTAAACAGCTAGACCAATTCTATGGTCTAGCATGCATCTGATGCTGGGTAACCTTTTAATAAATGTTTGTCATACTTTTTATGTTATTCATAAGTATAATTATAATAAACATAGCAGCCAAATATTTAAGAGTGGACTGAAGAGCTCTGAGAATCCAAAAAATTAAAATTTACTCATTTTTGTATCACCATAAAGAAAAGTGAAGTCGCTCAGTCGTGTCCGACTCTTGGCAACTCTTGTATCACCATATTAGCATATTAAATATTGTTTCAAGTAGATGTGTGTTTTTTTTAAGATACAATTTGGAAAACTCTTCATGACACACAATTCCCTATTGTGTTAGGATTTTATCTATGTACATTTTTAAAAACAAGAAGGTCACTTTGAAAAAACAATTGTTGGAATAATTATGGTGGTGGTGGTTTAGTTGCTAAGTCGTGTCCAACTCTTGCAACCCCATGGACCATAGTCTGCCAGGCTCCTCTGTCCATGAGATTCTCCAGGAAAGAATACTGGAGTGGGTTGCCATTTCCTTCTTCAGAGGATCTTCCCGACCAAGGAATCGAACCGGGTCTCCTGCATTGCAGGTAGATTTTTAACCAACTGAGCTATGAGGGAAGCTGGAATAACTACAGTGAAAATGAAAGTCGCTCAGTCGTGTCTGACTCTTTGCGACCCCATGGATATACAGTCCAGGGAAATCTCTAGGCCAGAATACTGGAGTGGCTAGCCTTGGAATAATTATAAATGATGACTAATTCATTCAATATATATTTGCTGTCTGACCCCATGTGCCAGACTCAGTTCACTCTGGGGCATAGTTAGCATCAAGTATTCAGATTCTCTTCAGGCAAGAGCTTCCTATCTGAGATCAGAATACTACCCTACACCATAGGAAGTTCTCTAGCTTGGGTTGGCATCCGTCAAGCAGGGAAGTCATGAGGTTTTCTATGTCCCCACGAACAGGGGACCTATTCAGTAACAAAATGGATCATCTTATCTGTGCTGTGAATTTACAAGCCATGGAAGAACATAAATCTAGATCAAAGTCTCTTTACAAGTTCTCCTATGCTTGATAATGGAAAAGGAAATGACAACCCACTCCAGTATTCTTGCCTGGAGAATTCCACAGACAGAGGAGCCCTGCGGGCTACAGTCCATGGGGTCGCAAAGAGTCGGACACGACTGAATGACTAACACACACATTGATGCTTAATAATGCATAATTAGACAGTATTCCCTTCAGCAAACACTGTACTTTTAATTTTTGTTGTTGTTGTTCAGTTGCTAAATCGTGTCCAGCTCTCTGCGACCCCACAGACTGCAACACACCAGGCTTCCCTTTGAGGTCCTTCACTATCTCCCGGAGTTTGCTCCCGAAGTTTAATTTTAGAAGGAAAGACAATTAGTAGTGCATTAAAATGGTACAATACATTCTCCAAAATAAATGTGAACTATATAAGTATTTTCTCCACGATTCCTCTTCTTAGATTTTTCAAAATGATGGTAACAATGTTGAGGTATTTCATGCAAACATTTGGTAATGAAATTAGTTAAAAGTTAACTGCCTTATTTGTCGTTATGTGCATCTTCTCATACAATGGCTCCTCTCCTATTGTATTGAATGCTATTACTTGATTTGACATTTCAGTGTTTTGCAAACTGACCACTGCTTATTTAAAAATAAATTACCAGCCGTTTCTTGTCTTACTGGTTCTGAAATTTTACTCTCTCTCCATTTAGATACTACTGTATTTTTTTAAAACAGCCATTTATACTAATCTCCATATAAGTGTATTATCATGGCCACCAATTCCTAATCACAACATGAAATTTGATCTGACAAATGTACATGGATTTTTATATATCATTGTTCCAATTCACCTAATGCAAATGTTTCAGTTGTTCAAATTCAAATCAACTACAGTCTATTAAATAGATGAACAGATTCTAAAGTAGTAATGTAAGCATAAATAAAAATAACTAAAAATTTACAGTTGCTACTCTTAGTAGGTTAACCACTTCACTTCCCCTACCTTAATTCCTACTCACTTAAGCAGCTGATGCACTACTAACATAATTACCTCAAGTTCTCTTTTTATTTTTTCCATTCTCCTTTTTTGGAATTTTTTTTTTATTTTCCAGGACCTCAGTTTTCTACATGAACTTTCAGTTGACTAGTTGAAGGTATATATCTGAGGGCTAAAACTACATATGGTAAGAATCTTTAATAATATCCTATTTTAAAAAATACACAGCACATCACAAGAAGTAAATACTGTCTGTGGTAAATCATTATAATTTCAGGCTATGAGAAGACTCTGCTATCTGGAGGGATAGTAGAATTTGGATAAAAGTTACTTCTTATGAAAGGAAGCATTAGCAGAAAGGCAAACAGGATGCAAAATCCAGGAAAGATGCCTGGCTTCCTACTTATCAGGTATCCTTTCAAAGAAGAGATATAAGTATCCATATAACTGATTCATTTTGCTGAGCAATAGAACACACAACATTGTAAAACGACTGTACTCCAATAAAAATTAATTTAATAAGTATTTTTTTTAAAAAAGATGTCTGACTTGAGTAGAAAGTGAAAGTGAAACTCACTCAGTCGTGTCCAACTCTTTGCAACCCCATGGACTACACAGTCCATGGAATTCTCCAAGCCAGAATACTGGAGTGGGTAGCTTTTACCTTCTCCAGGAAATCTTCCCAACCCAGGAATCGAACACAAGTCTCCCGCACTGCAGGTGGATTCTTTATCAGCTGAGCCACAAGGGAAGCCCAAGAATACTGAAGTGGGTAGCCTTTACCTTCTCTAGGAAATCTTCCCAACCCAGGAATCGAACCAGGGTCTCCTGCATTGCAGGCAGATTCTTTACCAACTGAGCTATCAGAGAAGCTATCAGGGAAGATTTGAGTAGAGAAACAGGTATATGTAGCCCCAAAATAAGATGAACCAATAAAATTGAAAACTTCAAATGACAAAGTTCTTGACAAAAAAAGAAAGTCAATGAAGGTTTGAGGATGATTAGTTTATTATCTGACTATAAAGTATATTAGAGAATCCCTGAGCTACTGGAAGAAGCATAAGTGTTTGCCTTCTAAACAGCAGCAACAGAGGCTGCTGAAAGGTATGTGGTATAGCACACTGCTTATAACAACATTTTACACAAATGTTTTATACGCTACATGATGTGAATTCTATATAAGCTGGCTATATTTTCTAAAATATTCTCTTGTATGGTAATGTTATAGCATATATCTCATTAAGTAAATAAAATGCATAGTGGAAAACATAAGTATCACATAGGGATTGACATAAATTAAAATACTGTAAGTTCATTTTTATGCTTTATTCAAATGAAACATCATAAGCAGGAGTAGTTTTTCAAGTTTTTATGTATTCTATGCTTACATGATCAGTCGCTTCAGTCATATCCAACTCTTTCTATACATAACACATAAATCTGTAGGAAAACACACTTCTGATCCCCTATCTATCTTTTTACCGTATCATACTAAAATACTCTCCTGAGTCGATCTTTTCAGTTTTTCCTTTATGACTGTGAGGATCAACTCCAAATGAAGATATATAAGTTATATATAAGTCATGATAAACTCTTGCCTGCCTCTCCATTGAAATTTCACATATAACCACTATAGACAAATTTTACTGTGTGAACAAACTTTACATTTTAACATATTTCAGAATAACTTTTAGCTGCACAGTCACATCTTAGTACACTGCATTTGCTGGTTTCTCTTCCCAGAAAAGTCACTGTTGGTGTGGAAAATTATTTCTTCAAATTCCAGCTGACCCTGTCCCCTCTCCAAAGTAACCACCACCTCCTCTATCCACCTTTTCCATTCTTGCACTTAGGCCTCCTTTGAACGCTGTTTGCATGTCTGTCTGATGAGACCATGAGCTATTCCAGGGAGGGCTTGGGGCACAGTGCTCGTCACCATGCCTTCAATGCACAGGGCCTGGTACAGAGCAGGTGCTCACAGAATGTTAACTTCATTCAATGTATTCTTCACTTTTGAGAGAAAAGAAAATAGATACATTTGCTGCTCAGAGCCACACTCTACCTGTGACTCCGTCTGAGGCAAAATTTCAATGTGATTTCTTCCCTCTTGGCATTTCCAGTGTTGCTTTCCTGTGTGTCCAAGTTTTATCTTTAGGAAAAGTTTTCATGTGACCACATTGTTAACATCATTCCATTTACTTTCCCTGCCAAAGGGCTTCAAAAAGAATCATGAAACAACAATGGTAGAAGGAAACTTAGACTCATCCGGCCATCTGGATTTTTAAAATCGAGAAAACCAAGGCTTAGAAATCTTGTATGACTTGCCCAAAATCACACAGAGAGTTCATGGGAATGTCAAGGATAGAAGCTAAAGCCTCCCAATTTCCAAATTGATTTTAATACAGCACTGAATTTGCTCACCACCTACATTCTCCTTATATTTCCACCCGCATGCTAGCTTCCCCCGCTGGACTGGAAAATTGCTCTGAGGCCACCCACAGTGTCCTTCCTTTTATTCTCCTCCCTCGGGCATTTGACCCTTGACCACCTTTCTCCTCCAAGAATATTCCAAGGCTCCACTTATCTTCTTCTCTAGCAACTGTTTCTGTTGCCTTAAACAGGTCCTTTTCCTCTCCCACAAGGCAGTTCTTGTTTCTCTGCATTTATCACTTCCAACGAATGTATAAGTCCCCAGGGAAATGACTCCCAAAGCCTCCTTCCAGATCCACCGCTTCTATTCAAGATCCTTTCTCCTTGTCTCTTACTCCTCATCTCACTTTAGATGCATTATAATTCCCCCCAAAACTAGCACCTGCTCTTTAAGTCTGTACTTCTCTACATGACACTTTTCTAGTTAGCCAGGCTAAAAAAACACTATATAGTCCTTTCCTCTTCCCTTTTCAAAATTACTTTGAAATGTTTACAAGAAAACAAGAATAGAAGACAATAACGTGCCAGTATGCCAGATACTATATGTACATTATTTCATTTAATCAAACAGCCAGCTTGGGATAACTCTGTTAATGTCACCCATTTTGCAGTTGAAAAAGCCAAGCTTCAAAAAGACTTCCTGTGCATGAGTGCACGGTGAGGACAGGGTTCAAACCAAAGACCCCCTGGCTTGTAGCATGTGCTGCCTCTTCTGTGAGGCTATCTGTAAAAGCAAGACCTGCTTGGATTGTTGTTCCAAATAACTCTCGTCTTTTAAAAACCTGCACTGATCATTTGATGTCAGGCACAACATCTCACACATGGTAGATGCTCAAAATCTGATATCAAGAGCAAGGCCGGTTGTTTCATTTGTTATTATTTTCTCCCATTCTGAGGGTTGTCTTTTCACCTTGTTTCTACTTTCCTTTGCTGTGCAAAAGCTTTTACCTTTAATTAGGTCCCACTTTAATTTCCAAAATATACTAGCAGTTCATAAAACTCAGTATCAGAAAAACAATCCAATCAAGAAGTAGGGAAAAGACCTAAACAGATATTTCTCCAGAGAAGACATACAGATGGCTAACAAACACATGAAAAAAATGCTCCACATCGCTCATTATTACAGAAATGCAAATCAAAACTACAATGCGGTATCATCTCACCCAGTCAGACTGGTCATCATCAAAAAGTCTACAAACAATAAATGCTGAAGAGGGTGTGAAGAAGAGGGAACCTCTTGCACTGCTGGTAGGAATGTAAATTGGTACAGCCACTATGGAAGAGAGTACGGCGATTCCTTAAAAAACTAAGAATAAAACCACCATACGATCCAGCAATCCCACTCCTAGGCATATGCCCCGAGGAAACCAAAATTGAAAAAGACACAAGTACCCCAATGTTCATTGCAGCACTATTTACAATAGCTAGGTCATGGAAGCAACCTAGATGTCCATCGACAAATGAATGGATAAAGAATAGTGAAAGTGAAACTAAAAGTCGCTCAGTCCTGTCTCTTTGTGACCTGATGGAATTCCATACAGTCCATGGAATTCTCTAGGCCAGAATACTGGAGTGGGTAGCATTTCCCTTCTCCAGGGGATCCTCCCAACCCAGGGATCAAACCCAGGTCTCCCACATTGCAGAGGGATTCTTTACCAGCCAAGTCACAAGGGAAGCCCAAGAATACTGGAGTGGGTAGCCTATCCCTTCTCCAGGGGAATCTTCCCAACTCAGAAATTGAATCAGGGTCTCCTGCATTGCAGACGGATTCTTTACCAACTGAGCTATCAGGGAAGCCTCATGGATGAAGAAGTTGTGCTACATAGACATGATGGAATATTACTCAGCCATAAAAAGAAACACATTTGAGTCAGTTCTAATGAGGTAGATGAACCTAGAGCTTATTATACAGAGTGAAGCAAGTCAGAAAGAGAAAGATAAGTATCACATACTAACACACATATACAGAATCTAGAAAAATGATACTGAAAATTTTATTTGCAGGGCAGCAATGGAGAAACAGACAAAGAGAACAGACTTATGGACATGGGGAGAGGAGAGGAGAGGAGAGGAGAAGGTGAGATGCATGGAGAGAGTAACATGGAGACTTACATTATCACACATAAAATAGACAGCCAATGGGAATTTGCTGTACCTCTCAGAGAACTCAAACAGAGGCGCTGTATCAACCTAGAGGGTTGGGATAGGGAGGGAGGTTCAAGAGGGAGGGGACATATGTACACCTATGGCTCATTCATGTTGATGTTTGACAGAAAACAACAAAATTCTGTAAAAGCAATTAACCTTCAGTTTAAAAATAAAGGGAAAAAGAGCAAGGACAGGCCCCATCCCTCACAAAGCAGATGACAAAAATACCACATTAGGTTCTGAGCTTGTATCTTGAGGTGTTTTATGTGACAGGCATGTGGGCTGCCAAAGGCACACTGGCCTTCTGAGTGCATGGAGGTTTTCATCTCCAGGTCTCTTCCAATGGTAGAAACTCAATCTCTCTCCCATGGCAAATTTGGGAGAACAGTTCAAGGTTTTTGTTTTTCTTTCCTCATTCCTTTCTCTCAATTCTCTTTTCCTTTTCTTAAAATATTTTCTGATCATAAAAATCAGAATGTTAAAATAGCAGAATATTTAAATAATATAGTTGAAAAAAGAAAACAGTCATCTCAAATTTCATCATACAGAAGTGTGTGTATATATATCAATACATATGTATATATTTCTTTCTGGTCTATTAACATACACACATAAGTGTCTCTGTATCTGTGCATGTGTATACCTATACTCACGTACACATATGCTAAAGTTTTATGTTCTACTTTATTTTCCCATCTAAGAAAAGCTTAGTAACTATTTTGTTTAATATTGGATTGGCCCAAAAGTTTGTTTAGGGATTTCCATAATATTGTACCCAAACCCCAATAGTATTACATAGTCTTTATAAGTTGGTTTTTATTGCTGAATAGTAACTTATGTTCTAAATATATCACAATCTTATTAGCTATTCATTCACTCAACCCTCTACTCAATAAAATGCTTATGAGTATGAATGAACTTTGAACAGCCAGAGCTGTACAGCAGTGAGCAAGACTGACAAGCCCATGACCAACTCATACCCCAGGTGGGGAGACAATGTGTTATTTGTTCAACCAGGTCAAACTCACACTTCCAATTTCTCCATTACCATTTGTTAATAAGCTTTACATTGATGATGTGTGCACTTATTTATGTCTGTGTTCTATTTCAGAATAAAAACCAAGGGAAGATATAGCTTGGAAGTATCCCATGAGCTACCTAAAGAAGAAAGCAGGGGCTGAAAGTGACCATTCGGAAAAGATGAACTAATTCTCCTCAAAGAACAAGTAAGTGAAACAAGTGAGTGAACAAGTAAGCCCCTGCCCTCAGGGGCTTGGGGGGCAGCTCTGAGGAGGAAAGCCTCCTAAGAACCAATGACTATGGACTGTGACAGAGAAAGAGGGTGTCCACTTTAAGCATCCATCATAAAGCTCAGTCACACCATCTGTGACTCCATTCTCCTTCCCCTTAGAGCTTTAGTCCCAGGGGATGTAGAGGAACCCAGCGTGCTGAGCAGGAGAAATAATAGTTCTACATGGGGAAGAATGAGGACTCTAACTCCACGTCCCCATTCCTCACTGCAAATGATGGGCTCTCAGAAAGCCTGAATGTGGAGAGCATGCATCTCAGATAAATTTGAAATTTACATGAATTTGGATGGTTTGATGATTATGGGACAAATATTTTTAATTACCAGAGACTTTCTGTGACTAAATTCACCATGGGACTTCTCACAACCCAAGAGTAAACACCACCAGAAGACCAGAAAAACAAATATGAACAATCAAAAGGCAAACTACTCATTTTACTATGATATTCCTTGAATCCTGTTTATTCAATTAACACTTATATATGCATAATATGAACTCAGGCAACAAATGTTATAAAGGGGTAAGACAATGATGTGGGGATGGCCTTTCAGGGGAGGTGATATCTAAGCAGAAATCTAGCATATCAGAGAGAGTCAGGCCAAGATGTAAGGGAAAGAGCATTCAAGGCAAAGAGAGAAACAAATCCTTGAGATGGGAACAAATTTAGACACTTTAACTAAGAGCAAAACTAGCACGGCTGCAGCTTAGTGATACATGGGAAATTATAATTAGAAAGGGAGGCAGGGCATTGATCCATAGCAGTGTCCCTTATTTGATTCACATTCAGAAATAAACCCTGATAAAATTCTACTTTCATTTTTACACCACCTATCTTTTCTTAGACCCTGGTTACAGATTTTATTATGGGACACCTCATGATGGCCTTCTGGGTTATGCTCTGTCAATAGTATTATTTTATCCACATGACAATTATACTTCATAAAAGAAGAATAAATTTTACTCTGACAATGCTTTCTCTATTTTCTTGAAAACCATTGCCTTCTTTTAACTTCTCCCCAACATTTGACAGAAATATGGATTTAAAAACAATTTCAAAAATGTCCCTTTTATCAACAACATTGCAATGTCATTATAAACAACATCACAGTATGATAATAAATAGAAGCTGTTCTATGCTGAAGAAGTAAAAAGGAAGTGGTAAAAACTGGTAGAGCTGAAAGTGAATACCCCATCCTAATGTTTCATTATCCAAAACTAATTGATTTTTTGGTTATTATAATGGTTACTTTCTCATTTTATAGGAGAATTTTTGCTCATACCAAGAAAAACTTGATTTTTATATATTTTTTTAATATTCTATTCACTTTAATATAATCTCTTGTTAGTCATATTTTTTTCATTAATCCACTAGGGTGTCTATGCATTCTTAGAATAAGAAAACAACAAGCTGAGAAAAAGAGAGCAAATTCAGTTTTACATCTACTTCTAAGTTTATCAACCAGTCCAGCCAAAAGCTATTATGTTTTGCTGCATCTTTCTGGTGGTTATTTAATTTTCATTATAAATGTACTGACTGAATATCCACAATATGGCAAGAGGTAAGGCACTGAGGATTCAAAGATGAAAACAGATTTAATCTCTATCTTCACAGACCTTATACATTGTGCATAAAAGGCAGGAAAAAGTGAACTATTCAGAAAAATATACCTAAGATATTATAAAGTAGGAAACGTATCATTAAAAAAGCAAACAGAGATCTGAAAGAAATATAGCAGAGGTTAAGATGCCAGAGAGGGTACCCCAATAAAACCTATCTAAGGAGATCACATTTGAGGCAAGAACTGAGGGAGCCAGCCATAGAAACCAATGCAATTGAGAGAACAGTGGTATTTTAGGTGAAGGAGGCCATTTACCAAGGCTGTACCTCGGGAAAATAGGTAGGAGGAACTCAATACATCAACTTTGAGTTTATAAAAGCATACAATTTTAAATGATTATTTATAACCATATATATTTGTGTGTTGTGTTTACATCACATTTTAAAAATGAGAAATAAAGAATAAACAATATGACTCTATTACTTAGCAATATAAAAGCAAAGTAAGTGTTAATACTAAAAGAAAGGCAATTGCTCCTTAAGGACAGAAATCGAGGAGGAAGCAAGAAAATGTATTTTTTGCACTGTAATTTTTATAACTTTATTGACTTTTCAAATGATGTACATGAATGGCTTACATTACATTTTAATTTAAGAGAGGTTGAATTGGGAGGGTTCTTGTTGGGAAGTCACTGCAGTGACCAAAGCAATAAATAATGGTGGCAACAGTGTAAAGTCTATGTGAGAAATACCTATAGATATACTAGAACACAGTTAAAGAAGTGATGTGGAGTCAAAAGCAGTGGTGGGAGTCACAAATAAATAATTGTAGCAGCAAATACAGAACAGATGGAGTTGGCAGGGCATGATTTATGTAGAGCTCTGAAGAACATAAGACACATTTAGATGGCATCTGAAGTGTAATTGGAAGCAACAGACAGTATATGGCATAATCTGTTACATTTGGAAGAAAGTCATTCTTGTTCTTTTTTGAAAAGCAGATTACAGGGTGACAAGAGTAGAATGAGGGAGATCAGTATGAAGTCAGTTATGCTAGTCCAAGTGCAAGATCATGATGGCTAGACCAAGAAAGCAATACATGTGTTCAAACGAAGACTGTGGACACAAAGTAAACACATTTGAGATTAACTGTGGTTTCACATGCAAACCAGAGAGCAACCACCTCAATCTGTTAATGTTTTTCAATGTTGTTGCATAGAGGGACAATAACACAGAGAATTAAAGATGACTCCAGAGTGTCTATCTTAGGTACTCAAGAAAGGGAGATAAATGTTTGTAATTGAGATAAAAATGTCAAATACTGAGATGAAACAGATTTGGGGGGCAGATAATCAAAGTTTCTGATGAGGCTGTCTTAAGTTTCATATAACTGTGAAACACCCTAGCAGAGGAATCAAAATAGACAGATGGTATATGCAGCTTTGTAGAGAGCTTTAACCTAGAGACATGCATCTGTGTACTGCCAACATAAAGATAGTATTTCATTTCATGGTGATGAGTGATGTTATCCAGAAAGAGAATAAAGAGGGAGAACGGTAGAGAGCTTAAGACCAAACCTGAGAATCCTGCCACTGAGGAGAGTAACAGTCAGTAAAGGACACTGAAGAGGAAGGCCTAGGAAGGTTAAATGAAATGTAGGAGCTTGTACGATTGACTTTTTAAAATCAGAATTAACTGTTTCTAGAAGAGGCTTTGACGAAAAGACAGGAATAGGTTCTTACTCGGTTCACTCTGAAGATGCGCTTGCCCTGTCTAACCCATAGTGTTCTGGTTAAAAATGAGTCATCCTGCACAAGATGGTCAAACACACATGTTCATGTTGCTGCTAAATTCAACAAGAATGGAGCCAAAGAACACTCTCCTGCCTATATCAATCAGGATTCTCACAGTCATAACAATGTGACTTCCTTCCAATGCAAATGAGCGAATTCTACATGTTCCACTTTGTTGAGTCATTGGAGAGTTTAAATGTATTAACTAACTTTGCCTGACCTGTATATTTTTTTTTTAAGGAAAAGGTCGCTTCCAACTTGCCACCTACCCTGGCACTTACTGAGTTGGTACACATTCAGCCGTGCACCTCATGCTTAAAGGGTTAGTCACTGGGCGATTGCTCAGAGCCCTCACCACAGTGATGAGCACTCGCAGCACTTAAATCTCATGCAATTCCAGCCCAGTTATGTGCTTGAAGTGGAACTGAATGAGACCACTGAGAAAGCTGCACAGCTGCGATTTGGGGAAGTACTCATCACTGCCAGGTCTTACTGGTGACCTCACAATTAACAGGGATGTTGCCAACCTCCTACATCCCCCGAGAGAGTAGATACGAACTCACTTCACCATGGAAACAAGATTAGTGGAGCAAACTACTCAAGGACCATAGCACGGGTACTCAGAGACATGGAAAATGTGCTGCAACTTATTTTCCAGATTCAGTGAAAGGTCAAATAAATACAATAATTCATACGTTCAACAATATTTACTGAGCACACACTATGTCAGCTCTTGTGCTAGATGCTGGAAACACAGCAGGGTACAAAACAGTCATTTTAAAACAGACAAACTTAAGTCTCTTTTATAATAATTAAGGGGTTTACTTACTATAGATGTTAAGTCCTATTTCTCACATGTAACCCCACTGGCAAAACATGGGATCTTTTCTTCCCTTGTAGGACCCTTGGATAATTTAAATAGTCTCCCCCTGCCCTATTCTGATGGCATTAAGTAATATCCAAGAATTTACCTTGTTGTTTTTTATCCTTAAGTGAAGTGAAAGTCACTCAGTCGTGTCCGACTCTTTGTGACCCCATGGACTATACAGTCCATGGAATTCTCTAGGCCAGAATGCTGGAGTGGGTAGCCTTTCCCTTCTCCAGGGGCTCTTCCCAACCCAGGGATCAAACCCAGGTCTCACGCATTGCAGGCAGATTCTTTACCAGCTGAGCCACAGGGAAGCATTAAATATTGGACCACAAAAGTTCTTCCTCGCATGGCCTGTTTCTTAACTACAAGATCCTCAAACACAAATGTCTGACTAGGGAGAGTAGGAAGAACACACTTTTCCTTTCTTCCTTTACTCACTCTTTCATATATGTCCCATCCGTGACTAAAGAGGCTCAAGAAACTCATGTAACATCAGGTTGATTTACTAGAGATTACCTTGGGAAGTCATATACCTGAAGAGGTGAAATAATCAGGTATAAATTGGGAAGCCCATTGCATTCTGCACATATCAGACCACATCAAAAATATTAAGTCTGAGCATCACAGTATAAATGAGAGCATATCCAGATAAGAAATTAGGGGTCAGTTTGTTCTAAACCCCACCCAGAGAAGAAATCACTCAACATCACTAATACTTGATATTCTACTTATGCATTTCAATCATGAATATAACAATCACCATTCTGAAGCAACCTAGGCCTCTGTTGGACAGAGATATCTCTCAGATTTTTGCAGAAGGGCCAGAAGCCTTCTGCAAAGCTCCTTTAAACCACGCATCCTGATTCTGCTTTCTAAGCCCCTTTTACGCATTCTATATAGAGGACAAATATGTGCTCAGTTACTATAACATGTAACTCTAATGGTTACATATTTCTGATATGAAATGGGCTCCCTACCTTTTTCATTCTTTTCATTTTACTTGGTAACTCTTTTGGAGAAGGAAATGGCAACCCACTTTAGTTTATAATGTCCACTCTTATGGTTGACCTTTTTTTAAAGTATGAAAGTGAATATTAAATGAAACATATCCTTAGCACAGACGATGAGCTGAAATAGACTGCAAGTTACATTCAAACCCTGAAACAGACTGGTATAGGATAATAGGATGGAAAGTGTTTCCATTTATTAATTTTATCATTATTAGGAAATACGTCAAATTTTCAGAAATGTATAGGATATAGAGTGTCCAGTAATCTACTCTGAGTATTTAAGATGTTAACATTTATTTGCTGTAGATCATTTCTAAAAAACTAACAACTCATTGATTTGGTTGAAGTGGACCTGCACACCTTCCCAAGACAAATCGCTTTCTCTTACTGCTCAGAGATGACCGCTACACTGAAGACAACACAACCTTTTGCACTCATGTTTTAAATTTTCACTTCATGTGTCTTGCTATTTCAAGTGTATCAGTGAACATACTTGGGACCTATTTAAAAGGGTTCATTCTGGTGGCTGAATTGAGGATAGACTAAAGAGGGAGAAAGGCTACTGATTGGTGGCTCCAGCTAGGACGGTACTAATGGCAATGGAGTTGATCAGATTCAGGATAAATTCTGAAGGTAGAGTGAACATAAAATACAATATTTTTATGTGCAGTTTGAAAGAGAGGAATTCAGAACCACAGTATGATTTTGACCTTTGCCAGATGGAACTACACTGGAGTAGGAACTGGCAACCCATTCCAGTACTCTTGCCTGGAAAATTCCATGGACAGAGGAGCCTGGCAGGCTACAGTCCATGGGGTCGCAGAGTCAGACGCAACTGAGCATGCGTGCAAATGGAACTACATGTGTGACCATTAATAAGATAAAGTGGAGAGAACAGGATGGGAGGGCTGGGTGGTGGGGATGGAATCAATAGTTTAGAACATGCTGAATTTGGAGCTGAACAGAGTAGTCTGAACTAAAGTTACTTATTTTGGAGTCACTGATGTATGCTGCTGCTGCTGCTAAGTCGCTGACGTATAGTTGGCATTTAAACCTTGAGAATGAATAAGATCAACAAAAAGGTATATGTAAAAAACACAAAAGGCCCAGGACTGAGCCCTAGGGGATATGAGTGTAAGATGGCAAGGGTAATAGGAATAGTCAATGAAGCAGCCTGAGAGAAAGCAGAGTTATGGAATCCTGGATGGCAAGTGATAAAAGCACATACTAAGAAGCAGGGTGGGCATGGTTAACTCTTCCCAATGCTGCGACAGAGAAGATGAAGACCTAAGTAAATATTTTTGTCAACTGCATATCCTTTGTCCTTTGCAGTTAACCACTCTGAAATATGAGGCTTCCCTGATAGCTCATTTGGTAAAGAATGCATCTGCAATGCAGGAGACCTGGGTTCAATCCCTGGGTTGGGAAGATCCCCTGGAGAAGGGAAAGTATTCTGGCCTAGAGAATCTGTGGGTCACAAAGAGTCAGACAGGACCGAGCAACTTTCACTTTCACTCTGAAATATACACTTATTTCTTTATAATTTGAAGAAGAATTTAGATACAACTACCATTCAATTTCTTATTTCATTAATGCTAAATGTAATATAAATTTAGCATAAATGGGGAAATTATCCAATCTCAAAATTCATCACACATACTTATGGATTTTGCAACTTTAACACTGCTGAGGGAATCTCTGCAGTTTTAAAGGAAACTGAAATAAGAAGAAAAATAAAATATTTGAGAGCACTCCACTATGAACAGACAGAAAAGTAACTGGGGTATAATTCTTTTGAAACAAATAATCCATGGTAATTTTCACTTCTGTCATCCATCTTGGTTACAATGCAGTATAAGAATTATGTCAGTTTATTCCATCTAAAGTTTCAATTTAAACTGACGCTAGAACTTATTTATTCTTGTAAGTTTTATATTGTTATATGCAGCCAAGCCATTAAAAATACTTTGGGATTTTTAACTTTATAAACCAAAAAATTGGCAAGTACTTAAAGATTCTAAGCATTGTCAAACTGAATGAGGATCATATTAATGTTATTATCTAAAAGACTGATTAAAATTATTGTATAGAAAGAGTTACATTCAGAAGTCTGATGCTTCTAGAAACCTCTTTCCTGGCTGATATTAATATTATTTAGATACCCTCATTTAAATAGTTAGAAATCTACCCAGATACTCTTATCCATAATGATTAAACAGTTACTTTTAAAAGATAGCTATGAAGCATTTTACTGAAAAGAAAAAAAAAGTAATTCAAACTCTGAAAGGAGGTCTAGAACTGAAATTAAACTAAAAATACAAAATGAATTGAGAAAACATTTAAAATGTGCTTATAGCACATCAATTCTGTAAATGACAATAGCTAAGACCCTGTCAGCCAAATGAGTAAATGGTATGTATAATTCACAAAGGAAGAAAATAAATAGAGAAACAGGTATAGAACAGTAGTCATTCCTGGTTAGTAATTAAAGAAATGTAAATTACAAGGATCAGGCACAATTTCACCATTTCAAATAGTAATTTAAAAAATAAGCATTTAAGATTATATCTCTGAGTTGGCTAAAATAGTCAGCCTCAGCAACCAGAATTTGTTGGTGGCCTAATAGCTTAGTTCTCTCTAATAAATCCTTGTAGAAACACACAACTTACAGTTCTGGAATCAGCGATTGCAGTTCTGGTAATGTATTCTTTGAACTCAAAATAAGACTTTTTGCTTTTTTTAATTAAAATCAAACATATAAAAAGTATTAAACAAAAATATATGGAAGACATATTATAACGGTAGTAGGGAAAATCTTAAAGATGTATGCAAGGCAGCAACCACATAATGTTCACTTTTTCAAATCTGTAAAATAAATGGAAGCCATTTGAGTCCACGATGAAGGAAATAATGAGCTAAATTGTGATATATTCAGGAAAAATGCATCCTAAATCCTCTTTAAATGTGGCTTTACAGAGTCGATGTGACAATGGTAAAGATGGACATGCACTTAAATTTGAACTGTGAGAACAACTCAAAAATTCATAGGGAGACAGATTGGTAATAAAACCAATATACCAAAGTTACAACAGTGTCTATAAGTAGTGGAAACATGAAAACACATCTCTCTTAAAAAAAAATTATGTGGTTACACTGTTCTCATAATAAATAAATATGTATTTAATTGTATTAAATATATATATGTTACACACATACACTGACCTTCATAAACCATTCGTGAGAAACGCTGGGCTGGATGAAGCACAAGCTGGAATCAAGATTGCGGGGAGAAATATCAATAATCTCAGATATGCAGATGATACCACCTTTATGGCAGAAAGTGAAGAAGAGCTAAAGAGCCTCTTGATGAAAGTGAAAGAGGAGAGTGAAAAAGTTGGTTTAAAGCTCAACATTCAGAAAACCAAGATCATGGCATCTGGTCCCATCACTTCATGGCAAATAGATGGGGACACAGTGGAAACAGTGACAGCCTTTATTTTCTTGGGCTCCAAAATCAGTGCAGATGGTGACTGGAGCCATGAAATTAAAAGACACTTGCTCCTTGGAAGGAAAGTTATGACCAACGTAGACAGCATATTAAAAAGCAGAGATATTACTTTGCCAACAAAGGTCCGTCTAGTCAAGGCTATGGTTTTTCCTGTGGTCATGTATGGATGTGAGAGTTGGACTATAAAGAAAGCTGAGCACTGAAGAATTGATGCTTTTGAACTGTGGTGGTGGAGAAGACTCGAGAGTCCCTTGGACTGCAAGGAGATCCAACCAGTCCATCCTAAAGGAGATCAGTCCTGAGTGTTCATTGGAAGGACTGATGTTGAAGCTGAAACTCCAATACTTTGGCCACCTGATGTGAAGAGCTGACTCATTCGAAAAGACCCTAATGCTGGGAAAGATTGAAGGCAGGAAGAAGGGGATGACAGAGGATGAGATGGTTGGATGGCATCATCGACTTATTGGACATGAGTTTGGGTAAACTCTGGGAGTTGGTGATGGACAGGGAGGCCTGGCATGCTGCAGTCCATGAGGTTGCAAAGAGTCGGGCACGACTGAGCTGAACTGACATTAACCTTCAATTATATAAGCAATACACAAGGACTTCATCAAACTGTCTTCAATATTATGTTTAAAGATCTCTTTGATTACCATCCTCAATCCTAGCACTTATCTGCAAACATATTCAGTATTATCAGTTTAATCTGGTTCTTTCTATATCTTCTTATATCTTTATACATATATATGTAGACACCCATAAGAAAATGCATAGTAAGCTCTTTTTAACATGAATAGCGATATAATTTATGCATGTTCTACAACTTACAATTTCTTGAAACTCAACTGTGGAGAAGGAAAGGCCTTCTTAAAGAAGCAGCAAAATGTGCCCTTCATGTTGGACAATATTGTCAAATCTGACCACATTAAAAGTAGAAACGTTGTATGACAAAATATAAACAAATCTGGCAGACTGAAAGAAAGGTCTGGGAGAAAGTACTGGCAAATACGTAACAAAAGAACTTTCTTTACTGAGATAAAGAAAAGTCTTTACTCTTTCTTTATTTTACTCTTTCTATTCTGAGGTAGAAAGGCAACCCAGTAGAAAGATTCCCAAATTAAGTGATAGGAAATCCTTACAGAAGAAACCCTACTGGCTAATGACATAAAAAGATGACCAACCTGTCCAATAACCAAAGAAATTAAAATGGAAACAATAATATGCTATTTGACAGTCAACTACATGGAAATAAAATTTAAAACTGGAGAATATCAAAGTTTGAGAGATTATTAGGAAAGCAAGTACTCTAAACAGGTGTTGGTATAGAAGGAGAATTGGCTTAAACCCTTTGGAGAGCAACTGTGTCCTATGTCTTAAATGAAAATGTGCATATTTAATGGCTCAGCAGTTTCACCAAAAACAAAATACTTGCACACACGTCTATGTGAAAGGCTAAGTACAAGACTGGGAGTGCAAATTGTTTGTCATCAAACACAAGAAAACAACCTAAACGACCTCTGTGTGGGATCAGTCTATGAGACTGCTATAAAATATGCCTTTTAAAAGTTAAGTAACAGCTGTTCAGTATTTATATTTACTTCACAAACTCTCTATTTCTAATATTATAATTACTAATAAACATACCAATGAATGTTCTCTTCTCTCTTCTGTTTCCTACATAGTCTTATGAAATGTTTGAAGGACATATAGGAAATTGAAGGCTACAGGAAAACAAGCAATTAACCCATCACCTCTGCGGGTGTGCATTTTACAGTAACTTTGAACTCTTGGACATGGGAAATCACTATATCATTTATCCGTACTTGAATGGGCAAGCGTTAGAGTTCTTTTGGACATCAGTTCCTGGATAGCATTTTTGCACTAAAAATTTGAAAGCAATTTTGGAGAAAGAATTTGTGGAAAAACTTTATTTAACTGCTCAATCAGCCAACAGACATTTCCTGGAATGCAAGGGGTAATTAGTTTTATATGTTTCCTCTCAGACCTATTTAAACAAATTAATGTGGAAACTGCACATGGGTACACTGTTGCTTATATTAACCTAATTTAAGATTCTCCATTCACTTAATTTATTTCAAAATATTTAATACGTAGCATTTTGAAAGATTTAGAAAATTATCTACTGAATTGACCAAAATATTTTCTATCTTTATTTCTCATTTCCTTCTTATTTAACAAATATTTATAGTCCTTACAATGATGCCAAAGACAGACACATTCTAAGTAACTTACTGAATCTTGGAGGCTCTTTGAGGTTAAGTAAACTGTCAAAGGTAACACAGATAGAAGGGTAGTAATAGGGGAGTGTGGATTCAAAACCACACACTTTGGCTCCTGAGTTCAAACTCCTAATATAAAGATGTCAAGAGTACTCCAAAAGAAAACACTTTGCTCTGGCATTTTATTTTTAAACACTAATTACTAAGTTTTTTGGCTTCAAACTTATTATTGACCTCTGAAAAGCAAACAGCAACAACAAGAAACGATTTACTTTTAGTGGCATGTAAAATGAGCTTTCCCTAAATGGACGGAAGTTTTTTGTTTTGTTTTTATAGACTGTTGCATGTAAAATTGCTTTTTCTTATAGGTCAAATAATCATACTAACAATTTCAAACAACTCAACCTACCCAGAGGAAACCTCGAGGAAAAAGGAAAAGGCAAAGAACGTGACGCTGGAAGGTCAAACCCACATCTGCTCCATCCATGGGACCAGTGCAAGCTTAAGCATATGATATGACCTCAGTGGTCCTTATTTTTCCGATTAGCAGTGAGAATATTAAGGCATGTTGATCACAACTACTGCAAATTGACAGTTTATTCTGTAAAAAGTTCTCATCCAGTATAATGTACAGAATGAACAGTTTGTACTATTCTAGAGAGTGTGTCAAAGCCCTAATTACAAAACGGGTACACTGCCAAAGCATTTGCATAACTCAAAATATGCTTCCTACAAAATATAAAAACAAGCTGTCTCAGGAAATGATAACTGAGTTCATCCACCCAGAAAACTAAGAGCCAATGACCCTGATGAAATTCTCATAAAAGGTAAGATGGAAGATTTGAGATCACTGAATTCAAACTTGAAAGGTTAGGTGCTCTGTAGTTCTGTGTGAAAACTGAAGCTGCCACAAGGGTTTCTTCATTGCCACTTCATGAAGCATCCCAGCACATGCTGAAATGTGATCACCGTAGTCACCAGAAGGACCTTACAGACTAACGTGTTCTCAATCAGGAAGAGGAACACAAGGAACAGGACACAAAATCACATTTCAGAGTAACTCTTTCCTTCAACAGGCACTGTATTCTCTCACTTCTGCCACGTCACATTTTTTTTCCATATGATAAAAAGCTTCAAATTGACAAGAGCCACAAATTATTTTAATTAAGTATATAAATCATACTCTATATTTCATAATGGGTACTCAACAAATGTTGGCCTTAAATGATAATGACATCAAAATCATTATCTACAGACTTGGGTAGCAGAGCTTCTCTGGTGGCTTAGTGGTAAAGAAACCTTCTGTCAATCCAAGGAGACACGGGAGATGTGGATTCAACTCCTGGGTCCATAAGTTCCCCTGGAGGAGGAAATGGCAACCCACTCTAGTATTATTGCCTAGAGAATCCCATGGACAGAGAAGCCTGGTGGGCTACAGTCCAAAAGGCTCACAAAGAGTCAGGCACGACTGAGCAGCTGACACGCACACATGGCTTGGACAGTAAACCAAAACTATGAAATAAAGCTACCCAGGCTCAACCGTAACATTAAAAGCCTGATCTTCACAGATCACTGAGGCTTTTTAACATTTTAAAATAGATTCCATACTTTGGATTAATATCCTTAAACATTATGCATTAGTTTAAAGCACTCATGCCAAACTTGGTTCACTTTTCAGCCTTAGGACCTGGGTTGATGGTTGGCAGATAAAATGTATGTAGGTGGCTGTGTAAAGCTTAGTCAGGACAAAGGCACCATTATGAATGAAATTAAAGCAATCTTTTCCTATCTTACAAATATCACTTCCTGTCCATTAAATGAAATGATACATGTGAAAGCACTTTACACAACTATAAATCCTTACAGAAAGTAAACTATTCCTGTGCTTTACAAAGTCCTAAGGACTTTACCTCTAGATAATTAAGATTTTCATTTCAACATAAAATCCTGCTATATTTTCTTTGTTACAACTATTAATAGGGTCTCTTTAAAAAAACCACATAAAGCAAGAAGCCTAAAAATCCTTCTGCCCACAAGCATTGCCTCACACTTCCTTTTGGTCTTAGAATTTATCTGTGACATTATTATTTCAACTTGTCCAATATGTAGACTACAAATCCACATACAGGTATGAATCCCTTCAAGTTTAATTCAATGTATCCATAAGAATATATACAAATGATGGTTTTAATTAATTCAGAATGTGCCCAAATAAATTGTTTTAAAGAGTTGAAGATACACATTTTACTGAATTAGATTCTTCATTACTAAGGACCCAGACCAGTCCTACCAACTGAAATTGATTATTTCAACAAACTGATTACTTCAAACTGAGAAAACTTCATTCAGAAAATGGTAAGCTAATTCACTAAGGCTACCAAGTATAAAAGCAATTATTATTTTGCATAAAACTTTAAAGTCCAGTTATATTAATTAGCATATATGTGCTAATTATGTTATATAGTACGTGTATATTATGATCCACAAATAAAAGTCTGACCTTTGACAACCGGATCAAGACACTGTGCAAAATAACAAACTCTGGTGAGGACATGGAGAAAAGGGAACTCTCACATAGTTACCAAGAATGTAAATTGGTTCAGACATTGTGGAAAATAGTATGGAGGCTTCTCAAAAAACTAAAATAGAATGACCATATGATCCAGCAATTCTACTCCTCCGTATGTACCTGAAAAAAATGAAAATGCTAATTCAAAAAAATATAAGCAACCCAATGTTCACAGCAGCATTATTCACAATTGCCAAATATGGAAGCAACCTAAGGGTCCATCAACAGATTAATAAAGAAGAGGCCAAAAAAAAAAGCAGTAAAAAAAAAAAAATTTTGTCATTTCCAGGAAAATGGATAAATTAGTAGGGCATTATGTTCAGTGAAATAAGTCCAACAGAGAAAGACAAATAGTGTGTTATATCACAGGTGGAATCTAAAACTACAAGAAACTAGAGAATGTAATAAAAAAAGAAGCAGACAAAGATATAAAAAACAAACCAGTGTTTACCAATGGAAAGAGGCAAGGAGGAGGGGCAAAGTAGGGGTAAAGGATTAGGAAACATAAGCTACCATGTATAAGATAAGCTATGATACACTGACAATATAGAGAATATAGCCAATATTTTATCATTAAAAATGGAGTATAATCTTTAAAAAATTTGAGTCACTACATCGTCCACTCATCGTCCACCTTTAACATATAAAATTGCACACCAACTATACTTCAAGAAAAAGTCTACAAAAAAGACTGCAGAATGGTAAAAATGTATAAATATCAGTTCAGTTCAGTCGCTCAGTCATGTCCGACTCTTTGCCACCCCATGAATTAATTGCAGCACGCCAGGCCTCCCTGCCCATCACCAACTCCCGGAGTTCACTCAAACTCATGTCCATCGAGTTGGTGATGCCATCCAGCCATCTCATCCTCTGTCATCCCCTTCTCCTCCTGCCCCCAATCCCTCCCAGCATCAGAGTCTTTTCCAATGAGTCAACTCTTCACATGAGGTGGCCAAAGTACTGGAATTTCAGCTTTAGCATCATTCCTTCCAAAGAACACCCAGGAATGATCTCCTTTCAAATGGACTGGTAGGATCTCCTTGCAGTCCAAGGGACTCTCGAGAGTCTTCTCCAACACACATTTATTAAATTTAAAAACAAACCTTAAAGACCATAAATAGAAATTACTTTATTAAGTTATAGCAAGGTAAGTTTTTACACAACTTTATTAATTTACAGAAACTTGAAGTGATAAGAGTTGAATTTTAATGTTGAAATGCACTGCTATTTATATAATAAATAGCACCATATGCTGAAAAATTATTGTCTTGCTTTTTAAGCCCTAACTAAAATTTTTTCACTGTACTTTAACAGTGCCCAACTATTGCTCTGAAGAGAAGAAAATAATCTTGAAACTCTTTAGGAATTAAAATAAATGACTGGATTCTCTATTGGTTACCACAAACTTTACTCTGTGTTATTGGGCCTTCCCTGATAGCTCAGTTGGTAAAGAATCCACCTGCAATGCAGGAGACCCTGGTTCAATTCCTGGGTTGGGAAGATCTGCTGGAGAAGGGATAGACTACCTACTCCAGTATTCTTGGGCTTCCCTTGAGGCTCAGCTGGTAAAGAATCTGCTTGTAATGCAGAAGACCTGGGTTCGATCCCTGGGTTGGGAAGATTCCCTGGAGAAGGGAAAGGCTACCCGCTGTAGTATTCTGGCCTAGAGAATTTCATGGACTATATCCATGGGGTCACAAAGAGTCAGACATGGCTGAACTATTGCTTGAAGAGAAGAAAGTAATCTTGAAACTCTTTAGGAATTAAAATAAATGACTAGATTCTCTTTTGGTTACTGCAAACTTTACTCTGCTTTATTAGTAATTATAATATTAGAAACCATATCTCATGCAAGTTTCACAGGTAGTAAGCTACATAGTATTTGCTGACAAGAATGAATGAGGAGGAGAGTGCTATAGGAAAAGAAGAAAAAAACTGGAAAACGCCCTCTACCTTTGCATATGATCTAGCTTGATGAATATTCCATGTGTATTAAATTCAAGATTTTAAGTGTCAATTAGCAGTTGATACTATTATTCAGTCTTTCATTACAAAGATTTTTTTCTCTGCTTATTTTTTCTACCAATTACTGAGATGTAAGTAAAGGTTAGACTAAACATAATAGCCTACCGATACCAGAAACTGCTGGTATGGACGTGGGAAAATAAACAGCTGGCAAGAAGATGAAGTATTAAAATCACCACGAAGAACAATTTGGTAATATATAATGAGTACTAAGATTAGATACCCACAAGCCAGAATATTAATAATGGTTAACTATCAAAGAGAAATTCTTATACAAGTATACCTGAGAGTTACAAAAAGATGATCATTATTATATTGTTTGTCATTCCAAAAGGCTTTTTAAAAGAAAGAAAAATAAATATCCATCAATAGGGATAAAACAAATATTGCAATTTAAGGGGTGGAGTAAAAGTGCAAGGGTCAACTTGGAAAATATCAAACATACAATAAGAATTTTCAAAAAGCAAGTCCTGGAAAGATTTGTACAGTATGATTCCAGTTATATAGATTTTTAAAATATAAAACAATGCTATATATATTTTAATGGATGCATACTTCCTTAATAAAATTATTAAAATATGGGTGAAAATATGTATACAAATTTGAGAATAGTGGTTACATCTGGAAAATCAAAAAGAAAATTGGCAGATGGAAGAATATCATATGGGCTTCAGCATAATATGTAAAACTTAAAAATAAAGTTCCTTAACAAAAATGGTAACATTTAACATTTGTGAAATGTAGGTGTCAGCTCTGTTAATCTCTATGCTTCTCTGTATACTTGAACAGTTTGTAATTGGAGATCTAGGTATAGCTTTTAGTAACGAAAAGATTAATGGAAAAATGGGCAAAGATAATGTGTGTGCAATGTATAAAAGAAAGGAAAATTATGGAAATAAACATTTAAAATTGATAAAATATGCTTGAATATAAAAAGAGTATTAACATTCACTACAGACAAAGATACAAAGAAAAGAATTATAAAAGTTCTTGGTTCTTGTAAGTTCTTTTGCAATGTAAATGCATCTTTAAAGCACTTAACTGAAAATTTTCAAAACTATCTGTGATATGATGGAGCATCTTTATAAATCATTGTGATCACTGGGAATTGAGAAATCTATTTTCTGTTAAGTGGCAAGCAAAGGGAGGAGGGGGGGTTGCACTAGTAACCCCTTTCTCCACGTGCTGGCCTCACCTCTGAGGGCTTCAGGATAGTGTGCCCCAGCTGCCACCTTGGGGATCCCAAGCAAGATAAACCAAACAGACCTACACCAAGAAATATGGCAATAAAAATTGCAAAAATGAATAATAAAGAAAAGATCCTAAATGCAGCAAGAGAAAAACAAAGAGTTCATTATAAGGGGATATCGACTAAGGCTATCAGCTGGTTTCTCTACAGAAATGTTGCAGAACAGAGGGAGTAGCAGGATATATCCAAAGTCCTGAAGGGGAAAAATGTGCAACTTCAGGTACTCTACCCAGTAAGATTATCATTTAGAAGGAGAGATAAAGAATTTCCCAGGCAATCAAAAACTAAAATACAGCATTACTAAACCTACCTTAAAGGAAATAGTGAAAGCTCTTGTGTAAATAGAAAAGAAGCAAGAATCCATAGGAAAAAGAAAAAATAAATGGAAAGTAAATACTTTAATAAGCCAATTTCTGTGAAAGTGATTATAAGCTAATAAGAAGCAAACGAACGGAGATGTAAAAATGACATCAAAATCATAAAATGTGGGAGAGGAGAGAAGAAGTTCAGGTTTTTTTCTAGAATGTGTATGAGGCTATATGACTACTGGTCTAAAAGAAACAGATATAGGAAATGAGTAAGATACTTGTAAAACAGGGTAACCACAAATCAAAAACATACAACAGATTCACAAAAATCAAAAAAAAATATGAGCATAATACAAAGAAAACAATCAAATTGCAAAAGGAAAAACAGAAAGTAAAAGAAAGGGACACAATGAAAATACAAAACCAACAAGAAACAAGGTTTAAAATAGCAGTACATATCTATCAGTAGTTACCTTAAATGTCAACGGACTAAATGCTCCAAACAAAAGAGTGGCAGACTGGATTAAAAGTCAAGAGCCTATTATAGGATGACTCGATGGACATGAGTTTGAGTGAACTCCGGGAGTTGATGAGGGACAGGGAGGCCTGGCATGCTGCAATTCATGGGGTCGCAAAGAGTCAGACATGACTGAGTGACTGAACTGAACTGAACTGAAAGAAGACCCATTTTAGGGAGGAGGACACACACAGAATGAAAGTAAGATGATGGAAAGAGATACTTCATGGAAATGGGAAATGACAAGAAAGTAGGGTTGGCAAAATTCATATCAGACAAAATAAACTTTAAAATGAAGGCTATAAAGAAAGATAAAGGACATCAGAATGATAAAAGAATCAATACAAGTGATATTACACTCATCAATGTATACACACCCAATATGTTATCTGTTGCTGCTGTTTAGTTACTAAGTCATGTCTGACTCTTTCGCAACGTCATGGACTGAAGCCCACCAAGCTCCTCTGTCCATTGGATGTCCCAGGCAAGAATACTGGAGTGGGTTGCTATTTCCCTCTCCAGAAGATTTTCCCAACCCAGGGATCAAACATGGATCTCCTGCATTGGCAGGTGGATTCTTTACCACTGAGCCACCCAGGAAGCTCATACACCCAATATAGGAGCACTCATTTACATAACACAAATCCTAACAGACATAAAGGGAAAAAAAAATGATGGGAACACAGTAACAGAAAGAGAGTTTCAGAATCCACTCATATCAATGGACAGATTTCAAGACAGAAAATCAGTAACACAACAGAGATTCTAATTATACAATAGCTAGATTAAATTGACTTTCCTAGTGGCTGGGACAGTAAAAGTGTCTGCCTACCATGCAGGAGACCTGGGTTCAATCCCTGGGTCAGGAAGATCCCCTGGAGAAGGAAATGGCAACCCACTCCAGTTCTCTTGCCTGGAAAATCCCATGGATGGAGGAGCCTGGTAGGCTACAGTCCATAGGGTCACAAAGAGTCAGGTATGACTGAGCAACTTCACTTTTCACTTTATATTAAATTGATATTTTCAGCACTGTACAGCCAAGAAAAAGCAGAATACACATTCTTCTCAAGTGTACAAAGAACATTCTCCATGATTGACTACATGCAAGCAAGTGTGCTAAGTCACTTCAGTTGTGTCTGACTCTTGACGACCCTAGGGACTGTGGCCCACCAGGTTCCACTCTTCATGGAATTCTCCAGGAAAGAATACTGGAGTGGGTTGCCATACCCTTCTCCAGGATGTCTTCCCAACCCAGGGATCAAACCCACAAATCTTATGTCTCCTGCTTTGGCAGGCAGGTTGTTTACCACCAGTGCCACCTAGGAAATCCGAATGACCACATACTAGGACACAAAACAAGCCTCAACAAATTTAAGAGTACAGAAATTATTTCAAGCATCTTTTCTGAACCTCCATGGTATGAAACAAGAAATCAACCACAGAAAAAGAAATGAGAAAAATATTATATGGAGACTAAACAACATGCTTTTTAAAAAAAAAAACCATTGTGTCAATGATGAAATCAAAGAACTTATTAAAAAATATCTTGAAACAAATGATGATGAAAACACAACCATACAAAACCTACAGGATGAAGCAAGAGCAGTTTTTACAGGGAAGTTCATAGTGACACAAGCCTTCTTTAAGAAACAAGAGGAATCTCAAACAACATAGCCCACTACCTAAAAGAATCAGAAAAAGAACAAACAAAATCTGAAGTCAGTAGAAGAAAGGAAATAATTAAGATTAGAGAGGAAATAAATAAAGCACAGATTTTAAAACAGATTAGAAAGTATCAATAAAAACGAGAGCTGGTTTTTTGAATGGGCAAACAATGAAAACGAGAGCCGGTTTTTTGAATGGGCAAACAATGAAAACGAGAGCCGGTTTTTTGAATGGGCAAACAATGAAAACGAGAGCTGGTTTTTTGAATGGGCAAACAATGAAAACGAGAGCTGGCTTTTGAATGGGCAAACAATGAAAACGAGAGCTGGTTTTTTGAATGGTCAAACAAATTTGACAAACTTCTGTCTAGGTGCACTAACAAGAATGAGAGAAGACTCAAATAAACTAATAATAAATGAAAGAGGAGAAATCACAACTGATACCACAGAAATCCAAAAATAGAGAGAGAGAGAGAAGACTATAAACAATTACATGACGACACATTCCACAACCTAGAAATAAATGGACAACCTTCTAGAAACATAAAGCCCACCAAAACTGAATTAAGAAGAGAAAGATAACTTGAACAGACCAATCACTGGAAATGAAATAGAATCTGTAATAATAAAAATAAAACTTCCTGCAAACAAAAGTAAAGGACCAGAGGTGTTCACAGGTGAATTCTACCAAACATACAAAGAACTTACACTGTTTATTCTCAAACTCTTCCAAAAGATTGACGAGGAGGAAATACTCCCAAAGATGTTCTATGAACCCACCATCACCCTGATACCAAGCCCAGTGAAAGATACCACCAAAAAAGAAAACCACAGGCCACTATCTTTGATGAATATAGATGTAAAACTTCTCAACAAAATATAAGCAAACTGAATCCAACAACACATAAAAATATCATACACTACAATGAAATGGGTTTGATCCCAAGTTCAGAAAGATGGTTCAAAATATGTAAATCAATGTGATACACCACATTAACGAAAGAAAAGACAAAAATCACATGATTATCTCAATAAATGCAGAAAAAGCAAAACAAAATTCAACATCCATTCATGATAAAAACTCTTACCAAAGTGGGTATAGAGGGAACGTGTGTGTGTGTGTATGCGGCTCAGTCTCAATAAATGCAAAAAAAAGCATTTGATAAAACTCAACATCCACTCATCATAAAAAATCTTACCAAAGTGGGTATAGAGGGAACATGTGTGTGTGCGTGTGCGCGTGCGTGTGTGTGTGTGTGTGTGTGTGCACTCAGTCGTGTCCTACTCTTTGTAACCACATGGACTGTAGCCCACCAGGCTCCCTGGGCATGGGATTTTCCAGGCAAGAATACTGGAGTGGGTTTAGAGGGAACATATAACAACATAATAAAAGCCATTTATGACAGGCCCACAGACAATAAATAACCGTGAAAAGCTAAAAGACTTTCCACTAAAATGTGGAACAAGATACGAATGCCCACGTCCACCACTTCTATTCAACAAAGAATTGGAAGTCCTAGGCACAGCAATCAGATAAGAAAACGAAATGAAAGGTATCTAAATTGAATGGAAGAGGTAAAAGTATCACTTATGTAGATAACATGATATTATACATAGAAAACTCTGAAGACTCCAAACAAAAACTACTAGAACTGATAAATGGATTCAGTAATGTAGCAGGATACAAGATTAACCATAGAGAAATTGGTTGCATTTCTTTACACTAACAATGAAACAGCAGAAGAGGAATGTAAACAAGCAATCCCTTTTAAAATTGCATCAAAAATAAAATAAAATACTTAGGAATAAACCTGACTAATAAGGTGAAAGAGTTATATACTGAGAACTACAAAACATTAATAAAGGAAACTGAAGATGATTCAAAGAAATAGAAAGATATCCTGTGCTACTGGATTAGAACAATTAATGTTGTTAAGAGGCCCATACTACCCAAACAATCTATAGATTAAACACAATTCCTATCAAATTTCCCATGACATTTTTCACAGAACTAGAACAAATAATCCTAAAATTTACCTAAAAGATCCAGACTTGTCAACACAATCCTTAGTAAAAAGAATAAAGCAGGAAGTATAACACTCCCAGATTGCAGACAATACTACAAAGCTATAGTAATCTAAACATCATGGTACTGATGTCCATGTCCGTTTTTACACAGAAAAACGGACATATAGAACAGTAGAACAGAATAGAGAGCCCAGAAATAAACCCACATATCGATGGAAATTTTAATTTTTGACAAAGGAGGTAAGAATATACCAATGGGCAAGACAATCTCTTCAAAAACTGGTATTGGAAAAGTTGAACAGCAATGTGTAAATCAGTGAAATTAGAACATATCTAAACACCACACACAAAAATAAATTCAAAATGGCTTAAAAACTTAAACATAAGACATGACATCCTAAGACTCCTAGAAGAGAACATAGGCAAAACATTCTCTGACATAAATTGTACCAACGTTTTCTTAGGTCAGTCTCCCAAAGAAATAGAAATAAAAACAAAGATCAAAAAATAGGACCTAATCAAACATATAAGCTTTTGCACAGCAAAGGAAACCATCAACAAAATGAAAAGGCAATCTACAGACTGGGAGAAAATATTTGCAACCATACAACCATATTTGCAAAATATGATACAACCAACAAGGGCTTAATTTCCAAAATAAACAAACAGCTCATACAACTCAGTAACAAAAAAAAAAAAAAGAAAATCAAACAACCCAATCAAAAAATGAACAGAAGGCCTAGATAGACATGTCTCTAAAGAATACATACAGATGGTCCAAAGCACAAGAAAAGATGCATATCATTGCTAATTATTGGATAAATGCAAATCAGAGCTACAATGTGGTAGCCATTAGAATGGCTACCATTAAAAGGTCTACAAATAATAAAAGCTAGAGAGGGTGTAGAGAAAAGGTAACCCTCCTAGACTGTTGGTGTGAACGTAAACTGGTGCAACCACTACGGAAAAAAGTGTAGAGGCTCCTCAAAAACTAAAAATAGAGTTACCATATGACCCAGTGATCTCACTCCTAGGCATGTACCCAGACAAAACTATAATACAAAGAGATACATGGGCCCCCTATATTCCTAGCAGCACTATTTACAATAACCAAGATATGGAAAGAACCTATATGTTCATTGACAGATGAATGGATAAAGAAGACGTGGTGTGTGTGTATGTATATACACACACATACACACACACAACAGAATATTATTCAGTCATAAAAAAGAATGAAATAATGCCACTTACAACCACATGGGTGGACCTAAAGATTATCATGCTAAGTGAAGTAAATCAGAAAGAGAAAGACAAATACCATATCATTTGCAGATGGAATCTAATATATAACACAAGTGAACATATCTAAGGAAAGAGAAACAGACTCACAGACACAGAAAACGGGCTTGTGGTTGCCAGTGAGGGGTAGGGTAGGAAGGATTGGGAGTTTGGGATTAGCAGATGGAAATCAGTATACACAGGATGAATAAACAAGGTCCACTGTAAGGCACAGGGAACTACATCCAATATCCTGTGATAAACCATAATGAAAAAGTATGGAAAAAAACATACATATGGATAACTGAATCACTTCACTGAATGGTAGAAATTAACACAACTCTATAAATCAACTAAAACAAAATATTTAAAAAAGAAAACCTATTTTGTATCATTTCATTCCCCTTAAATTGACTGAGATTTACTTTATGATCCAGAATAAAGTATTATATTGGACTATATCCTTCATGTACCTGAAAAATAAAGTGTATTCTGGGGTGGTAGGGTTAAATGCTCTACAAATGTCAATCAGATCTGTATTCACCCAACTACTACAGAACACTCTGTAGATTATGACAGCTAACTTTTCACACTGCTCCTCCTTTAGTATTTCTTCTGCAAATTCTAGCTTCCTTGGCCTCTTTTAAAGCCAATCCTTTTCTCTTCAACTCAGCAAAAGACTCTACTTTTGCTGTCTTTCAGTGCTACAGCCTATATAGCCTCTCTTGGACTGTAAACTGGGACATGCACACAGAATATCCATTCGTTTCTTTTTTCTCAGGGATTACTGCCATGTGCTACCTTTTTCCAACTACCTAAAAAAACAGATTTCATATATACTTTGTCTCATTTTCTAGTTCCTATTTCATCATGCTGGAACTGGAAGTTCCAGTAGTTTTAAACTATTCTTTATTGCACTTGGATGCTTTTTTAAACTAAATGTTTTATGGAAGTGATAATATATTAAACAGAAAACAATAGATTTGATCTCACCAAAGTGTAATGAGACTGGAGTTCACCTTCTACTCTTAAGATGCCCCTTCACTTTTCTACAAAACATGAAACACAGCAATTCCCAAGAAAATACTTCAGAACTGTGTAGTTCTGGGGAACTCAGTCTTCAAACCACTTCTATGAAGAACATTAGCTTTGAAGTCAGGAAGACTGGATCGGATTTCCAGCTTGCTTTCTTAGTGACTTAGGCAAACTGCTTAACTTCCTAATCAACAAAATGAGTGTATTATACCTTCCTGACACAATTACTGTAAAAACTAATCAGTAACTCTTAAGAACCATAGGTACAATGCCCCAGACTTAACTGATTCATAAACTATCATGGTTGTTTGTACTTGGTGCCACTGCATTGCTGTATGCCACAAAGGTGATACAGCATTCTCTGTATTTCAGAGACCAAGGCCAAGATCAATTCCAAGATGCCAAGGTTTTCCAACAACACAATTTTCCAACAATGTAATGGCAGGTGAAATTAATAAATTATTTGCTTCTTGAAGTACTAATGATATTGGATTGTCAGGCATACTTTAAAGGAAATATCTACTGTATGCTAAACTCTTGCTTTAAAACATTAAGAATACTAATATTAGACAGGAACTAGATGGAGAAGGAAGACAGAATACACTAAAAATCAGTCATTTCTACTATGTCAGATTTAATTCCCCTATCTCTTTCATGTCAATTTCTACCCCATATCTTGTATCAAAGAATTAAAATGATGTGAATGTTACACATCACTGATAAATAAAGCTAAAAAATATTTTCATCACATACACACACACATATACACGACTGTGAATTTCACTTCCAGGCCTTACCAGCTGGCTACCATTTAATCTCCACAAGCTTCAATATCCTTACCTATAAAATTGAATGAAAGTATGTATTTTAGTGGGTTTCTAAGAAAATCAACCATACCTTATGGCAGTATAAGTATGGCATACACTAGTGCTTAAACAACAGTAGCTATTTTAGGCCTGAAACCTTTTATTTTGGGCCTGAAATTCTTCAACTGATGCAAACAGAAATAGCAGCATCTCCATTTTCTGATCTTTATTAATTTCATAGGGGAAAATGTGAAGACATCACTTGCTTCCTGACCTTGTAGGTATAGTTAGTGGGAGACTCTAGTACCTTTCCTCTTTCTTGCAGGTATGTTTCTTATCATTCACTATCTACCATAGCCCTGGCATAGAAAGCTCTCCCAATTTTTCATATATAAAGTTTAAGGATACTTTCACATTGAATAAAATGAGTAGACACAAAATTATTTAAAGGTAAAAAGTATCAGGCATTTTCAAGACAGATTTGCTCTAAGAAAGTGATACTAAATTAGGGTTCGTTTTTTATTTATTTATTTATTTTTGGCTGTGCTGGGTCTTCACTGCTGCTCAGGCTTGTCTCTAGTTGCAGTGAGCAGGGGCTACTCTTTAGTGCACAGGTTTCTCATTGCAGTGGCTTTTTGTGTTGCAGAGCAAGGGCTTTAGGGCACATGGGCTTCAGGAGTTGCAACAGTGGTCTCGGCAGTTGTCGCTTCTGGGCTCTAGAGCACAGGCTAAATAGTTGTGGCACACAGGCTTAGTTGCTCTGTAGCATGTGGGATATTCCCAGACCAGGAATTGAATCATGCATTGGCAGACTGATTCTTTACCACTGAGTCACCAGGGAAGCCCAGATTATTATTTTATTTACAAAAAAATCACAACCTGTTTTCATTACCTAGGTATATCCTACGGAGAAGGCAATGGCACCCCACTCCAGTACTGTTGCCTGGAAAATCCCATGAACGGAGGAGCCTGGTGGGCTGCAGTCCATGGGGTTGCTAAGAGTCGGACACGACTGAGCAACTTCACTTTCACTTTTCATTTTCATGCATTGGAGAAGGAAATGGCAACCCACTCCAGTGTTCTTGCCTGGAGAATCCCAGGGACAGCAGATCCTGGTGGGCTTCCTTCTATGGGGTCGCACAGAGTCGGACACGACTGAGATGACTTAGCAGCAGTAGCAGCAGGTATATCCTAAAAGGCCCTTAAAATATAATTCAGTTAATAAAAACTAGATTTATATGTATTTATTTGAGCAAGTCACTTATTTTCTAAGACTGTGTAGAAATACTGCAAATCAAAAGATTTTGTACATGTAATTTATAAGCTGTAACGTACTTTTAAACCAGTTATTATCAGTTATAACCATTTATATTTTTCTCTTTTATTTATATTGTATTATTTTTTTAACCTCTCCAAGACTAATTTATTGAAATCTACTTCAGAATTAAAGGAATAGGAGGAGATATAAGGACTGAATGTGTATCTTCTAGAGGATTAGGTAATGGAAAGAAATGGGAGAAGGATGAAGTAGACAGTCGATTATGCAGTTCCAATATAGAGTCTGATGTATTCTCTCTCTTACAAGCCTATGGTGAGTTATTAATAGGCTCAGAACATGTAAGACCATGTGACCAAGCACCCCCAAACTGGACACTAGGCCCTTATGGAGACTCCACAGCCAAAGGCAAGAACAGCCAAGTTATTAGAACACTTACTAAAATACAACAACTGAGCTAACTATAGGCAAAGGTTTGGAGACATTTTAAACCATATTAATGTGCAGCGCTAGGCTGTCCCCAAGGATGCTTTAGTATCTTAAACCAAAAGCATTTCAAATAAAATAAGGGGCTTTCATAGTCTCAAGCTTAAAATACATTCTCAATATGAATCAGTGAATTTACTTCTTCTCTTTTATCTTTCCACCCAATGACCCCCTCTCATGACTCTACCCCCTCAAAGGAAGGTCCTATCAATTCACATAGATATGTAAGCTCTTGAGACCCGATAAGAGTAGGTGCCATAGAAACTAAAAATGCAAAATAAACAATTATGGGAATTAATTTAGTAATCAAATACTGTATTTCTTTAATTTACCATTTTCCCAGCTAAGATTTGGACATAACTTCCAAGTAATATCTTTATGTATGTCTTGTTCATTTTCCTCTGAACATTCTGAAACATCTCTCCTGATAGAATTTTTGGGCCATCACTTTATTCTCTGAAGTTTAGAGTTGATATAAGATTTACAGGAATTCAGTTCAATCCTGACAAAGCAGAAGAAATTTAAGCACATTTGAAAAAACAAACTATAAAGGTTTCCTGTCTATATCTCCCTATATTATTATTCAAAACCAAAGATTTCAATAAACCATTTGGATATCATTCCCTTTTACTTTCTGAGTTATTTTTCTAGGATAGCAGCACCACTAGGCCTTCATATGTGTTCACTTCCTAAAATGACACCAATTCCACATTTGCTTTCATATCAAATTTCATCAGTCCTAAGATGCTATCAGTGTTATGACACTACCCTAATGTTAAGAGTTGCTAAAATGTGGAAAGGAATCTACTGGAATTAACAAAATACTTTAGTTAGCCTTCTGTGTAATATTATTAAATTAATATCTAATAGATTAACTATTTAAGGGACTTTATTTCCCTAACATTTTCCCAATCATGATTGGTACAGCTGGCAGGCATCTCTCCAAAGTCACAATAACAAAGAAAGCCTACTGCTTTGGTTTTTAATAAAAGGTACAATTTTAGAAAAATGTAAGATACACATAACTGTATATAAAATAAATGATTTTGTTATTCATCTATTTTTTATATAGTAGAACCTACTGTATAGCACATGGAATTATATTCTATATTCTGTAATAACCTATAATGGAAAAGAGTCTGCAAAAAAATCACTGAATCACTTTGTGGTACACTTGAAACTAACACATTGTAAATCAACTATACTTCAAAAATATAAAAATAAAAATAAAGCTATTAAGTAAAAAAAGTGCAATTTTAGAATTTTTGGCTGTTTAAACACACACAATAATTTGTATACACATTTACATTTAGAGAATAACTCCAAAAGTCTGTGACTCTAAAATCTATTTCCTGAAAAGGTTGATTTGGATTTGTTTGTTTGTATTTATTTGTTAACTTGATTTGAACCATGAACCTGTAACTTTGGTCTTTTTCAAAGTAGTAGAATATATGAAACAATACTTGAATCTTACATCCTCATACCATACACAAAAATAAACTCAAAATGACTTAAAAATTTAAATATGAAACATAAAACTCCTAGAAGAGGACACAGGCAAAACATTCTCCAACATAAATCGTACCCATATTTTCTTAGATTAGTCTTCCAAGGCAATGGAAATAAAAGCAAAAATAAGCAAACAGGACCTAATCAAACTTAAAAGCTTTTACACAGCAAAGGGAACCATCTTTTCATTTGTGAAATGAAAATGAAAAGACAACTTACACACTGGGAGAAAATATTTACAAATTATATAACTGACAAGAGTTTAATTTCCAAAATATACAAACTCAATAAAAACTCAATAACAAGAAAACAAACAATTCAATTAAAAAAAGACACAAGACCTAAATAGACATTCTTTGAAGAAGACATACAGATGACCAAAAAGCACATGAGAAGATGCTCAACATTGCTAATTATAAGAAATGCAGATCAGACCTTCAGTGAGCTATCACCTCACACCAGTCAGAAAGGTCATCATTAAAAATTATACAAATAATAAATGCTGAAGAGGGTGTGGAAAGAAGGGAACCCTCCTACAATGTTGACAGGAATGTTAATTGGTGCAACCACTATGGAAAACAGTATGAACATACCTCAAAAAACTAAAAATAGAGTTACCATATGATCCAGAAGCTCAATCCTGGACATACATCTGGACAAAAATATAATTTGAAAAGATACATGCACTGAAATGTTGAGAGCAGCAATACTTAGAATAGCCAAGACAAGGAAGCAACATAAATGCCCATCAACGGAGGGATGGATAAAAGAGATGCAGTACATACTTACAGTGGAATACTATTCAGTCATTAAAAAAGCGGGAGATAATACCACTTGCAGCCACGTGCATGGACCTAGAGATGATCACACTAAGTGAAGTCAGAGAAAGACAAACATCATATGATATCACGTATATGTAGAAACTTTGGAGAAGGAAATGGCAACCCACCCCAGTGTTCTTGCCTGGAGAATCCCAGGGACTGGGGGCCCTGGTGGGCTGCCGTCCATGGGGTCACACAGAGTCGGACGCGAATCGACTTAGCAACAGCAGTAGAAACTAAAATATGACAGAAAATGACTTATTTAGTTACAAAACAGAAACAGACTCACAGACATAGAGAACAGACTTATGGTTGCCAAGGGAAAAATTGCAAAGTGGGAGAATAAACTGGGAGTTTGTAATTAACATATGTAAACTATTATACACAGAATGGATAAACAAGGGCCCACTGTATAGCCCAGGGAACTAACTATATGGAAAAGAAAATAAGTAAACAAAAGAAAAAGAAAAGTGAAGTCACTTAGTCGTGTCTGACTCTTTACAACCCCATGGACTGTAGCCTGCCAGGCTCCTCCGTCCATGGGATTTTCCAGGCAAGAATACTGGAGTGAGTTGCCATTTCCTTCTCCAGGGGATCTTCCTGACTCTGAGATCAAACCTGTGTCTCCCACACTGCAGGCAGACTCTTTACTGTCTGAGCCACCAGGGAAGTCCATGGAAAAGAAATATAAGTAAATAAAGAAGCACTTAAATAGAACACTTAAAAAAATCAGTTTGATGTGTTTTCATGTCCTAATCCTACAGACATTGAATCTTTATAATTTCCTATTTTGTATGCTTTATTTATATCACTCCAAATGAGTGACTTTGAGTATCTGTTCTCATAAATTATTTATGAATTTTAAAGCATGTCCACTATAACACAGGCTATCAGTCGCTAATGTTATCCCTTAGTAGTCAATGGAATATTCAAAAATATCCCCTAATGAATGCTGAGATAGTAATTTTCAGATAGCAGAAAAATCATCTGTATTGTTTATAAGATGGAAACTCTCCCCAAATTTATCTTTAAACACAATCACTATCAAAGTCCCAGCAGATGCTTCACAGATTCTGACAATCTGGTCCCAAAATTTATATAGAAATGCAAAAGATCCAGAATAGACAAAAAAAGCTTTTAAAAAGGAAACCAAGTTGAATTTCCCCAAATAAAAATATAAAGCCTCTTAAATCAAGGGAATATGGTATTAACATAAGGATAAACAGAGATTTTAAAAAACAGTGTTAATAGTACAAAAGTAAACTCATTTATGATCGACTTTTGACAAAAGTTCTCTGGTATTTTATGAGGAAAGGATGGTCTTTTCACAAAGGGTGCTGAGATAAAACTGGATATGCATATACAAAGAGATTAATTCAAACTCTTATCTCACATCATATACAAAAATTAACTCAAAATACACCACAGACCTACATTGAATAACCAAAATTATGGAAGAAAACATGAGAGAAAGCCTATGTGACTTTGAGTTAGACACAGAGTTCTTGGTTACAACACTAAGAGCACATTCCATAAAAGGAAAATAAAAGATAAATTGGACTTTTTCAAAATCTATAAAAATTATCTTTGAAAGACACCATTAGGAAAATTAACAGGAACCTCTATAGACAAGAAGAACAACCTATGTGCGACAAAGGATTTTACAACTAGAGTATACAAAGAACTCTGAAAACTAAACAGAAAGATGAATATTTTTTTAAAACCAATTTAAAACTGGCAAAAGAAGTCACCAAAGATAATATATGAATAGCTATGAAAAAGTACATTAAAATATCCTCAACATGGTTATTAGGAAATGCAAATTTAAATCACAATACCATTGCACAGCCACAAAAATAGTTTTAATCAAAAAGAGATAATAACAAGTTTTGATGAGGATGCAGAAAAACTGGAATCTTAATAATTGCTGGTGAGAATGTAAACAGGTGCAGTATTTTGTAAAAGAATTTGGCAGTTTCTTAAAATATTAAACATAACTTTACCATATGACCCAACAATTCCACTCCTAGGTATCTATCCAACAGGAATGAAAATATGTATCTACACAATGACTTATACATATTTGTGTATCATTCATCATAGTGAAAAAGTAGAAACAATCAAATGCACATCAAGTGATGAATGGGTAACGAATGAGTTACGATTCAGCAAAAAAAAGAATGAACTAATGATACATGCTACCACAAGGCTGAGCCTCAAACACATTACGCTGGGGTTAAGAAGCCAGACACAAAAGACCAAATTTTATATGATTTCATTTACATGAAACGTAAAGGTAAATCTATAAAAGAAAAAGCAGATGAATAGTTGCCTGGGACTAGGGGTTGGAGCAGAATGACTGCAAATGGATATGAGGGCCACCTCTGGGGTGAAAGAAATGTTCTACAACTGAATTGTGGTGATGGTTGTGAAGTTCTGTAAACAGACAAAAAAGGCACTGAGTTGCACATTGGGATGAATTTATGGTATGTAAATTGTACCAGAAAAAAGATATTGCGTGGGAAGCATTCACAATATCCTTTAGAATTGTCACATGTTAAATAATGATTTGTCCTAGAAAAATCAGCTTGACATATTCATGAATCTATCTTACTAATGAGAAATAATTAAGTTTTACTTAGAAAAATTTCTATGTAGGAACTTCCATCATAAAGTACCAATTCATTACTTTCAAAATATTACTAATTATAACCATCTATTTTGAAGTGACAAAATTCTAACTGGCAATCTACACAGACATGCAATTATCCATGTTAGTAAATAACATGGGGCATTAAATAATTAAATTTTAAAAGACAGATACCTCCACAATGAATTACTCAGACTTATACTTTGCTAAGTGTATGTAAACATAATTGTATTCCCACAATAAATTACTTAGACTTTCCATTTTGTTGTAATAAACTACTGAAGTTCTATTTATCCACAAGCACACAACCAGACAAAAACAGGAAGACTCTGTGCCATTTATACATAAGTTCCTGTCCATAATTGAACTGTCTATCTTTGAACTGGGCATGCTAAAATATTTGCCGGTAACATAATACATTTATAATGGAAATGTACCTATCACATTTTAGTTGCTCTTACATGCATTCAATTACAAATTATAATAGTGATAGTGATAGTGAAGTTGCTGTCATGTCTGACTCTTTGCAACCCCATGGACTATAGACTGCTAGGCTCCTTTGACCATAGGATTTTCCAGGCAAGGATACTGGAGTGGGTTGCCATTTCCTTCTCCAGGGGGTCTTCCCGACCCAGGGATCGAACCCAGGTCTCCCGCATTGCAGGCAGACGCTTTACCATCTGAGCCACCGGGGAAGCCCATAGGCCTGTTTTAATAGCTTATGGCAGATATTTGGAGCCGACTGAGTGAATAGAGATAGACAATTTGCACTAATCACATTAGCTGATATAATTATCTGCCTGGCCACTCAGCATGGTAATGGTTTTTGACTGTTAACCCTAATGAGTTTTACAGGACTCTTAACATCCAAATTCTTGCAATGTGAATAAGTAGATAAGATTTGTTTGGTTACTTTTGCCATTTGAGATAGTTTACCATTGAATTCTCATACATCTTCAAAGTTTCTTAATCTAACTACACTACTTTGCCATTCCAGTGCAGATAATCTCTCAAAAAGAGTTTCCAATTTTCTCATGTATTTTTTAATATTCCTCTACAATGTGCTTCAGTCTTCATTCAGCCACATCTAAATTTGGTGGTATCTGAGGTCCTTTTCACTCTGAAGATATGTTTCTTCCTTTATTTCTAATAAATTTCATTTTATTACAGAAGCCAGAATAAATCTCCTGCTTTTCTTGGAAGAAAAGCTATGACAAACCTAGACAGTGTTTTAAAAAGCAGAGACATTACTTTGCTGACAAAGGTCCCTATAGTCAAAGCTATGGTTTTTCCAGTAGTCATGTATAGATGGGAGAGTTGGACCATAAAGAAGACTGAGAACCAAAGAAGTGATGTTAGTGTGTTATAACAACACAATTTTATTTGCTTAGAGTTCTTTAGGATAGAAGTCCTACCCGGGTCTTGCTGGGCCAAAGTAAAGGTGTCAGCAGGGCTTTGTTCCTTTCTAGAGAAGGAATGGTTCCTTTCTAGAGAAAGCTATGGTTTTTCCAATAGTCATATATGGATGTGAAAGCTAGAACATAAGGAAGGCTGAGCGCTGAAGAAGCGACACTTTTGAACTATGGTGTTGGAGAAGACTCTTGAGAGTCCTTGGACTGCAAGGAGATCAAACCAGTCAATCCTAAAGAAAATCAATTCTAAATATTCATTAGAAGGACTGATGCTGAAGCTTCAATACTTTGGCTATCTGATGAGACGAACTGACTCATTAGAAGAGACCCTGATGCTGGGAAAGATTGAAGGCAGGAGGAGAAGGGGATAATAGAGGATGAGAGGGTTGGATGGCACCACTAATTCAATGGACATGAGTTTGAGCTAGCTCCAGGAGACAGTGAAGGACAGGGAAGCCTGGCATGCTGCAGTCCATGGAGTCACAAAGAGTCAGACACGACTGAGCAACCAGACAATGTATTATCCATAAAACTGTTGATGACAATTTGAAATAATTCAGTTCTATTTACTTCTAAATTCTAAAATAGGAAGTAAGTTTCAACTTCTGAATACTTTTTCACCTAAAGAGTAGGAAAACGTTCATACTAGCATTTAGGTCCCATTATATCATCTCCCAACTAGTTCACATTTATAGACTATTGAATAACTGAGTCATAAAATCCTATCTAGCTCAATGGCATCTGAGTGGGTTCCTGGAAAGATGTTAAAGGAAGGACAGGAGGTATCCAAGTTTACTATAACTGGAGGTAAAAGAGTATTAAAATTCATTCAAGACACAGAGGATATGAAGTTTGATGCATGCAAATCCAGTCCTTAAAGCTCCTGAGCTCTGGAGTTTTCAGAGCCACTAGCGTGACTGCCCTCAAATTTGAGCTTGTATAAAAATTACCTTGGATTTTTATAAAATACATTTCTTAGTTTTGAGGCTCAATCTGGGATTCTGATTTTTAAGTGGAGAATTTCCAGCCCCTAGTATCTCTCCCCAAAGCCATGATCTTGATCCAGGTGTTTGCACACCAGACTTTAAAAAACCGGACATCAAGAATTATGAGCCAAAAGCTGATGGTGTGGGCTCGTTGCAGAAAGTGCTCATATATTTTAGGTGAAGCCAGGCAGAGGGAAGAGGAAAAATCTGGAGTGAAAGATCTTCAAATGCTTCTGAAGGAAAAAAAATATTTAGGTCTTACTTTTTAAATTAGAAAGCTGTAAGAAAGCAGAAGCTGCTTAAATAAAGCTAAAACTGGCCTGTGCTCCTCAGCTCCATTCCCTGATCATCTAAGTTAAAGCCGAAACAGTTCATAATTTATTGCAGATATATGGATGTTAATTACAAAATGAAATCAGCTGGAAAAGGCAAGCACTGAACTATCTAATTCCCAAGGGCCTTTCTAACACCACCATGCAATAATGCTGTACGAATATCTGGGTAGCACTGCAATGGCTGAGCTCCCATTTTCTCACTTCTCTCAGTCGAAGGCTTGGCATTAGAATAAAGATGAGATGGAGACAAGATGATGTGCTCACTACGGCTGCACCCTAAATGCACTCTGCATCAAATTATGGTCCTCACTTGGCTGAGGAAATCTTAAAATTTCCTTTCAGGAAACATCCTCCCCCCCAAAATAATAATCCAAGAGGGACTACTGGTTCTCCCATTGCTTTAAAACCCATCAAGATTACTTCACTAACTCAGTACGCTTCCCATCTATCAGGAACCTGGAACTCCTCTGATAGTTTTTATTTTGCGAACACAAAGCCATAAAACCATCTGGGTAAAAATGTAACTGTAATTAAGCGGAAACATTCAATTGTGCATGAGCTCAATAAAAATGTGCTCTGTTTTAGTACTGCATAAAGAGTATTTTAAGACTGCTACTCAGAATTTCCTGAATCTAAAAAGGTATACTACTTTTATGATTCAGCCAATAAATTTCAAGTAAGTGTATATTCATATTAAATATTATCAAATAAATATTATTAAAAGACAAAATTTCTTCTAACGAAAACTGGTCCATGCCTGAAGTCTCTTAGGGCCCTAAGACAGATTAACATATGATTAAAGGGGTTATTCTAAAGGAGATCAGCTCTGGGTGTTCACTGGAAGGAATGATGCTAAAGCTGAAACTCCAATACTTTGGCCACCTCACGCGAAGAGTTGACTCATTGGAAAAGACTCTGATGCTGGGAGGGATTGGGGGCAGGAGGAGAAGGGGACGACCGAGGATGAGATGGCAGGATGGCATCACCGACTGGATGGATATGAGTCTGAGTGAACTCCGGGAGATGGTGACGGACAGGGAGGCCTGGCGTGCTGCAATTCATGGGGTCGCAAAGAGTCAGACACGACTGAGCGACTGAACTGAACTGAAAGGGGTTATTAACTTTTAATGTATAATATTGCTTGTTCCATCAGCACAATGAGTCGTCTTACTAGAATTCACTATATCACTTTCTTAAAAAAGACCAGAGTGTCTGCATTGGGCCACTCTAAGTATAGAAACTTCTTCCAGTGTCACCGTCAGCAGAAACATGATCACCCATGGCGTTCTAACTTTTAAACTGGAAAATCATAGGATGTCTTAAGGAGATATGCATTTAAAGTTGATAAAACACTGAACACTTACTAAGTCAAAGAACTGTGCAAAAGACAGGCAGGACAAGTTGAGGCAAAGTGACGGTTCCTTAAAAACTGTAAAGACCTTGAGACAAGGAACGATGCTTCAATGAATAGGCTTATACATAAATCTTTTGCACATATATGAATATTCCTCTAACACTGATTCCTACAACTGCTGAAAAATAAGCATGTCCAAAATTTAAATACATACTGAACAAGAAGATCTACCCAATTTCCATCCCTACAATGTATAAGTTTGTGTTCCCCAAGCATGCCCACTGGATATTATTTATTTTCATAGTCTGTGCCAATCTATGAATCAAAATGGTTATTGAAGAAATGTTCTTTCCTTGCTTCCCTATACATTTGAAAAAACAGTGAATTTCCATTCAATATTTATATTTTCTTTTCAGCATGTTCACTTATCTATGGATGGTAAGATTACAGACGACTTGTAAATTTATGTATTTTTTAAACTGTCTCCACTCAGCTTGTAGTATTTTGTCATTAACCTTTCTTTTTAAAATACTAATAGAAAAAGAGCCTGGAATTAGAAATGAAAAAGACCAAAAACCTAACAAAAAATGAGTAGAAGAATATGAACACAAAATTTATAGGATAGGAAATGAGAATAAAAATGTGGAGATGGTCAGTCACACCATAATACAAAAACATGCAAATTAAAACTAGTTTGAGATAACTTCATTTCTTTGCCTAATAGATTTTACAAGGATCAAAATGTTTAATAATACCCATGCTGGTGACAGCATATGTGAAAGATGGACTCTGGTTCTCTGCTGACCTCAGAAAGTAAAGCAGCACCCACCTCCATGGGGTGCAATCTGGCAATTTTGCCCCAAAATACCAACACACATGCCCTTTGAGAAGGTTATACATGATGTAGGCAAAATGGCATAGCTATAGAGTCCTATTTATTTAGCACTGATCATAGCAGAAACATACTGGAATCAATCAAATATATATCCACACTGAACTGATTAAGGTGATTATGGCATATTTCTGTAGCCAGATGAAACAGAACAACCAAAAAAGAAAGAAGATTCTCTTTATGCACTCATATGTGATAATCTTGCCTGTCAGTGCGTGTGTGGATAAATGTGGCTTTACAAAGCTCTTTATATATGCATTTTATTCATTTACAAATCAATTATCTCTGAATCACACACTAGAAAGTATTATAATAACCCTGGTCACCTCTGGAGTGACTGAGTGAGTGAAAGTCGCTCAGTCGTGTCTGACTATTTGCGACCCCATGGACTATACAGTCCATGGAATTCTTCAGGCCAGAATACTGGAGTGGGTCGCATTTCCCTTCTCCAGGGGATCTTCCCAGCCCAGGGATCGAACCCAGGTCTCCCACATCGCAGGCAAATTCTTTACTAGCTGAGTTACAAGGGAAGCCCGACAATGCCCAACAATACTGGAGAATAGGCTAATCCTTTCTCCAGGGATTCTTCCCGACCCAGGAATTGAACAGGGCTCTCCTGCATTGCAGGCAGATTCTTTACCAACTGAGCTATCAGAGAAGCCCGGTCACCTCTGCTGCTGCAGCTGCTAAGTCACTTCAGTCGTGTCCAACTCTGTGCGACCCCATAGACAGAAGCCCACCAGGCTCCCTTGTCCCTGTGATTCTCCAGGCAAGAACACTGGAGTGGGTTGCCATTTCCTTCTCCTCTGCAACGGGATACTAATAACCGGGGGAAGGGTTTTAGAGGAAGACTGTTTTGTTGCACAACTTTTTGGAGGTGCTGTGTGGTAAAGTCTCGGTCCTTACAATTTTGAAAATGAGTTTATTCTCCCTTTAGGTTTAAATGGCAGTATGGCTGAATCCAGGATTCAAAATCACATTTCCTCAGAAATCTGAAGCTATCAACTCATGACCTTCTCACATCCAGCATTGCTAATTCAATCTCATACCAACTTCATACATTTTAATGTAGATAACCTTTCCTTTACTAAACACATAGAATTTTTCTCTTTCTCTTTGACTTCCTAATATTCTGCCACAATGAGTCTAGGTTTGGGTCTCTATTTATGCTACTCTGAGTTTAATGGTTGATCCTTCCATCTGAAGGTGTGCAACCTCCTTTATCTCTGGGGCAGATTTGACTGACATCATAGAAAGCTCTTACCCTCTACCTAACCAACACAGGTTCCATCAGCTAATTCATCTCAAATCACTGAATGAATTAAAATATGCAATATGCTCAACGCTCACAGCAATTAATTCCTCCCTTGTCTTGCTGCACACAATTACTCCCACCAGTCAGCCTGCATGTTCACCAAGAATCAACTATATTTGTTTGAACACATGTTCATAACATTTAGTAATCACATAATCTAATCAAACCCTAAATACTAATGTCTGGGAAATAGAAGTGCAAAGCATGTCTTTGATTTCATGAAAGTTCTGGAAAAACCAGAGAAAGATTAAGTGGCTTAAGAAAAAAGTACTATAATTTTGTTCAGGATGAAACTGTACAGGATTTGGAAGTTTCAAATGTCCAGGGTTCTACACAGAAATTGCCTTGCATTTGTCTTTTAATTTTTATTCCAAATATAGCAACCTATATTGGAAAATGGTTTTGGCACATGGTGAGTAAGGCTCACCTGGAGTACCAGTTAGCTGACCTACATTCAACAGCATAGTATCTGGCCTCACACCCAAAGACTGGCTAATGAATGCATACATTGGTAATTTGTTAGAATCAAATGTTTAGGGCTCATTTGTATGCATTTTAAAAACTCTATCCTTTAACTTACTTTCTTAAATTAACTCCCACCAAAGAAATTTGGACCATCTAGATCTGATTCATGGCTTACAACTTTTCTTTTGTATTTTGCATCCATTTGTCCTTTATATTCTATTCTGGGATAATTTCTAGGTTTGCCTTGTAGGTCACAAACTTACTTATCAGTTCATCTATGTAATTTTTATTTCTAATGACCATATAATGTGAGTTCTGTTGTATCTAATCATTTTTTATGGATAGCACTGGTCCTGGATTTTATCCCATGCGTGCTAGTTGTGTCGTCTTTTTTTTTTTTTCCATGCTAGTAAATAGTGGAGTTGGATCATGTCAGCTTCTAATATGTTTTCTTCCTTTGTCTCAGCATCTAGCACTTGTTTCTAGGCACCTTTTATATCTTGGTTATTATTTTTTTTTAATTGGAGGCTAATTACTACACAATATTGTAGTGGTTTTTGCCATACATTGACATGAATCAGCCACGGGTATACATGTGTTCCCCATCTTGAACCCCCCCCCACTTCCCTCCGCATCCCATCTCTCTGGGTCATCCCAGTGCACCAGCCCTGAGCACTTTTTGTGACGCTATGGACCATAGCCTACCAGGCTCCTCTGTCCATAGGATATATATCCCTTCTTATATTTCAGTTATTCTATGTAATCTATTAGGATTGTTGTTCCATGGTTTTAATCAACCAGTTTGATGACCCTCTTTTATATGGTTTGTCTTCTTAAGAGTGTGATATTCGTAGGTGTCAGCTCCTCTATGGTTTCCTGTTCACCCACCTGTTGTGACCAGCTTGCCTCTAGTTATTTGGAGAGCCATGTGGGACCATGTACTGGATGCAGGAAGCCAATGGCTCAGGTCCTGAGAGTGGAGACTCTCTATCCTCTAGTATCACATACTTGTCAGGAAAGCTCTATCTCTGTTCTCTCTGTTCTTGCCCAGGGACACACATTTGCCCTCTGTTGCTTGGCACAACTAGATAGCAGACAAACCCAGGAGTGTTGCTATTCCAGGGTCCCCTTCTGTTCATGGCCTCCTCCTTCCCTTTGTGAGCAGCAGCACCTCTGCCATACCTGCCACCATTCATACATGTTCTCTAATACCTATATGCTTTCCATTAATCTGATCCACAGTTTGCAGTCTTTCAGGAGATATTCAAAATTTCTGATATACTGATGACATTCTTTTCGAATACTGCTTTAGATTTATTTAGAATATATTGTCTCTGTCATTCCTAAGATTTGTCTTGAACAAAGTCACTGGATGTGTGAGACAAGTCTGCAATCTTACTTTTTCATTTGGATACTTATTCTGTTTCTAGTTCAGTTCTCCTGGATCTGCACTACTCTTTCCCTGTCCTCATACCCTCCTCTCCTATTTCTGTACTGGTACTTGGTGAAGCTCCTTGTCCAAAAAGGATGCTCCCAAATATATGTGTTCTAAACTTGCCATGGCTCAGAATACTTTGATTTACATAAGAGAGTAAATTCAAAAACCTGAAATTTACACAGGACTGCAGATTTTGTATCAAGAACTTTTCAGAACAACTACTACATAAAACCCTAAACTTATGAAACTCCAAATTTAAGGTTTAGTACTTACTCTTTATCATTCTGGGAAAATAATCAAAATATTACTGAGAGCCATTTCAATAGTTCATCTAAAGAGAATCATAGGCAAGGAATGCACTGATCTAGTTTATCTTGGCCCAGTGCTGAGGTGTGCTTTTTGTTTGTTTGTTAATTTTGAACAAACATGATTTTTTCAGTCTTTCACGGAATTTGTTGCTTTCTTGTACTTTTTCGAGATTACTATTAAAACAGAATAAACTACCATATGCATAGTTTTATTTAGTGACTTTTACTGGTTGTCTCTAAAAACTAGATATCTTACAACGTTCTGAAAATGAAGAGATGAACAAGAGTATCATCATAGCACTTGGGACATTCCTACATTTGTACGTAACTCAACCTACTTTATTTCCCTATTTATATTTGTGACTGGCAAGCCAGATTGGGATCTCCTTGAAACATACTAAGCCTTCCTCATCTTCTTTTTGTATTTTCTTTGTATACCATGCCTTGCTCAAAAGGGTCGTTCAATAAATGTTTAATTATTTATTATTATTAATGTGATCATTAGATCTAATATATGGCTCAAATGAGATTATTTTTCAATATTAGAAACTAATGTGTGTGTTCAGTCACTCAGTCATGTCAGACTCTTCACGACCCCATGGCCTGTAGCCCTCCAGGCTCCTCTGTCCATGGGATTCTCCAAGCAAGAATACTGGAGTGGGTTGCCATCTCTTTCTACAAGGGATCTTCCAAACCCAGGGATAGAATCCAGGTCTCCTGTGTCTCCTGCTTTGAAAGGCAGATTTCTTTACCATGGTACCACATGGGAAGCCCCCATTAGAGATTAATAAGGGAAAATAAATCATAAGAACATGTCATACATTAAGTGATATACAATTTGTGCATTTTATATAGGGGAAATGGGATCCAGAAACATTAAATACTTAGAAGAAGCAATACCAGAACCTATAACCAAAATCTCCACTCAACCACTTTCCCCTTCACAGCACAAGTTAGATTGATATCTGGAGAATGAATTGGCCAGTCTTATAAATACTCACCACTCTGCAAGAGTTGATAACTCTTTCCTTAATGATCTATTTCCTTTCACAGAGACTTTTAGAACCTTTCAAATATGTAATAATCCAAAAGGTGTTGAAGAATTCAGGTACAAGTGGAAAAAATTCACTATTGAGCGAGGGGAAAGGAAAGTAAACTTCCTGATCTACTCTTCTTTGTGTAACTGACAACCAGAAAGCTTTTACTGTAAGGAAAATGGTGCAAACTGAAAGAGTTGCGTTTATAAAGAATGCACCTTCATATAAAGACATCAGGATGCCTCACATTAGAATTACTGGATCACAGAATTTTGGAAACAGACAGGAACACCCATGTAGTCCTACAATAATCAACAGTTGCACAGAAAAGGCCCAGGCTCTAGCAGACAAGACGTCTGAGGTCTGCTCTCACCTGGCAGTTTAGGATCACGTCCCCTTATTTCACTTTCTGGCCTCCTCAGAGGAAACGTGTATAGTTTTTTTTTCACTCCCTTGGTAGGCTCTACATTTTCACATCACAGTCTCTTCCCTCTATCCTCAGCATTCCCAGCCCTTCCGTGCCTGGAGAGATTCGGCTTCTCATGCTTCAAAATCCACTGAACTTTTATTTCCCCTGGGAAGTCTTCCCAAACTCCCCCAGCATGACTTAGCCTCGGGCATACATTTGATTTATCATTTTATCATGCTGGTATGTCACTGTTTCATGACTGCTTATATCCTATCTACTTGTATATGATGTTCTAATCTGCAAGCCCCTAGAATATATTTAGCATGTAGGAAAATTCTCATTCTATCATCCAATTTTAATTAAATCATCAGATACTCTCATTTTACTTATGAAAACTGGATCCCAGAGAGGTAAGGGACTTGTCAGTCATCAGGGAATAGGCCAATGTCAGAGCTCAGATAACAAATTATGCTTTCTCTTTCCTAATCCACCCCCATAAGGGAAAGGGCTGGCATAGTGGAGTCTAGAGTAACAAACCTACCCTTCTTGGCTATTTGCCTAACTTTTTACTCCAAATCTGACTGCTACACTGTATTTCTGGTGAAGTCAGTTTTCCTCAACAACAGACTTCCCAGTTCAGAATACATATATGTGGCTAATAAGAAAAGTGAGTAAAAGTCCAACATGATAAACAGGGAGGTATGTCAAACTCCTATTCAGTCTACAAAAAACCTACTCATAATTGTAACTTTGCTCCTCTAAGGATGGAGAGAAGGCATAGTTCATTTGGAAAATCTGACCAAAAACCCACATTGCAACACAGTGAAATGCTTTATCCCTTATTGCTTCTACTACATCAGGAACTTTCTATATGTAATTATTTAGCAGTCATGTCTGACTCTTTGCTACCCCATGGACTGTAGCCTACCAGGCTTCTCAGTCCATGGGATTTTCCAGGTAAGAGTACTGGAGTGGGTTGCCATTTCCTTCTCCAGGGGATCTTTCCGACCCAGGGATCTAACCCAGGTCTCCCAAATTGTAGGCAGACGCTTTACCCACTGAGCCACCAGGGAAGCCCAATGTAATTATTTAATCCCTGGCCAAAAACCAGTGGACAATGAAATCCTTACAGAATGTCTCCCCCAGTGAAGTGTTTAAACATTAGTTCCACAAAAAAAACATTTTTTAAAGTTTTTCATGTAATTTTTCCATGTCATTTTTTTCACTTACAGCTAAAAATGTCCAAATTTGAATATTCATCATTAAGAGCATCTGCTAAAATATAGCCCTATTCAGCATTTTACATCACTTTTGCTATGGGACCTTAGAAGGGCATAAGTAAAAAATTCCAGTTTCATTTTGTTTGGATTTTAAACCATTTTTTCCATCTCATGGCTTTGGGTGGCTCTGACTGTGCTGATGTCTTCTGCTGTCCATTCCTATTGGATTTTTCTCCAAATGAGCAGGTTGATTTTAGAGAAGTCCTTAAGGATCTCATCAATGGCTCAATTGGAATACCAAAATGAAGACACAAATCACATGGGTGTTTATAATATTTTGCGGATTTTGCCTTAAAGAATTATTAACATTAACAGTGATGACGGCCACACAAGGTGTATGTACTTAACACCACTGAAATGGACATATAGTGATGGTACTTCTACATTGCATGTTATGTCTACCACAAAGTAAAGGCCAACTTAACAGGAGGTAACAGTTATCCCACACCCTGGGTCAAAACAGAGGGGGTGGAAGTCGAATGATAATCCCTGTTGTTCAGACAGAGCAAATGGCTTTTATTTTCTAGTTCCAGCTGGCCTCTGAGCCAGGCTCTCAGCTGAGCTACTTACCTCCCTGGAGTGGAGAAAAAGAAAAGAAACTATGGCCAAATAGTATGTAAACCTTAGAAATGTTAAATCTTAGAACCATAACCCTTCAAGTTCTGATTGGATTCTCCTGTCATCCATTAGTCAGCTGTTCGCGGCCTTTGACTTAACTCCTTCTCCACTCGTTGCTCACAAGAACAGTGAACAGGTGTCCCGTGTGAGCGTGGATGTGTCTAAATTCCAGACAGATGTCAGAATATAACTCCCTAGGGAACTGTTCTGACAACTCTGAAGTAGGACATGAGAAAAAAAAAATTATGAGATAATAGATGAGAAACTGGGGGCGGGGGCAAGGAGGAGGAGATTGAGTAGTGAACGGACTTGTTATCTTCCAGTCTCCTAAAAGACACCACGTGGTGGGCTTATTTTGAAAAGCAGAAACAAAACCAGTGGGAAGGGTTACAAGGAGACAGTTACCTAGTAATTCCAAAAAAAATGTATAAGCATCTAGCAGAAGGCTATTAATCCATTCAATTAGATTTCGGATTCACTGACTGCCCTGGAGGTGTTCCGTGGGCGCTAAACGGTAGTGGTGTAGGCTGGGCGAAGTTCAGGGCACGCTCTGAATGGGATGAGAGGTGCAGGCAAATTTGCCTGGTCGACAAGCGAAGAGGGAGGAGTGGCAGCGGGAAGAGGAGAGCTGGGGAAGGAAAGGCGCTTACCAGGCCACCTCCGCAGGTGCTGAAAGAGGCCAGCGAGCCGGGTTGCCGCAGCACAGCCCCGGTGTAGAAGCAGGCGGCGTCAGGCGGCGCGGGAGGGCGCGGGGCGGCTGCCGCCCGCGTGGGGCCCGGGCCCGGACTCGGCCTCTGTTCCACAGCGAAGCGCGGCGCCAGGAAGCGGCCGTCTCTCCGGAGCAGCAGGTAGAGGTCCCGGGAGAAGGCCGGGATCCGCAGCAGAACCTCTTCGCCGTCCGGCTCGGCTGGCTGGGCTGGGGGCGGAGACGGGGGCGGCGGCTGCCACGAGGCCGGGGCGCCCGGGGACAGGGCGGCAGCCCCGCTAGATCCCCGCGGCAGCTCATGAGACTCGAGCTCCTCATCCTCTTCGCCCCCGGGCGGCGAGGGTCGGGGCCGCGGCTCAGATCCGCCTTCCACAGGCTCCTGGGGCGGCGCCGGGGCCACGGAGCGCACCTCGCGGGAGCTGCTGGCTGCCGGCGCCCGGACGCCTCCGCCGCCCGTGGCTCCGCGCGCCCAGCCTGGGTCCGCGCTGCCCCCGCTGCCGCCGGCCGAGTCCACCGGCTCCCGGCGCCAGAGTGCAGGAAACACGACTTCCCACTCCTCGCGGTCGGAGGCGAACTGCAGCCCTGCGGGCGGGGCAGACAGAAGTGCGGGGCTTAAAAAGAGTCGCGGTCTCAGGAGCACAAGCATCCCAGGGTTCACACTCTGCACAGACACAGGGATCACGGCTAACGCGCTGGAGACCACCCGTCTAGCCCCTGAAACTTACAACCCGCGAAGTCTGGCGATCAGATTACATACCCCAGCATTTTCAAAATAAAAGTACGATTATCGGGGCGGGGGGAGGGGGAAAGCGGGGCTGCAAAGTTTGTTGACAGCACTTAGTTGAAGAAAAGAAAACCGGTGCAAAGACTCCAGCACAATTAAAAAATTTCCTTCAGTATCTGCCAGAGCAAGGAAGCGCTATCAATTTCTTTACTTCCCAGATTTCCTCCAGGTGCTGTAAACGTACCTTTGCACATATTATTAACTCTCAGGAGAGGAAAACTAAGCATTTCACGTTGCTGAAATGAGGCCACGAGAAGTGCGCTTAGCTCAGGAGCGTGACCCTCTGCCCAGCACCCGCACGGCTTTTTTTTTTTTTTTAATTGCTGCCCGCCGACTGAAGCGACTTAGCTGCTGCAGCAGCAGCAAGCCCTGCTCACGGCGCACAGTTGCGCCAGCCCGGGCGACCCGTGCGTTCCAGGTCTCTGGCTGGGGAAGTTGGAAAAGCAAGCCCAAAGTCACGGAAGAACTTACCTGCAACGACCCCATTCGACAGGACCCCCAGCTGGTAGAGGAGGCAGCAGCAGCAGATGTGAGTCAGGCGCATCTCGCGGCTCTTCCCCAGACCGCGCTCCCGGGCCGCGCGCGCGCCTCCTTTTGCGCGATCCACCGCCGGCGCCGCCGCCGCCGCCGCCGCCGCCTCCCGGAGCGCAAGGAGGCCGGGCGGCGAGTTTGCCCAGGCCCTTTGTCTGCCGGGGGGTGGGGTGGGGGGTGCTCTGTGACTCCGAGAGGCGGCCGGGGGGGGGGGGGGGGGGGGGGGGGGGAGGAGCGGGGGCAGGCAGCGCCGCGGCCCCGCAGCGCTCCGGCTCCCCGGCGAATTAGGTGCGGAGTTTTATTTTCTGTGTTCTGGATGTCGCAGGAGTTTCCGGAGCCCCTCAGGACAGCCCCGCCACAGTCAGCCGAGAGCCGGCAGGCGCAAGGCGGGCAGCGCTGCCTCAGGACGGGCGGAGGACGGCCCCGCGCGGGCAGGAGCGCCGCAGTGTCCGAGCCGAGGCTCGTCGCCGGCACCCGCGCGGAACTGCCAGGGGCTGGTGCCACGCTCCCGGCAGCCGGGCGTGTGCCAAGCTCCGCACCTTCCTCGGGACCGGCTCCGGGATCCCACCCGCCGCGGCGCGGCAGGGAATTTGGAAGGGGCTGAGGGGAAGACACTACTCGTGAGGTGGGTGTGGAGAGGATTAAAAAAAAAAAAAAAGACAGGCAGATCCGACGAGAAAAAGGAACCAAGGGGCGGCCGCCAAGCGTGACTTTGCGGGACAAAGGTCCCAGAACACTGCACACGTGCTCACACGCGCGGTTGGGGTGGGGTGGGGACCCAAATTCCCTCACCTGACTCCTGATTGGCCATTCTGGGAGGCGGATTTGCATCCTTAGGCTGCACCTCCTTCTCCCTGCTGAGGTGTGTGCAGGTAGAAGGGCCGTCCCCTCCCCACCTCCCACCCCTTTACAAGGGGTTCCTCTTTCAGTGGAGTTCTCCACCCATCCGCACAGCACACAAAGCCAAATTTAGTGCAGACTGGAGCACAAAGCAGCGGCCCCATTTGCCAACGACCTTTGATTTTTCTTCCCATCTTTGTCTCTAGGAATCTTCTAAGGCTGGAGATAATGTAATTCGTCATGGAGTGTGCTTCAAAGGTTCCCAGGACAGTAGACACCCTGACATTTCATAGCCCCTTGTCCCACCTTATCTTTCTGGCTTTCTATTCATGAGTGCTATCAGTTTCCCCCTCTCTCTCTTTCTCTCTCTCTCATACACACTTCAAATAACGGTGAGATGAAAGAAACCAGCATTAAATACTGTAGTCTAAAGATCTCAAGCCAAGTGAATTTATTTTGCCCTTTTTACCTTTTTGGTGGTGGTGTTCCTTTAAAAAAAGATGTTTTTACTACTTCTGTCTTTGAAGAGCGGTTCAACCTTAAATATTCTTGCTGCTCCTGTGGCAGCTCTTCATAGTTGCTACCCCCTCCCCCCCCCCCCCCCCACCCTGCCCCCAGCACCTTTCTCTTGGTCACATCAAAACTTTTCACATCAGGCTCCAGGGTGATTGATCTAACCTGCCATTTGCAGCCTCCGAACTAGGCCAGGTACCTATAAACAAGAGTTAATGCAAATCAGTTTTTTAAAATTCCAGCCCTGAGGTTGGTTCCCCACATCCTTTGTTGTTTTACCTTCTGTTCTTAGTGTCAAAGGTGACTACTCTGTCTTTAAGGGAGGCACATGATCTTATTTCAAAGGAAACCCATTGTTTGAATAAGCAGGGTCCTAGAATACTTTCTTTGAGTTGTCCAGAATTTCAAAACAAACACAAAGACACTCTAGGTATGTCTGTCTCCAAACCTTGTCTTGTAAAATCTCTAGAGCTGGAGTAACTAGGGTGGGTGTGGGTTTCCAGACACTCAAGAAGTATCTGGTTTGCTTAGGCGCCTACACCCTCGTTTTTATGGGACTCAATTATATGGAGTTAAAACTAGGCAAAAAATCAGAGGCAGTTTATTTTTAAGAAATAAAGCAAATTTTTAACACCGAAGGTTAGTTTCAATGAAACACCTCCACAAGGATTTGAATCTTAAAGTGTTTCTCATGTAATTTTAACCAAAAACGTCAACAAAAATGTAAACCTATAGAAGGAATGCCTATTGAATTGTGTGTATTTGTTGGAGTACATTTGTGATTCCTTAAAACTAGATGAGCTGTATGATTAAATATATTTAAAAGCACAGATTGCCTATGTAAGTTCTCATCTTTCCCTTTTCTTGTCTCCAGCTATATAACAGCCATTAACCATTCCAATCCCTTACAGTAAAGGTTAATACTGTTACTGAAAAGTTTGCCTAACTCCCAGCTGGTTCTACTCTTTCTCCTATTTGAAATACTGTTATAATTTATTTGTCTATTTTCAAAGGCTTTTATAAATCATTTGAGTTGTAATGACTCGTGTAAATATTTCTTCTACTAGACTATCAATTTTCTGGAAAGGTAGGAATTATTTCTTTTGTATATCTTTCTTTACATCACCCTGTCTAATACAGAGATTTATCTACCAAATGCGTGTGGAAATTCTCAGGAAATTCTCTAAGATGCTTTAGAAGATGATAGAGATTGATTTCTGTGTGGTATTTGATTCCAATTCCTTGATCCAGAATTACAAGGCTGTATCTGTTGGTGATCAGTTACTATCAACATGATTTATCTATCTTACAGAGAGAATAAGTCTAAGAGAGAAATGACTTGTGTGAAGATTTTTTGATTAAGTAGAAGAGACTTAAGAGGTGCAAGTAAGAGCATCAGTTAAATTGGGTTTGAGTATGTATGTACGTGAAAAAAGAAAGAACTAGCCTGATTTGGAATTAATTGGATTGTACGTGATGAAATAGAGGAGGAAAGGCAGGACTGTGACATGTGTGTGCATTACCAACCCTAGAGAAAGAAAAGAGCAGCTGGGAAAAATATGTTAGTAAAGACAGGTCACTACATATGTCACCAGATGGTAGCTAGCGTCAACCAAGCCCTGCCTTTATGGGGTGGAGGTAAGTGACAAAGCATCAGAGTAAGTGGAACCAACTGTTCTTATACCCCAGGTGCTCACGTGTTGCATTTTAGAACCCATGCTTCTCTATGTAGAAAGTTGACATTGAGGCCTTCAGCTCTTCATCATTCTCTTCACTCATTGGCCCTAAGCCTCTCACGACCTAAAGCTAGTCTCAAATCCTTTCCTCACTCCAAAAAACTTTAAAATCTTAAGAAAATACAAAAAAACCCTTTCACTGAGCTGCATGAGGATATCAACTCCTGGTAGCACTCAGATCTAAATCGAAATCAAGACTTTTAAGCTAGTTCTGGCCATGATAGAGTAACAGGAACCAGATTTAACTCTCTTCTTAAGCAATTAGAAAACAGACAAAATATTTAAAAAAAAAACACTGTTTTCCCCAGCATACTACCTGATAGCAACTTAGAAACTTCAGCACAGGGAAGAGAAATCTAAACAGAGTCCTAAAGGCTAGCTGAGTTGAGAAGACAGCAAGATGGCTAGAATTTACAGGACACCATATCCCAGAGAGGAGAGAGTGGCATAGAGAGTGTACATGCATGCTAAGTCACTTCGGTTGTGGCAGACTCTGCAACCCTACGGACTGTAGCCCGCCGGGCTCCTCTGTCCATGGTATTCTCCAGGCAAGAATACTGGAGTGGGTTGCCATGGGATCGTCCCCACCCAGGGATCAAACTCACGTCTGACGGCTCATGCATTGGCAGGTGGGTTCTTTGCCACTAGAGCCCCCTGGGAAGCCCATCGAGCATGTAGTGATTAGCTATTGCTGCATAACGAACAGCAGTGTGAAACAACAAACGTTACATCTCACGTGGTTTCTGAGGGTCAGGAACCTAGAAGTAGCTAAACTGAATATTTCTGCTCAGGGTTCACACAACATTTCAGTCAAACTGCTGACCAAGACTATGGTTTCCGAAGACTTAATAAAGATAGAGGTTCTATTTTCAAAGTCACATAACAGTTGACAGGAATCTTTGTCATACTGACTTCTCCATAGGGCCTCTCATTACATGTGTTGCCTCTGAACAAGTGATGCAGGAGAGATACTGCACCCAAACTGGAAGCTATGGTCTTTTTATAACCCAATATTGAAGATGACATACCATTATTTCCACCATATTCTCTTCATTAGGAGCAAATCACTACATCCAGCTCACACTCAAAGGGAGAAGTAGCGAAGAATTTATGGACATATTTTTAAAACCATAAGAGGGCACTAATGACCTCTGGCAAAAAATTATTTGTACTCTTTTCATGTGTAAAATACACTCATCCTCTAAGTCTCCTATCAAAAGGTTCATCTTATTGAACATTAGCTCAAAGTTCATTAAGGAGAGCTCCTTGAATTTAGTCCTCTCTATATATACATTTGTGAATCTAAAGGAGCAATTTATCTGCCTCTCAATACCCCCACTATATTGTGGTAGAACAAGCAGAGGATAATTGCTATAGACAGTTATGCTCGAAAGGAAGAAAAGAAGGCACTTGTTCACAGCAATTCTGAAATCCTATTGTCAAAATGTAAAGTTCCTTGACTATTTCTGAAGGTCTGAGAGTAACTCTCCATAGCCCTAGGCTCTGCCCTCTGAGAACTTGTATCTACCCTGGTTGAGTCATCCTTCCGTTTTCATGAAAGGTAGTAAGAATTTGCAGCTGAGAACTTTTCTCACTTGATAGCCTGACAGTAGAATTCATGGTTCCAACAACTTCATATCATTTTATATAATCTCTGCCCCCTTTTGGCCAGAAATATTTCTGCAAATGTAATTCTGTTTTTCAAACTTTGTATCTTCTGTGAATCTTTAATGGGGGTCACTTCATTAGACACAGGCATACTCTCAAACCTCCATAAGCTTAAACCCTTCCCTACCTTGAGTTTCTGATGAAACTGTTAGAGACAGCACTCTTAGACTTCTTAGGAGCCCTATTCGACTGAAAGGATCTGGGAGATAAATATTGAAACACTTTCAAGGGCCTGTATTCTAAGAAACTCTGAGTGGCCACATGTAATCTTAACAAGGGACTTTACAACCAAACCTTTGGCTTCATCATTAGATCATGGTTTCCTGAAAGTGGCCTGTACCTTTTCTTTGATCCGATGCAATTTGATCTTAATTATTTTAATTGTTAAAATAATTACTTGATTTTAATTATTCAGCATTATTTTCCAGAAAAAGTCTGAAATTTTTCAGAGCCATCAAGATATAGCTGGTTTTCATTAACAGTTTTTATTCAGTTTATCTCTCTTCTTTCACATTTTCTATAAGAAGAAATAAACCAAGTAGTACCTTCAGCATTTTTTTGGAAGTCTTCTTAGATTGATGAACCAGTACATTTTCCTCCTGCAGACAATGCTGTTTCTAAATAAAAAGGATTCCTTTTCCTTTAGTTTTCTATAATATTTACCTCACTTTCCTACAAACCCTTACCTATAGCTTTACCAAATGTCATATGGCTTCAAGTAAAAGCTTTTTAAAGGTATTAAACAAATTAAATTTGTAGTTAAAAAACTTTCAAAAAAGAAATATCTAGTTCCAGATGGTTTCAGTGGTTAATTCTACTGAACATTTGTTTTTAAAGTAACACCAATTCTACATAATCTTTTCCAGAAAATAGAAGACCACACTTTGCAACTAATTTTATGAGGCTGACATTACCCTTATATCATAACCAGACAAAGCCAGTACAAAAAGGGAAAATACAGACCAATATATCTCATGAATATAGATGCAAAATCAATAAAATATTAGCAAATTGAATCCAGCAATATATAAGAAAAATAATGTAATATGACCAGTGAGGTTTATTTAAGAAATGCAAGGCTAGTTCAATATTCCAAAATCAATCAATGTAATCCACCGTAACAACAGGCTGCAGAAGAGAACCACATGACTATAGCAAATGATGCAGAAAAGGCATTTTTACAAAATTCAATATCCATTCATGATTAAAACCCTTAGCAAACTGGAATAGCAAGGGAAGGGAAATTCTTCAACTGGGTACAGATTATTTGTTTTTTAAAATTGCGACTAAGAGTGAAGAACTGAACACTATCACTCTAAAACTGAGACCAAGACATGGATGTCCACTCTCACTACTCCTATTCAGCACAGTATAGGGAGTTCTAACTAGTACGATAAAGCAAGAAAAAGAAAAGCAATATAAAATGGGAAAAGATAAATAAAACTGTCTCTGTTTACCAATGATATGTTTGTCTATATAGAAAATCCTCACCATAAACATTGAAAAAGTCCTAGAGTAATAAGCAAGATCACAGGATACAAGCTCAACACCAGAAATCAACCAAATTTCTGTATACTAGTGACAAATTGGAAACTAAAGTTAAAATTCAATAACATTTACATTAGCTCCAAAATAATGAAATCTTTAGGTATAAGTTTAATCAAACATGTATAGGACCTATATGCTGAAGACCATAAAACATTAAACAAATTAATAAAGACCTATATAAATGAAGAGACATTGGGCTCACAGGTTGGAAGAATAAACATACTAAAGGTGATAATTCAGTCCAAATTATCTTTTTGATAGAAATTCCTATCAACATCCTATCAGGATTATTTTATAAATATGAAACTGAAATTAAATATATATGGAAAGAGAACAAAACTAAAATAGTGGAAAAACTGGCAAAAGACAATAAAGTCTGAGGACCTATTACTGTCTGATATTAAGGTATTCTCTATAGGTACAGTAACCTCTGGGGCTTCCCTGGAGGCTCAGCAGTAAAGAATCTGCTGGCCAACGCAAGAGACGCCGGTTTGATACCTGGTCAGGAAGTTCCCCTGGAGAAGGAAATGGCAACCCACTCTGTTGCCTGGGAAATCCCATGGACAGCCTGGTGGGCTATAGTCCGTGCGGTCACAAAAGAGTCAGACACAACTTAGCGACTAAACAACAACAGTAACCGATAGATTATGGTATTCCATAGATTACTGGATCAGAATAAAGAATCTAGAAATATTTTCACATAAGCACACAGCTAATTTCTGGAAAAGGTACAAAAGTAATTCAGTGGAGAAAGGTAGTCTTTTCAAATGGATTGGGACCAACTAGACACTAAAAACAAAAAAATAATTTAAAAATTCTTAACTGAATTTCATCCCTTACACAAAAATTAACTCAAAATGGATCATAGATCTTGATGTAAAATGTAAAAGCTAATAAACACAAAACTTCTAGAAGGAAGCATAGAACACAGTCTTTAGTCTTCATGACTTAGAGTTAAACAGGGAGTTCTTAGATATAACACTAAGCACAAAATCTGTAGAATAACAATAATTTTAAAAATAAAAATAATTTTAAAATATAGATTGGAATTCATCAAAATTAAAGGTTTTTTCTCTGAAAAAGACCCTAATAAGAGATGGGCCATAAACTGGGAGGAGATATTTGACAACATACCTGACAAAGGATTTATATTCAGAATATTGAAAAAAAAAAAAAACCTCTTTGAAATAATTACTAAGAAAACAATCCACCTAGAAAATGGACCATGGTCTTGAAAAACAAGAATATGCAGAATCAATAAGCATATGAAAAGATACTAAACATCATTAATCGGTAGAGAAAGTGAAAGTTACTCAGTCGTGTCCAACTCTTTACAACCCCATGGACTGTACAGTCTATGAAATTCTCCAGACCAGAATACTGGAGTAGGTAGCCTTTCCCTTCTCCAGGGGATCTTCCCAACCCAGGAGTTGAATCCAGGTCTCCTGCATTGTGGGCAGATTCTTTACCAGCTGAGCCACAAGGGAAGTCCAATTGGTAGAGAAATAGATATTAAAAGCATAAGTAAATATTATTACCTGCCTATTAGAATGGCTAACATACAAAATATTGAAAACTTCAAATGAGGACAAGGGTGTGGAATCAACTGGAAACCTCAAACACTGAATGAACTACAGGATGGATCTCAAAGATATTATGGTGAATGAAAAAATCAGTCACAATGTTGCATACTATATGATTCTATTTATATATTATTCTGAAAATGACAAAATTTTAGAAATGGAGAACATATCAGTGCCTGCCAGGGGTTATGTTTTGGAGGTGTTTGTGTTGTTCAATAAATGGCAACGGGAGTTTTACTATGATAATGGAACAGTTCTGTGTCTTAATCATGGCAGTAGTTACATAAATATATACATGATAGCATTTCATAGAGGAGAAGGCGATGGCACCCCACTCCAGTACTCTTGCCTGGAGAATCCCATGGATGGAGGAGCCTGGTAGGCTGCAGTCCATGGGGTCACTGAGGGTCGGACATGACTGAGCGACTTCACTTTCACTTTTCACTTTCATGCATTGGAGAAGGAAATGGCAACCCACTCCAGTGTTCTTGCCTGGCGAATCCCAGGGACGGCGGAGCCTGTGGGCTGCCGTCTATGGGATCACACAGAGTTGGACACGACTGATGCGACTTAGCAGCAGTAGAAGCAGCAGCATTTCATAGAACTACACACACACACACATACACACACGGAGATCCAAGTAAGGTCTGTAGTTTACTTCATAATATTGTTCCAGTGTCAATTTCTTGGTTTTGGTAATATACTATGGTATAAGACATTCAGTTCAGTTCAGTCGCTCAGTCGTGTCTGATTCTGACATGACTCCAACAGATTTCTCATAAAATTGCAACTAAAGTACTGGCCTGAGTTATAGGCTACAGTCACTGACGATCTGACTAGGCCTAAAGGTTCTGGCTTCCCTCAGAGCAGTTATCCAGGAAGAAGCAAGTGAGTACAGGCAAAAGGGAAGCCACCGTATTAACAGCCTAACCACAGAAGTGAAACCCCGTCACTTCTGCTATAATCTATTTGTCTGACATGGGTCACTCACACTCTAAAGGAAGAGAACTAAAGCCCACCATTTGATGGGAGGAATATCAAAGGATTTGTGGAATATCCTCACAATTACCCAGAGGAAGAGGACACTGAGTGTTTGCTGAGTGAACTTTGAAATAACTGTTTGTGTTCTGATTTGTGTGTGTGTGTATAAAGAAACTGCACACAGTCTAGGCCAGGGGGAAGCAAAAGGCACTAGGGTAAACAATACTGCAAGTTCTGTGTATTCCCACCAGCTGGAGTGGAAGAACTTCAAAATGCCAGGGGCATTTGATAGTACTCTGATAAAATGATCCACTTAGTAGTGGGGCTAAATTAGACTAATAATTAAAATTCATCTGAGCCCATTCCTACCAGCCTTAAAAGTCAGTCTCAAAATGATCCATCTGATTCCAAGTAATTTAATTGCCTGTTAGAATAAAGTCCATTGTATCTAAGGGAATAATAATAATAAGCGGTAAGGATGTAAAATTCTCATTCTTTTGCAGCCAATAAAAAAAATTCCAGGCATGCATAAAGCAGAAAAATGTTTCCCATAACAAGGAAGAAAATCAATTAGTAAAAACAGATCCAGACATAACAGAAGTAATAGAAGGAGCCAACACAGTCATTAACACAGCTATTATAGATACTCTGTAACTTTACAAGAAGATAGAGGAAAACTAAACCTGATGAGGAAAATTTAAAAGAACTAATTGGAAATTCTAGAGGTTAAAAATATAATATTTCAAATAAAAAAACACAATGGATGTTAAAAGGAGATTTCCCTCTTCAGAAAAAAAAAATATTAGTGAATTTGAAGACATAGTAATAGAAACTATCCCATGTGGAGCACAGAAAGGAAAATAGAAGTGGCTTGAACATTGGTAAGCTATGGGAATAACAAATGATCCAACATATGAGTAATTGGAAAGAGAGAAGAAATTGATGTGGGAAGAGAAATTATTTGATGAAAGAAGGCTGAAAATTGTCCAAATTTAATGAAAACTATAAACATATGGCGTCATAAGAATCAGACACAACTTAGTGACTAAACCACCACCACCATAGACATATACATGCCAGCAGAGCATACCTAATGAAAACTATGCCAGTGTATATCTTAATCAAATTGCTAAAAATAAAAAGTGAAAATAGAAAATCTCAAAAGTGATGAGAGGAAAATAGACATTATGTAGAGAAACAAAGGTAAGAATGACAGCAGAATTTATATCACAACCCATGCAAACAAAAAGAGGGAAAGAGGAAAAGAGGGAGAAGGAGAGAGACTCCCTTAGCAGATACATATTTTGTAAATATTTTCTCCTTGTTGGTGGCTTGTCTCTCCATATACTATACAAAGTCTTTTGAGAAGCTAATGACTCTAAATTTGATAAAGTCTAATTTAATAAACTTTTAATAAAGTCTAATTTATTAGTTTGTCCTTTATAGTTTGTCCTCTTGCTTTCCCAAGACATTTTTGCATAACCCAAGATCAAATGACTTTCTCCTACATATTCTTCTAGAAGTTTAAAAGGTTTTCTTCTGACACTAAGGTCTGTGATCCACTTTGATCTAATTTCAGTAGATGAGATGAAGTAAAGTTTCCTATTTTTATACATGAATATCCAGCATCATTAACAACTAGAGAAATAAACATTAAAACCACAGGTAGTTGATGCTACATACCCATTAGAATGAAAAAATATATATATCTATAATGCAAAGTATTTGCTAGAGTGTGGAACAACTTGAACTCTCATGCATTACTGATGTGAATGCAAAATGATACAGCCACTTTGGAAAAAAAATCTGATAGCTTCTGATGTTTCTTAAACATACATTTATCATGCAACCTAATAACAGAGGTGGAACAGTGGTAAGGAGTGTGCATGCCAGTGCACGAGACACAAGAGATGTGGGTTTGATCCCTGGATCAGGAAGATCCCCTGGAGGAGGAAATAGCTACCCACTCCAGTATTCTTGCCTGTAGAAATTCCATGGACAGAGGAGCCTGGTGGGCTACAGTCAATGGGGTCGCAAAGAGTCAGATACAACTGAACTGCTGAGCATACACCAGTGACCCAATTTCTAAGTATTTACTAGAGAAATGGATACATTTGTATACAAAAGATGATTGGAGTTTTCATACCAACTTTTTATCCATAATAGCCCCAAACTGGGGGAAAGCCCACCCATATGACCATCAACTGCTCAATGGATAAACAAATTTTACTGTATCTTTGTGGTGGAATTTCACTCAGGGAATAAAATGAAGCAAACATTTGCAGCAACAAAAATATGTTGCTGATACATGCAACAATGTGTATGAATCTCAAAAGCATTGTTCTAAATGAAAGAAGCTTTCATTTATATGAAAGTTTAGAGAAAGTAAAGGGATAGAAAACAGATCAATACCAGGAGCCAGGACTGGCCTGAAGGCACAGAGGGCAAAGGGGTGTGAGAGACCTTTCTTGAGTGATGGAAATGTTCCTTATCATGAGTATGGTACCAGTGACATGACTATATTTCTCAAAACTCATTCAAATTGCGCACTTAACATTGGTGAAATTTACTGTGTGTAAATTAAATCTCAAAAGATTTATCTAAAGAAAGACAAGATGAATATGTTACATTACCAGTGCTTCCATCTTAGGTGTCAGTGCGTATGCGCATAGGGAATAGGGATGCTCCTGCAGGATTTTCCAGGCAAGAGCTAACACTATCCATCATCCGGGTACTCAAGCCATGAGCCCAAGCATATATCCTTGACTCATTACTCTTTTTTGTCACCAACATGCAATCAGACATTGTCATACATTTCTTCCTTTTTTTAAAAATTGTTTAATTTAAATTTATTTATTTTAATTAGAGGCTAATTACTTTATAATATTATATTGGTTTTGCATTCTTATTTTTTTATTTTTATTTTTACTTTATTTTACTTTACAATACTGTATTGGTTTTGCCATACAGCAACACAAATCCACCACGGGTGTACATGAATTCCCAAACATGAACCCCCCTCCCACCTCCCACCCCACACCATCCCTCTGGATCATCCCCGTGCACCAGCCCTGAGCATCCTGTATCCTACATCAAACACAGACTGGTGATTCATTTCTTACATGATAGTATACATGTTTCAATGCCATTCTCCCAAATCATCCCACCCTCTCCCTCTCCCTCAGAGTCCAAAAGTCCGCTCTACACATCTGTGTCTCCTTTGCTGTCTCGCATACAGGGTCATCATTACCATCTTACTAAATTCCATATATATGTGTTAGTATACTGTATTGGTGTTTTTCTTTCTGGCTTACTTCACTCTGTATAATCAGCTCCAGTTTCATCCATTTCATTAGAACTGATTCAAATGTATTCTTTTTAATGGCTGAGTAATACTCCATTGTGTATATGTACCACAGCTTTCTTATCCATTCATCTGCTGATGGACATCTAGGTTGTTTCCATGTCCTGGCTATTATAAACAGTGCTGCGATGAACATTGGGGTACATGTGTCTCTTTCAATTCTGGTTTCCTCAGTGTGTATGCCCAGCAGTGGGATTGCTGGGTCATAAGGCAGTTCTATTTGCAATTTTTTAAGGAATCTCCACACTGTTCTCCATAGTGGCTGTACTAGTTTGCATTCCCACCAACAGTGTAGGAGGGTTCCCTTTTCTCCACACCCTCTCCAGCATTTATTGCTTGTAGACTTTTGGATCGCAGCCATTCTGACTGGTGTGAAGTGGTACCTCATTGTGGTCTTGATTTGCATTTCTCTAATAATGAGTGATGTTGAGCATCTTTTCATGTGTTTGTTAGCCATCCGTATGTCTTCTTTGGAGAAATGTCTATTTAGTTCTTTGGCCCATTTTTTGATTGGGTCGTTAATTTTTCTGGAATTGAGCTGCATAAGTTGCTTGTATATTTTTGAGATTAGTTGTTTGTCAGTTGCTTCATTTGCTATTATTTTCTCCCATTCAGAAGGCTGTCTTTTCACCTTGCTTATATTTTCCTTTGTTGTGCAGAAGCTTTTAATTTTAATTAGATCCCATTTGTTTATTTTTGCTTTTATTTCCAGAATTGTGGGAGGTGGATCATAGAGGATCCTGCTGTGATTTATGTTGGAGAGTGTTTTGCCTATGTTCTCCTCTAGGAGTTTTATAGTTTCTGGTCTTATATTTAGATCTTTAATCCATTTTGAGTTTATTTTTGTGTGTGGTGTTATACTTAGGAATATATCTACCTAAAGAAACTAAAGACCTATATATAGAAAACTGTAAAACACTGATGAAAGAAATCAAAGAAGACACTAATAGATAGAGAAATATACCATGTTCATGGATCAGAAGAATCAATATAGTGAAAATGAGTATACTACCCCCAAGCAATCTACAGATTCAATGCAATCCCTATCAAGCTACCAGCAGTATTTTTCACAGAACTAGAACAAATAATTTCAAGATTTGTCCGGAAATACAAAAAAACCTCGAATAGCCAAAGCAATCTTGAGAAAGAAGAATGGAACTGGAGGAATCAACTTGCCTGACTTCAGGCTCTACTACAAAGTCACAGTCATCAAGACAGTATGGTACTGGCATAAAGACAGAAATATAGATCAATGGAACAAAATAGAAAGCCCAGAGATTAATCCACACACACATGGACACCTTATCTTTGACAAAGGAGGCAAGAATATACAATGGAGTAAAGACGAACTCTTTAACAAGTGGTGCTGGGAAAACTGGTCAACCACTTGTAAAAGAATGAAACTAGATCACTTTCTAACTCCATTTCTTTCCTTTTAAATAGCTTCAAAATTCATTTACTCTCCCCAAGTCTTCTGGCCATAACCTGATGCATTTGTCTTTCACTGGAAACGCTGTAACACCAACTCACCTGTCTTGTGTTTGCTTTGTCTCCACTTCAATCTGGTTTTCACTCTGTAGACAGTGTGGTCATTTCAAATGAAAATAATATCCTCTGATTAAAATCCTTTAGTGGCTTCCTAGTGTTCAAGGACCAAACTTTGATCCCCTTGACACAACCTAAAGGCCCTGTGTGATTCAGTCACTTCATATTTTCAGTCTCATCACCTTCTTCTTTTCCCTTTTGGACCTTTCTCAGTTCTTAAAACCTATAATTTAGCCTTAGAACTACACATGCTGTTCCCTCTGGTGGAAACATGCCCCCTCCCATTCTGCATATTAACTTAGATCAGTTCAGTTCAGTCGCTCAGTTGTGTCCGACTCTTTGCGACCCCATGAATCGCAGCACGCCAGGCCTCCCTGTCCATCACCACCTCCCGGAGTTCACTCAGACTCAGGTCCATCGAGTCAGTGATGCCATCCAGCCATCTCATCCTCTGTCATCCCCTTCTCCTCCTGCCCCCAATCCCTCCCAGCATCAGAGTCTTTTACAATGAGTCATGACACATGCTTCTTCCCTTCCTTCAGCATAAGTTGACCATTAGGCCTCATTTCTCTGTGCCAAAATAGTACCTGATTTTCTACTCATAGCCTTCTGTGATCTAGTTGTTATTTGTAATTATTTATTCAATATCTGACTTTGCCCAAATCCCTCCAGAAAGTGTTGAAAGTGAAAGTGTTAGTCACTCAGTTGTGTTCATCTTTGAGAGCCCATGGATGGTAGCCTGCCAGGTCCCTCTGTCCCTGGAATTCTCACTGAACGCACAGTTCTTCTCCCATGGGATAATCACTGCTAGTTTTGAGCCTTCCAGACTATTATAAAATGAAAACATATTGAAAAGTGTGAGATAATACTGTATGACAGACAAAATTAAAATATAGAAATATACAAAGCCTTCCCCCTCACCTCTTGCCTTCTAAGATGTTTTAAATTCCCCCTGCTCAGCACATGGACCAAGTAGTTGGTTAATAAGATGAAGCCTGGTCTTTCAAATCCAAGTGCAGCAAAGAATATTAGAAGAAAAGCATATCTGAAAATGAAGAAGTAACAGGAAAGAAAAGGTCCTATAAAAACTGAGTTTCACTGAATTTTTAGAGGAAATGAGACAAAATGTCATAGTGACAATTTCTAGGCTGTGGTAAACAGACTTTGAAAATATTTATATAAAAAAAAGATTATTACAAAGCTTTGTTATATGTTACAAACATGTTACAAACTTTTCAGCATTCCAAAGTATATAGACATTGTATTGATATTCTCTTACCAATAAAAAAAGGATTGAGGATATGGAAATTATATCTTATTTCTCAAGGCTCACAGGCCTTGAGGTGTCTCAGTTTTGCTTGAATTACATATAATTAATACTCAATACAGGAACTGGTTCTACCTGAAGAGGATTTTTGGGCTTCCCAGGTGGCACTAGTGGTAAAGAACCCATTTGCCAAAGCAGGAGACTTAAGAGACAAGGGTTCAATCCCTGGGTCAGGAAGATCCCCTGGAGGAAGTCATGGCAACCCACTCCAGTATTCTTGTCTGAAGAATCTCATGGACAGAGGAGCATGGTAGGCTACAGTCTATGGGGTTACAAAGAATCAGACTCGACTGAAGCAACTTAGCACCATGCACGCACAAAGGTGCATGGTTGTTTTTAGGTGTTTTAAGGTTGTTCAGTAGTAAAAGAGGCAAGGATTAAAGTCTATAAATGAGGGTCCTCAATTCTCAAATGAGTAAAGTACGTCAAAATATAGTTCAGCTTCATGGACAAGAAGAGACCATAATTTAGGCCTTTTTATCCACCACTTATATATGCTGTTTCTTTGCCACTGAAAGTTTACTCATTACTTACACATACCTGTTGGGACTCCAGTCCCCAGATTAAGAAATACTAATCTACAGCCAAGAGTGCCCTTCTTTTACTTATCTTTGGTATCACTTTGAGCAGTATCCTACTAAGTAGCAATGATGATCTCTGTAATGATCGTTTTTCTGAAGACAAAAACCACTGTATATGACACACAGTCTACAGGACCCTGGGTGACATGGTGGTACTTAACCTCAGGGGTAAGGCTCTGGTTACTGGCAATGTAATCTAAATGGCCTAACCCATAGAGAGTTGGTGGTTTCTAACATATCATAGGATTATTAGGAGTGAAGTGGATAAGAGCCTACTAAACCCCATTTGATCTGTTTTAAAAATATGAAAGCAAAACAGAACAAGCAAACAAAAAAACTACATGTCTGATGATTCATTACAAAAAAGGACTGTGGTCTCCTTAACAAATTCCTGGACCTGACTCCATACATCACCTTTAGTCACTTGAATGAAGAAAAATCTGGACAACTCTGAGAAGACCAGACGATAACAGTGTCTGCAAGTCAAATCTTCTTTCTTGCCTGCCAGAAAAGAACCTGCAAATCTTTACTAAGATGATTTTGCTTTAGAAAATAGAATATGTCCAGATCGTTTGAGTCTTATGGTTGGATATAGGCTCTAAGAAACCACTAATACCTGAGGATCCACTACCCATTGTAATTTACATGTTAAGAGTGGGAGCTTCTGAAAATTGTAAATGAATTTGGTTTGAGTCAGCTTATGATAGACCAGTGAAGTCCTGAATCCACACTGTATTCACAAGACTATGGTAACAAATATATATTCCCAAATATATAATGGCTGAACCACAACAGAAATGTTCCTCAGGTAGGTGACAGTTCAGGCAGGGCTCCTTATGCCTGAGGCCCCAGGCCCCCTTCCTTCTCAGGGCTTTTCCGTCTTATCAGCAGCTCCCAGTCTATGGAAGAGGAAGGCACGTGAAGAGGCAGACATGTTTCCAAAAGCCTTAGAAGGGTATACATCTCACCTTTGCAGTCTTTTAGCAAACTCTGACTACAGGATCATTTCTATATACAAGGGAGGGTAGCAAATGGCACCTAACATTTTATGGAGGGAAAACAGGAAGTAAATTTTGGGGAGAAACCTGGCAATCTCTGTCACAATGTTGTGCTATTTCTCCACTTGTTGAATATGTACTAAAAATAAAAATACCAAGAACCCACAGACCTCTCGCATGGGCTTCCCAACACACAGGGTAAGGGGCTAGAAGGAAAATATGCCAAGTGGAAACCTCTAAAATTCTCCAAGTCAAAATTATAAATCAAAGTAACCCTGAATTACTGTGAAATTGTGACGATTTGTATCTCTGTCAAACAAAGACCTATAGAAGTTGCAGAGGTGCTGATTTTCCCCCGATTCCTATTTAGCTCCCCTGTGCAGATGACAGATGGGCCCTGGAGGATAAAGAATATATTTCATTGATTTTAGCTGCTCTTCTAAGGGTGGCCTTTTTTCATTTGGACAAATAAATATGGCCTCCAACAGTTAATAGATAGCTGCTGCTGCTGCTGCTGCTAAATCACTTGAGTCGTGTCCAACTCTGTGCAATCCCATAGACAGCAGCCCATCAGGCTCCCCCGTCCCTGGGATTCTCCAGGCAAGAACACTGGAGTGGGTTGCCATTTCCTTCTCCAATGTATGAAAGTGAAAAGTGAAAGGGAAGTCACTGAGTCGTGTCCAACTCTCAGTGACCCCATGGACTGCAGCCCACCAGGCTCCTCCATCCATGGGATTTGCCAGGCAAGAGACCTGGAGTGGGGTGCCATTGCCTTCTCCGAATAGATAGCTAGTGATCGGTAATAGCTATGCCTTTAACTCTGTCACATGAAGCAATGGAAACAATTTGTTTTACCTGAAAACAAATTTTTTGGGTTTATCAAAGTACACATTTCTTCTAGATTAGATTACTCTCTAATGCTTTCTATAACTTAGTGCACAGGGACAGAGAAGTTTATATTTCCCCAAGGGACATAATGCTTGTTCATTAAATTAATAATAATGCTGACAGTACATGGAGTGTGTGATGTAGCTATTCTTGATGAAAAACACATACATTATTAAAGAGAGAGAGAAATGAAGGGCCTACTGCTTCAGTGAAGTTTTGGGGGATCCAGTAATTTGGGACAAGTGAGGATCTTCTTTTCAAAGTAAAGAAATATTTTGCTGTACCTTGTACCCCCACCAGTAAGAAAAACATTTAGTGGGTTCCTCAGATTTTGGAGAAAATATATACTTGATTTAAATTATCCTTTCCCACCTCTTTGCTAGTTGAATCAAATATTGAAACAATTTGACCATGGTTCAGAGCAACCAAGTTTTCCCCAGCTGGTCTGGTTGGGGTGCAAATAGCTTTTTCTCTCTACTGTATGGATCCAGGAAATTAAGAGGGGCATCAGGAATGTGTGTATTATCTCAGAAGTCCCCGACCCTTGGGCCAACTGTTAGGAAATGGGTTGCGCAGCAAGAGGTGAGCGGTGGGCAAGCAAGTGAAGCTTCATCTGTATTTACAGTTTCTCCCCATTGCTGGCATTACCACTTGAGCTCTGCCTCCTCTCATATCAGCAGCAGCATTAGACTCTTGTAGGAGCTCGAACCCTACTTTGAACTGCACATGTCAGGGATCTTGGTTGCACTCCTTAGTTGCAGGAAAACAAGCTCAGGGTTCCCACTGATTCTGCACCATGATGGGTTGTATAATTATTTCACTATATATCACAATGTAATAATAATAAAAATAAAGTACACAATAAATGTCATGCGCTTAAATCATCCTGAAACTATCCCCATCCCTGCCACTCAGTTCACGGAAAAGATGTCTTCCACAAAACCAGTCCCTGGTGCCAAAAAGGTTAGGGACTGCTGTATTATCTTATCCTTTTTTGGAGCAATGGCAAAACTGATTAGAAAATAAAAATGGAAGTCCTAGAAGTTATGAAGGCTTGCCATGTCCTCTTCTAAAATAACTGTTCCATCCTTTGAAAAAGAACAGCTTTGTCCTATGCCATGATTGAGACATACAACCTGACTTCAGAAGAGCAGATGACCAGGTAAACTGAGCTGCTGCTCATCAGGAATCGAGTGCTATTCTGTTCTACTAGGATGCCAATATGTGAGTTAACAAAGGCAGAGATGGGCCCATCTTGCTCACCACCATTCCCCAAGTTCTGCAATGATGCCTGGTATATAATAGCTGCTTTGTCAATATTTTCTGATAGATGGAAGAGAGGTAAAAGGGGAGATGGAAGGAAAGAAAGAAGGGTGGGAGGGAGGAATCTACCTAAACTTGTCCAGAAACACTCACTAAACAGAACTTGCACATACAAGATTAAGTCTAGACAGCTCCTGAAGGCCCCATTTCTCATACTATTCTCAAAATATGAGCACATTTATCTCATTGAAGTTTCTTCCACAAACTTATCTACTGCTTCATGTGAGGCCCTCTAAGACCAGTTGAAAATTGAAGAGGAATGAATTCAGCCCTGGTTCATAGGTTTCTCTGTGCATTTTGCTGGCAACAACCACAAGTAGACTGGTGCAATGTCACACTCCAACTCTGGGGCTGTCCTGTAGGACAGTGGGCTGAACCTCAAGCAGTACATCTTTTTGTCCACCCAGCTGGAAAGCAGCATGGCATGAAGTAACTTTCTGTACGGATTAATAAATGGTGATTAATAGTTTTCCAAGGTTGCAAGAAATTAGGAAGGAATCTGATTAAAGGATTGGTGAGAAGAAAGCCTGTGTAAGAATTAGGTGTGTGAATTTCTGGAAGTGGAAGTTCAAGAACTTCCCAGAGCAGAAGGTGTTTGTGTCCCAGGTGAATGCTCCTCAAAAGCCTTCCTCTGTGAAAAAGAGGCTCATTCTAGGATTATACAAAAAAGCTCTCACTGATGACATTAGCCAGCCTCTTTCTGCTCTTACCGGTCATTGATCAGGGAGTGATTAACTGAAAAGTACTGGGGCATGTATGGAAGCTCTTTCTTAACTTGCAGTATCTGCTTCCCTCACTAACATTTATCCAGCCTCTACTACTGCTGATTCCCTAATATGCCAGCAGAAAAATATCATTACATGATAGGGGAGTATTTGAATGATCTTCAGTTGGGAAAGCCTTTGAAAAAATATGGAAAGGCATAAAACCAACTGTTTTGAATGTCCATATTAATGGAGAAGACAAATATAAGTTTGACTGTATTTAGATGTTTAAAGTCAGACTATTGAATGGTTTACACAGTAATAAACCTAGATTAAATCAATAAATAGGAGACTCTGTGTTTCTCAGGTTTAAGTGTTAAAAAAATAAGATGTCCCCTAAACATCCACGGGCTTCCCCAGTGGCTTGGTGGTAAAGAATCCGCCTGCAATGCAGGGGTCACAGGAGATGCAGGTTCGATCCCTGGGTCCGGAAGATGCCCTGGAGGAGGGCATGGCAACCCACTCCACTATGCTTGCCTGGAGAATCCTGTGGACAGAGGAGCCTGGCAGGCTACAGTCCATAGGTTTGCAAAGAGCTGGACATGACTGAAGCGACTTTGCATGCACAAACGTAAATATCCAAAACAAGAAATGAAGTTATCTTCATTGAAAGGTAAATGCCATCTATACTAAAAGACTTGATTATGATTATATTGTTAAAATAGGGAATAAATTTTCTGGATAGTGCTCATTATGGGAATAAAGCTAAGTATAGTTGATAATACACAAAAAAATTTAAAAAATCATTTGACTTCACTTTATAAAAATGTATTAACATTGTGGAAAAATAAATGAATAAAAAAAAATTAAAAGCACACAGGACAGACAAAAGGTTAGTATCCCTAATACAGGAAGAGTTCCTATGAATTAACTTCGAAGAAGACCAGCAGTCACAAAGGAAAAAATGGGTAAAAGATAAAATAAATCATTGAGAAAAGAGGAAATGCAAATGGAAAAAAAACTGTGAAAAGTTGCTTAACTTAACCACTAGGGAGAGTAATGGAGATTATTATAAAATATAATATTTTAATTTTATCTCTTCAATTTTTAAATTAATTTTTTAATTTTTTTATTAAAAATTTTTAACACCCTAAAATAAAAAGACTGATAAAAGTCAGTGCAGGTGAAGTGTGAGGGGTGGGAACAGTCTTACCTTGCTTCTGAGAGTGGGTGCTAAGCCCTCTTTGGAAATGGAACTGGCCATCTTCAGCAAAGTTCAAAATGGCATGTATCATTGATCCTGCAATTGCACTTGAGGAAATCTGTGTTGGAGAGAGAGAAACACAGACACCTAAGGATATTGGATAAGAATGTTTATGTACCATTTTATTGGCAGGCAAATTCTTTATCACTCTACCACTTGGGAAGCCCTAAACTGGGAAACAGCCTCCAGGTCCATTGTTAGGTAAATGATGGAACAATTTACTTTTAAAAAGCATTGACCTTTCTTTGCTGGTATGAAAAAAAGATGCCCTATATTATAAATATAGTTTTTTTTTTTTTAAGTCATAATGTAATACATTTCCTTGGCTATACAGTGGGTGCACATATTTGAATGAATATGCAGAAAGGAATGGCAAAATACACAACAAACTGTTGAAATATATCAAAAGAATGAGAATGTAGAATGTATGTTAGTTGTAATAGGGAAATCTGCGGCTGCTGCTAAGTCACTTCAGTCGTGTCCGACTCTGTGCGACCCCATAGACGGCAGGCAGCCCACCAGCCTCCCCCGTCCCTGGGATGCTCCAGGCAAAAACACTGGAGTGGGTTGCCATTGCCTTCTCCAACGCATGAAAGTGAAAAGTGAAAGTGAAGTCGCTCAGTCGTGTCCAACTCTTAGCGACCCCAAGGACTGCAGCCCACCAGACTCCATCCATGGGATTTTCCAGGCAAGAGTACTGGAGTGGGGTGCCATTGCTAAAAAAGAAAAAAGATAAAAACTTTTCATGTTTTATATTGTGTCATTTTGAGCTTCCCTCGTGGCTCAGCTGTTGAGAATCCACCCGCCAATGCAGGAGGCTAGGGTTCAACCCCTGGGTTGAGAAGATCCCTTGGAGAAGAAAATGGCAACTCACTCCAGTATTCTCACCTGTGGTGGTGGTGGTTTAGTCACTAAGTCGTGTCCAGCTCTTTGTGACCCCATGGATTGTAGCCTACCAGGCTCCTCTGTCCATGGGGTTTTCCAGGCAAAACACTGGAGTGGGTTGCCATTGCCTTCTCCAGTTCTTGCCTGGGAAACCCCACAGACAACAACATCAACAATTGTGTCATTTAATTCTCTGTAGCTTTTAAAAATTCCAACAAAGTCTTCTTACACTTTAAACAAAGCAATTCAAAGTGCTCAGTGCTTCTCTGTTTTGCTTTATTTCTACATTTACGTAATTAACTTATCAATGTTTATTGAGTGAAAGTGCAAAGAAAAAATCAGTCATTCTAGAAAAATTGCCTTCTAAGAGAAGACTTTAAATAATACCACAAATTATTCAGGAAAAGCTCTTTTTTTTTTTTTCCTACTATGATTTAGTTGTTAATTATTTGGGCATGTGTTTTAAACCTATGACTGATGATGCCCTTGAGGTTTTTTTTTTTTTTCCAGCTTGGGAGACATTTGTTTTAAATTTTTACAATTTAACAAAAATACACTTGATCCATAGAAGAAACTACCCTGGCCGGAATACCTCTTACTACATTAAGGTCACATATCATATGACTATTTAAATTAGAACCAGAAACTTATGTCTTCCTGTTTCTGGAAAGCCTTTCAAATATTATCGCAGGATAAATAAACTCTTATAAAAATTCAAGATAGATTATAAACTGATTTTCCATCTCAGAAGCATACATGTATGTACTAGATCTTGACTTTTGTTTTAAAATACTTTGTGAAGAATGGTGCTGTTCTCTTTATGAAGGCAACAATGTATTTCTGTTGATCTAAACAGTTAATTTATATCACATTAAACTCATGATTTCCAAATGTTCAATGTGTAATTCTATACTATATTTATGTACTTAAATAAAAGATTTACTTAAAAATATATGTGTTACTTTGAATATAATTTATTACTTCAAAAGCTTTTTTTTCAAAAAAATTATTAATGAAACTTTGTTTTAGAATAAAATCCACTTGTAAAGGCTTAAATACAGTACAGAAAAACTGTTAGTGAAAACAATGAAACCAAATAGTTATGAATAAATAGTGTATAGTTAATACACCTTCTTGCTTCCTTGTTCTTTCTTGTTATCTCATCAAAATAGCTGACTTTTCTGAAAATGAGGAGAAAATAATTCTAGCACTTAAAATATTTTTATTAAAACACAAATATTTACAGATTTAATCTCAAATTCCCTCTGAAGAGCTGTCAGTGATATTTGCTTAAATGATATTAAAGAATTTGTATATTACAAATAAAAGATACGATTTGCTTAATGTAAACTATCAGAGAGAATTCTGAAAAAAATTTCAGTGATCTATTTACTTGATATATAGTGTTTTACAAGAATAAAGAGGAAGAAATAAAGCGAGAAGGAAGAGAAATTTATAGATAAGTGTAAGCTGCAAAGCATCGCACTCACTGGCATAACTTACTCAGATTTCCTTGGCTATCTAGGTTCTATTATAACCTCCCAGGTCAGCACTTAACCTGCCCACTGTCAGCACTTAACAAATAATAAACATTATTATTCACAGTAGTATCTGTGGGTAGAATTCATATGATTATTGTTTTTGAAATAATGCTATTCAACAGAACACTAACTGAATTGCCACTCAAGATTTTGTTGATCTTGTGAATTATCCTGAGAAGAAATGCTTAAACTGATCATTTATACTTTAAAAAACACTTTAAGGAAAAAGCAATTTAATAAATTGTTGGAGGCTGTTTTATATCACACAGTGTTGTGTTTCCACAGAATAATCCAATAAATGGAATTCCCTGGGAAGTTTAGTCTAATTGGAAATAGTAAATTGTTACTGCCTGAAAGTTTGCATGCTTCTCTGATATATAGACATTTCTAGAATGATTAGCATTTTTAGTTTCAGACACAAGGCCCTTTCTCACCTTTATACTCAAACCCAACTATGGAAAATTAGTGGCTTTATGCAGAAGTTAATTCAGCTGTTTTGATTAAATTTGATAAAATGAGTTTAAAGTTACATTTACACATACACACATACTTGAACACAGTTGAGTCAGGTAAATAACTTTCTATTGGACTTGCTTGTTTTTATTCATATTTTTTACTCAAGCAATCCAATAGAAGCAAAGGTAAATTTAAAACACTTGATAGATTTGCTGTTGTTCAGTCGCTAAGTCATGTCCCACTCTTTGTGACCCCATGGACTGCAGCATGCCAGGCCTCCCTGTCCTTCACCATCTCCCAGAGGTTGCCCAAGTTCATAATAAATTCATCTAAATCCTTGTATTGGTAGAAGAGTAAAGTAAGAAGCTAAATAACAATTTAATTTTATTTTTAGAGATCCGAAAAATGAAGTATATAGAAAACATCATCCCTGTTGCCATATTTTTGATTTCTAGTATTTCCATATGACTCTTTCCTATAGTTTCCAGCTCTCTGCTAAAATGACCCATCTGTTCTCGCATGTTATCTAACTTTTCAATCAGTACTTTTAAAACGTATTATTCAGAGTTATTTTACATTCCTTGCCAGTTTCAGAATCTCAGTCATATTCAAGACTGGTTCTGATAACTTGTATCTTCAGACTTTGTTTATTCTTGACTTTTCCAATGTCTTGTAACTTTTTTTGGAAGCTAGACACGTTGTAGAGCACAGCAAATTCTGAGGCAAGTTTATCTTATGCTTGGAGATCAGCATCCCTTTCCTTCTTCTATAACTTTAGGGTGAGGATTTGTGTAAAACTAGGCAAATTGGGGATTGGGTTTGAAATTTGGTGTTGCCCTGTTTACCCTCAGTGCCCCAGAAGCTTCTCACTCCTTGAGAGAATACTCTTGGAAAACTCAGTGTGGGCTAGTTCACCAGAGATTACTTCTCAGTGTCTGCTCCCTGAGGATAATCTGTGTCTTCTAGCTCTCCCGGCAATATTCCACTGTCATTTTCACTCAGGGCTTGTGACCTTCGTGACAGGAAACAGCAGAAGAAAGATCCTCTCAGACCTGATGATTAAGCCCCTGTCTTAGCAGCCTCTCTGAACTTGTGAGTATGACCTTCACTGTTGCTCTTGCCCCCTTACAACTGGAGTGCAGGGTCTAACAAGTATTCCTGCCCTGCTCCATCGTTTTCCACCAACCCCATTCTCTTCTCCTGTTTGAAATGGGATTCCACTGTGGTAAGGTGATGGTTGTTCTTGCTCTTTCCCCTGCAAATTACGCTTTTGTTGTAAAAGGAAGAATGGGAAGATGGGTCTGATTGGGATTTCTGTCATCTGTCCCAGTTGACATTACTAAGGAATGTTTTCAGAAGTCCTCTCAGTCTTCCGTCTGATTACCTGCTGGGGTCCAAAGAGCAAAAACGGCAGCTCCACCGGAACTATACACTCTGATGCTAGCGTATGCTTGACCTTTCACAATTTTTTCAAAACACTATAGCTGAATCTTCTTACAAGATAATATGGTATCTGATGCTGTATGCACCAGGTAAGAAAATACTGTTTTTGCTATGAAGTTGGTCTCTTGGTCTGATGCAATACAATGTGAGATACCATGGTACTGGATTCATCACTCCACCAAACTTGAAATAGTACTATTAACTGAGATCCTTTGTGTAGGAAAGGAGAAGGCAATGGCCCCCCACTCCAGTACTCTTGCCTGGCAAATCCCATGGACGGAGGAGCCTGGTAGGCTGCAGCCCATGGGGTCACGAAGAGTCGGACATGACTGAGCGGCTTCACTTTCACTTTTCACTTTCATGCCTTGGAGGAGGAAATGGCAACTCACTCCAGTGTTTTTGCCTGGAGAATCTCAAGGACAGCGGAGCCTGGTGGGCTGCCGTCTATAGGGTGGCACAGAGTCAGACATGACTGAAGCGAGTTAGCAGCAGCAGCAGTTTGCGTAGGAAAGTCAAACCCAAATTCAGGATATTTATTGATTCATTTGAGAGCAAATTACTGGCCTTTCCAGCATGGAAGGGATCAAGTATAGGCAACAAGGTACCAATTTATGAACTCATTTCCTCAAGGAATGGTGCCAAAATGAGGGTTAAATCTTGGCCTCTGGTGCTGGCCATTTGGACCTTTGACGTTGGTTTTAGATTATCTAGCAGGGGCAAATGCTGTTGGGCACATACATTACCTCAACCTCAGTCATCAAGGCCACTTTATCCGTGTGCCCACTGTAGTGCCACTGGCGTGGCCAGTGAAAGAGATTGGCTAATATCCCTGGTCAAGTCATTTTTAATTCTTGCCTCTTCTATGGGGGATGTTCTTTTGTGGACATTAGCATAGAATACAACAAAATTTACTCCCCCACGCCTAGTCTCACATGTTCACCCATTCGCTCCTACCGCCTATCTCCTTGTATCTCTTTAAATATTCTGTCTTTTCCTTCAAGGCACTTGTCAGTCATCCAAAGCATTGGTCACTGCCAATGAATCCTTACATATTCTAACTTTAGCCCCTTTTTTCTATTACCATAGGAAAAGGTGATCAGATTCACAACCTGAAGCCCTGCTAGTTAAAACAGTTTTCTCTATTGCTCCACTCTCTCAGGCCAATCCTGAATTAGATGCTAATTCAGTCCCCTCCATTTTGCACTTATATACTAACTTAGTCCCCAACATCCTTAGACATGATCTGAGAGAGAGATGCAAGCACAACAACTGTGGGGCCCTGGGGATTAGGGCTGCGTCTCATGCAACTTGCTTGTGTGGTATTGCTCATACTTGATCCTAGATATATCTCTTTCAAGTGGTGATGAGTTATTAACGGGTCTGCCCAACTTATGAATTGGTGGGTCTGATAGGATCTAGCTCCTGATAGGCAGATCTGGTTACATCCTCACTTAGTATCCCATAGTCATACACTCCACCCTTACCAAGGCCCGCTAACAGGCCAGCGGCTCTTTCTCAACAGATGTAGAGTTCCTCTTGCAGATGACATGACCATGGTCTAGAACCTCACAGCTCTTCATTTGGATTTTCCTAAAGGAGTTTCCATAAACTCGAGACAGTCTCTTTCCCATTACTGGTAACTCTAACACCACAAAGTTCTAGTAGATACAGTGGCCCAAGCCGGGATCTGCTGCGGAGCTCATTCTTTCTCTTGTCGTTGTTCAGTCCCTCAGTCATGTTCAAGTCTTTGCAACCCCATGGACTGCAGCTCCCTAGACTTCCCTGTCATTTCACCATCTCCCAGAGCTTGCTCAAACTCATGTCCATTGAGTCGGTGATGCCACCCAACCATCTCATCCTCTGTCATCCCATCCTCCTCCTGCCTTCAATCTTTCCCAGCATCAGGGTCTTTTCTAATGAGTCACCTCTTCGCATCAGGCAGCCAAAGTATTGGAGCTTCAACTTCAGCATCAGTCCTTCCAATGAATATTCAGGACTGATTTCCTTTAGGATTGACTGGTTTGATCTTCTTGCAGTCCAAGGGACTCTCAAGAGTCTTTTCCAACACCACAGTTCAAAAGTATCACTTCTTTGGTACTCAACCTTCTTTATGGTCCAATTCTCAACATCCATACATGACTACTGGAAAAACCATAGCTTTCTCTACAAAGGAACCATTCCTTCTCTAGAAAGGAACACAGCTCTGCTGTCACCTTTATTTTGGCCCAGCAAGACCTGGGTAGGACTTCTAACCTATAGGACTCTAAGAAAATAAAATTGTGTTGTTATAACCCGCTAACTTTGTGGTAATGTATTATGGCATCCATAGAAAATGAATAGAGTACATAGAAACCATAAGCATAATTTAGATATTTGTTCCAACTTTAAGGTCTAGTGAAGGCAATAATAGGGAAAGTAAGACTGAGTAAAGAGTATATTACTGATACATATTCTTTGTAAACTACCTATGAGATGCTGTGAAAGTTAGTTATATAGAAAATGAGATGGTGAAAACAATTGGGTTTATCAAGCAAATTTGACTATAATAATAATATCATTGTTATTATTTTGGAGGATGTAAATAATGATGGATTTTACTTAAATAAATAGTAGGAAGAGATCCTGATTAGAAGCTGTATCATTCTTAGTAACGGAGCAGACAACTTAAATAAAGCCAGCTATGTAGGTCTTTTTCCTAGTTCATACTGAAAAGAATATGAACAGGTGAGCATTAAATTCCTTTCTTTCCAAGGCTCTCCCTCTCATTTTGAGTTCGCTATTATTTTATTTCTTCTGTTATGCTCCACTTAGTTAATATTAAGCAACAAACCTAAAGCAAAGATGTATTATTTATGAGTCGGGCAAGTCAAATATCATGTGGGAAAGTACTCTGATGCAATGACAGCCTCCAGGTACAGTGCCAAAAATATTATCCCAGAGGGTAACAGAACAGAAAGGCTCACACCAAATGTAAATGCACATGTCATATTTAGAACACATAAACAGAAGCAAGGGGAAAGAGACAGAGCAAGTTAATACACATAACAATGTACAGATGGGATGAAAGGACCACACTACCTGAATCCTGGGGTGTGCCATGCTTATATTTCCTGTCTTTCTCTCCACCCTCTGCTTTCCTCGCTGATAATGTGGTTGCTGGTACCAGATCTTAGATTTGAACAAAAGGGCTTACAGGCAGAATGTGTCCTGGACCAATGACACGCTTCTTTTGTGAAGAGTCACAGAGACGAGTGCCCGGTCAGAGCTGTACCTTGTCAATTTGCCCTCTAAACAGACGTGGGTATTATTTGTATCACTTGAACAGAGGAGATATGGGGTCAGAATGAGTATCAACAATGTATGCCCAAATTAAGTACTCATAACTGTCAAATGCTTCATTTATTTCATGTATGCTTAGTACATTCTTAATATTTAGTATATCGCAAATATTTTATACCCCGGGCCTCATGAATATTAGGTATCTTTTGACTTATTATTTTTTTAATTAGTTATAAATGATATATAAAACTGTGCATATTTAATATATACAGTTTGATGAATTAGAACATAGGCGTACACTTGTGAAAACATAATCACAATAGACACACCTATCACCTCTAAAAGTTTCCTCATACTTCTTTTGCTGGTATAAGAACATTTAACATGAGATCCACCCTGTTAACTATTTAAACGTTCAATGAAGTATTGTTAACTGTAGATGCCATGTGGTACAGCAGGTCTCTAGAACTTATTCATCCTGCATAACTGAAATTTTATGCACACTGAACAATTCTTCATTTCCCCTCCCCCTCAGACCATGGCAACCACCATTCTGTTCTCTGCAAGTTTGATTTCTGCTTTTGTGAGTCTGACTATCTTAGATACCCCATCATGGTAAAATTATGGAATATTTTTCCCTTCTGAGCACTTATTTCACTTAGCATAATTTCCTTCAGGTTTATCCATGTTGTTGCAAATGGGTAAAAAGTCTTTGTGAGAGTTAGGGACTTTGGGATGGTCATGTACACTCATTTAAAATGGATGAACAACAAGGACCTACTGTATAGCACATGGAACTCTGTTCAATGTTATGTGGCAGCCTAGATGGGAAGGGGGTTTGGGATGGGAAATAGATACATGTATATGTATGGCTAGGTCTCTTCACTGTTTACCTGAAATTATCTCAACATTGTTAACTGACTATACTCCAATACAAAATAAAAGTTAAATAAAAAGATTCCAACTGGGACTATGAAAAAATAGTCTTAGTGAGGATATGGACATTGAACCCCTTTTCCACTGTTGGTGGAAAAGTAAAATGGGGCCGTCACTGTGGACAACAGTATGGAATTTCCTCAAAAATTAAAAATAGAACTACCATATGATCCAGTAATCACACTTCTGAGTATTTATACAAAGGAATTGAAATTGGGATTCCCCGGGAAACATCAAAACTGCCATTATTCTCTGCAGCTTTACTCACAATAGCCAAGATATGGAAACAGCCCAAATGTCCATCAATGGATGAAGAAAACATGATATATTCATATAATAGAACACTGTCCACTCCTTTGGAGTGTTAAAAGAGTCATATGCTACTAAGCATTTGTTGAATACATCCTATGAATCAGCTTACCTCTAACAAACATTTTGCTTACTACTTATTTATGCTCGAAACATGTGAACATTTTTTCACGTGTGTTTTATAAACTGCAGACTTATGTATATTTCATAAGTGAATCTGAGTATCCTGAAAAGTAAATGTACATTACACCGAAAGCCAGAATTTCACTGTGTGTAAGTTGACATGACAGTATTGTTAAGAGTGCCATCCCTCTGGTTAAACATGATTATGTTATAATTGGCCTGTAACACAAGAGCAGCCAATCAATAGCTTGGAAAAAGCTGCACAAAAATTAGCATTTCCTTTTTGCTGGTAATATGAACTGTAAATAGCCAGAGGTCATTTGCTTGGTGGAAACAGAAAGTGAAAGAGAGGAAAAAGAGACCAATAAGCCGCAGTGGACAGGAATAAACAGAATCCGTGCATACGCACAAGCCAAAAATACCTTCATAGGAAAGACTGAGGTTTCAGTTTTGTAGAGGAAACATAAACCTGAGATGAAGACATACAAAGTGAAGCAATAGAAAAGTAGCTAATGAATATTAACAGAATAGAGATTGGTAAGCTTACAATTTTGAGAAGACAGTTGGTAAGGTGACTTTGGATCTTAAGAAACCGGGCAGTCCCAAATTTTCTGAGCTGTAATTATGACTGTGAACCTAGAATGCTGTGTACCATATCAGTAAACAGATGATGGTGCAACCCTCAGCCACTACAGCCGCCCTGCCTGTGGGCCCTGAGGGAACTCAGAATGGAAAAATAATATCTGCTATCAGACTATTAAACTCTGCAGCCACCCTCTACCCTTACCCCCAAGTACCTGGCCTTTTTTGTAAACAAACAAACAAACAAAAGTCTATATATTCTGACTTCCCACCTTGCCTCTTTGGAGTTATCTGAGATACTATGTCCTGGGTGTAAGTCCTCAGTTTTGTCCACCGAATAAAACACAGCTCTGAACTTTTTAGGTTGTGCATTTTTTTTTCCAGTTAACATGATTCTGGTCCATTTTCATTACACTTTGTTTGGAGACCTTTTTGACGTTCCCATAAAATATGGCCCAGTGATTAGGAAGATGCCTGTTGGCTAGTTTTGTGCATTTCCTATCATGAAATGAACATACCTTTTCCAAGAGATACTCATATGAGTTGAATAGTTTCTCAGTAAGAATTCCCTCAGTTTTATGTTGGTTCTTAGCGTATCACTGCAATATGCAAAGCAAGTCCTGTGTAAATTTTAAAAAGGCTTCAAGCAATAATATTGAGCAAATAGACTTTCTGTTCTTGTTAAGGTTAATTTATTCATCAGGTGAATAAACTACCACCACGCTTTTTCACATTCTTCAATACATCTTAGGATATGGTGGTGATCTTAAGAAGCCAATTTAAATGATAATGATAGTGCTAAAAAAGAATTGATTTTGGAAAGGATCTGCAAACAAATGGCAGGTGTACCGTCACTCCCTTTTTCCAGTACTGTTGTTGATATAATTACTTAATCATAGTTTTGTTTCTCCCTGAATCCAGAGAAGTTCATAGTTACAAATGTTCATGGCATGGTATTTCAGGTCTCACCACCAACAAACCTAAGCCAGCACTCACAATTAAACCTGTTTGACATCAGTGTGCTGTTTCTTTTGGACTGTTGCCTTTGGTGCTGGCTGTTTTCTCCAAGTGATTAATGTAACCTCATTAAGTTAATGAATCTGGTACTTCAGCATTTCTTCGGGATAGAATAACTAAAATTATTGGCTATGAACTACTCTATTCACCAATACATTCTGTTACTTTATTAAAGTTACTTATAGAAACTGAGCTTGATTTAGAAACACTCAAACTCTGAACAATTACCAGCCCCTAAAAATGGCAACCCACTCCAGTACTCTTGCCTGGAGAATCCCAGGGACAGAGGAGCCTAGTGGGCTGCTGTCTATGGTATCCCACAGAGTTGGACATGACTGAAGCAACTTAGCAGCAGCAATCATTATTAAGGTGGAAAGAGAATCATGAAAGCTTAAAGGAACATTTTAATAGATAGCAAAATCAAAATTGAAAACTTCTGAAGGCCAAAATCACCTTGAAATTTAAAAAATGGACCCTAGGAAAAATATTTGCAATATATACACTATACCACAATGATTCAGAAGATCCTCTGGAGTAGGAAACGACAACCCACTCCAGTATTCTTGCCTGGAAAATTCCATGGAGAGAGGAGTCTGTCAGGCTGTATCCATGCGGTCACAAAGATTTGGATACAACAGAGCAACTGAACACATACAAACACACACACACCCACACACACACACATACACACAAATGAATTAGAAAGTCCCCTAAATGACTATTTATGAGGTATTGTTAGAAAGGACACAAAGCAAGGCCATGCTTTGCGATACTTTTTCCCCCTCCTACTTCTACACTAGTATAACTTCACATAGGTGCAGGGGTTTTCTTGGCCTTAAGAACTTCCTTTTAAGGTGGTAATACACTTAAGAAAAAGGATTTCTTTAATAAACTTGAGTTGGAATTGGCTGGAAACAACAAAAATAATGCAACAATTTCCACCTTTGGTGGAAAGGTAGAAACTCTTGCAATATTTTTCTTTGGATTTGTCTAGATTAGATATTATAAGGTGATGTATACATCCAGGCAATTTAACCAATGGGTGATACCATCCAGAAGACATGGGTGATGGAAGCAAACTTCATGTAATGTACTCCTGTCCTCCCCAGCCAAACTGTAACTAGAATGTGGCCAAGACTCTACATCTAATTTGGAACTTACAAGATAAATAAGAGTCAGTGGAACATATTAAATTGTATTGTGAAGATGCAATCAGCAAAATACAAACTGTGAGAAACTGAGCAGGATAAACAATCTCTTTTTTTAATAACAACGTCTGGGGGTGAAGGAGGGTAAGAGGGAGCAAGGGCAAGAGGGAGGAGATGGAGAAAGACACTATATATTAGAAACAAAACAATAAAACTTAAAAATTAAGAGACATATCAACCAATTTACATGCCATAACCAGACCCTAATTTGAAAATAAGTTGTTTTAAAAAAGTGTATGACAGAGTGAACACTGGGGACTATTTGATGATAGTAAGGATTTTTAGGTATGCTAATAATATTGTTCTTTTAAAGAAAGATTCCTCATTTTTAAGAGATACATACTTTTAGATATTTAGAAAACTGATGGAATATCTATGGTGACACACTGTACCAGTTTACCCGAGAATGAGGGTATCCTGTGTCTGGGAACTTTCAGTGCTAAAACCAGGAAGTTCAGTTCAGTTCAGTCACTCAGTCGTGTCTGACTCTTTGCAACCCCATGAATTGCAGCACGCCAGGCCTCCCTGTCCATCACCATCTCCCGGAATTCACTCAGACCCACGCGCATCGAGCCCATGATGCCATCCAGCCATCTCATCCTCGGTCGTCCCCTTCTCCTCCTGCCCCCAATCTCTCCCAGCATCACTGTCTTTTCCAATGAGTCAACTCTTTGCATGAGGTGGCCAAAGGACTGGAGTTTCAGCTTTAGCATCATTCCTTCCAAAGAAATCCCAGGGCTGATCTCCTTCAGAATGGACTGGTTGGATCTCCTTGCAGTCCAAGGGACTCTCAAGAGTCTTCAACACCACAGTTCAAATGTATCAATTCTTCGGCGCTCAGCCTTCTTCACAGTCCAACTCTCACATCCATGCATGACTACTGGAAAAACCATAGCCTTGACTACACAGACCTTAGTCGGCAAAGGAATGTCTCTGCTTTTGAATACACTATCTAGGTTGGTCATAACTTTTCTTCCAAGGAGTAAGCGTCTTTTAATTTCATGGCTGCAATCACCATCTGCAGTGATTTTGGAGCCCCCAAAAATAAAGTCTGACACTGTTTCTACTGTTTCCCCATCTATTTCCCATGGAGTGATGGGACCAGATGCCATGATCTTCGTTTTCTGAATGTTGAGCTTTAAGCCAACATTTTTACTCTCCTCTTTCACTTTCATCAAGAGGCTTTTTAGTTCCTCTTCACTTTCTGCCATAAGGGTGGTGTTATCTGCAGATCTGAGGTTATTGATATTTCTCCCAGCAATCTTGATTCCAGCTTGTGTTTCTTCCAGTCCAGCGTTTCTCATGATGTACTCTGCATAGAAGTTAAATAAGCAGGGTGACAATATACAGCCTTGACGTACTCCTTTCCCTATTTGGAACCAGTCTGTTGTTCCAAGTCCAGTTCTAACTGTTGCTTCCTGGCCTGCATACAGATTTCTCAAGAGACAGGTTAGGTGGTCTGGTATTCCCATCTCTTTCAGAATTTTCCACAGTGTATTGTGATCCACACAGTCAAAGGCTTTGGTATAGTCAGTAAAGCAGAAATAGATGTTTTTCTGGAACTCTCTTGCTTTTTCCACGATCCAGCGGATGTTGGCAATTGGATCTCTGGTTCCTCTGCCTTTCCTAAAACCAGCTTGAACATCAGGGAGTTCACGGTTCACGTATTGCTGAAGTCTGGCTTGGAGAATTTGAGCATTACTTTACTAGCGTGTGAGATGAGTGCAATTGTGCGGTAGTTTGAGCGTTCTTTTGCATTGCCTTTCTTTGGAATTGGAATGAAAACTGACCTTTTCCAGTCCTGTGGCCACTGCTGAGTTAAAGGGTGACTTTCCATCTAAACTAACTGGGATAGGAATTGTTAAATTTGTAGGGCTAGAGATAAAATTCTATAGGCTTATTGGAGGATAATTGTTGAAACTGTAGTAAATGTTTGAAGAAAAAAAAATCCATGGACGAGTGTTGCCTGTTTGTGGAAAGATAAAATAAATTTTACTAGTCAGTGTTAACATACTTCATGAAATCATTAAATCTGTTTTTTTTTTTCAGAACAGAAAGAAATCTAGTATGAAATATATTTATTATTCAAGACAATACAAAGATAGTTTTGCAGCAAACTTGGTGCTGTGTGTAAGACAACGAAATAGGCTTGTAGTGATTTCTTGAAAGTTCATCTGTTATTGTAAAGTTCCCAAGCATTCTAGTGCAAGCAGACGAAAAACATTTAGTGAGTGCATACTACACAGAAAGGGCTTCCCAGGTAGCTCAGGGGTGAAGAATATGCCTGCTAATGGAGGAGACATAGGATCCCTGGGTCTGGAAGATCCCCTGGAGAAGGAATGGCAACCCACTTCAGGATATTTGCCTGGAAAATCCCATGGACAAAGCAGCTTGGCGGGATACAGTCAGTGAATTTGCAGAGTCTGAGCACGTAACTCATAAAGGCCCTGAGAGACTCCTTGACAGAGCAGAAATATGAAAATTAACCAGAACAAAGCAATGAATTTTAAGTGTTAGCTTATAGAGTCAGAGGAGGAAGCACTTATTAGTCCAGAGATGTAAGTGGACACATGATAAATGTATGCATCTATTTCAAATTTGACATAATCCTTAAATCTATTAATACAGAAAATTTATGCTTGTAGGTGGATTTGACTGAAAGCGATTCTTTAATTTGAAAATTTTCACAGAATAAAAGAGAATTTGTAGAATTTTTAAAGGACATGACATGTATGTCTTTGACATGTACTTCTTTCTTTTTATACGATCTCCATAGTATAAATGATGAATTATATAGTTTACTTCTTTTCTTAACAGTATTGAATCAACAATGTAAAAAATGAAAATTTATTTTAAAATGACTTTGTTATATCAATGGTTTAGTGATTTGTGTGATTCATGTTCCAAACAGAATAGTCTCACAACAAAATCCAAATTTCTCAGAGAAAGGAAATTAAACTACCAGTCATCTTTCAAATTGTGATGAATATCTTCTTTGCTTCTTCCCTCGAACAGAGAAAGATTCCATTATTCTTGGCCAATTTAAAGTAACAAATGTTATAGAACTGATTTATGCTTTTCAAGTGCCTTTATTTATAAAACTGAGATGTGGAAGCCTTCAGAACAGGTTCTATAAGACCACATAAGTTGTGAGAAAATATGCTTTGTCATACAACACATGGGCCATGCCTTCAAGCTGTTCTTCAGAGACCAGAAACACAGTACCCAAACTGAGGTCCTAGAGAAACTTGAAAACATCTAGGAGTGGTGACACCGTAAGGAAGCATAAAAGCACAGGTCTTTACAATCAGGCTGGAAAATGGGCAAAATGTCAGGAGCTTCAGATCCATACAAACCCCAGAGAATCTCTTTCTGTGAGACATGAGCACAGATAAGCAGTACATCAAAATGCCTATGGCTGCTTCAGAGTTTGCCAAATTATGATATCCAAAAGAGGAAAATAAAGTGAACTGTAGAATAGAGTCTCATATCAATTTACTTTCTGTTCTCAGAATATGCCTCACTTTACTACATCCTGTTGCCATCTTTCCTAATATCGCGCAATTACTTGTTCAACCTTAACTTGTTGTTTAGTTGCTAAGTTGTGTCTGACTCTTTGTGACCTCATGGACTGCAGCCTGCCAGGCTCCTTTGTCCATGGAATTCTCCAGGCCAGAATACTGGAGTGGGTAGACATTCTCTTCTCTAGGGGATATTTCCTACTCAGGGATCAAACCCAGGTCTCCCACATTGCAGGAGGATTCTTTACCATCTAAATCACCAAGGAAACCCACTGCATAGCATAGGGAACTCTAATCAATGCTCTGTGGGGACCAAAATAGGAAAAAAAAATCTTAAAAAGGGGATATACATATACATATAGCTGACTCATTTTGCTTTATAGTTAGAAACCAACATAACATTGTTAAGCAACTATACTCCAATAAAAATTGATGTAAAGAAAGTTATTACAAGATAATGGCTGTAATTCCCTGTGCTATATGATCTATCCTCATTGCTTATCTTTACACACAATAGCTTGTATCTCTTAAGCCCACGCCCCTATCTTGCCCTTCTTTTTGTTCTTCCCTCTAGTAACCACTAGTTTGTTTTCTGTATCTTGAGTCTGTTTCTGTTTACTATATACATTTATTTTTTTTAGATTCCACATATAAGTGATGTCACACAGTATTTGTCTTTCTCTAACTTATTTCACTAAGCATAAGCATTCTCTAGGTCCATCTGTGTTGCAGAAAGGAAAAAAAAATTATTCTTTTTTTTATTGGCTGAGCAATATTCCATTGCATATATGCACCATATTTTATCTGTTCATCTGCTGATAGACCCTTGGATTGCTTGCATACCTTGACTATTGTAAATAGTGCTGCTATGAACAGTGAGTGCAGATATCTTTTTGAGTTAGTGTTTTCAATATACTTAGGAGTAGAATTGCTAGATCACGTGGTAGTTCTGTTTTCAGTTTTTGAGGAACCTCCCTACTGTTTGCCATAGTGGCTGCACTAATCTACATTCCCACCAAAAGTGTAAGGGGGTTCCCTTTTCTCCACATCCTCAGCAACATTTGTTATTTGTAGACTTTTTGATGATAGCCATTCTGATAGGTGTGAGGTGATATCTCATTGTAGTTTTGATTTGCATTTTCTTAAATAGTTAGTGATGTTGATTATCATTTTATGTTCCTGTTAATCATGTGTATGTCTTTGGAAAAGACATCTATTCAGGTCTTCTGCCCATTTTTGATCAGGATGTTTGTTTTTTTGATATTGAGCTGTATGAACTGTTTGTATATTTTGGATATTATCTATTATTGGTCTTATCATTTGAAAATATTTTCTCTTATTACATAGGTTGTCTTTTAGTTTTGTTGACTGTTTCCCTTGCTGTGCAAAAGTATTTAAGTTTAATCGGGTATCATTTGTTTATTTTAACTTTTATTTCTTTTGCCTTGTGAGACAGATCCTAAAAAACATTGCTACAGTTTTTGTCAGAGTGCCTATGTTCTTTTCCAGGAGTTTTATTGTTTCCATCCTGACTTTTACGTCTTTAATCCCTTTTCAGTTTATTTTTGTGTATGGTGTGAGGAAATGTCTAATCTCATTCTTCTACATGTAGCTATCCAGCACCATTTAATGAAGGGACTTTTTTTTTTTTCTCTCTTGTATATTCTTGCCTTTTTTGTCATAGATTAATTGTAGATGTGTGGGTTTATTTCTGGGCTCTTTATTCTGTTCCATCAATCTATGTGTCTGTGTGTTTTTTTTTTTTTGTCCCAGAATCATGCTGTTTTGATTACAGCAACTTTGTATAATGAATGGATGTTGAATTCCATCAAATGTTTTTTCTGCATCTATTGAGATGATCATGTGCTTTTTAATCCTTCCTTTTATTAATGTAGTATATATCACATTGATTGATTTAATATATCACAGTGATTGATTTGGCAATATTTAACTACCCTTGGATCCCTGGAATAAATCTCGCTAGATCATATGATCCTTTTTATATATTGTTGGATTTTAATTGCTAACATTTTGTTGCGTATATTTGTGTCAATATTCATAAAAGATATGAAATTTTCATTTTTATTTTTTTGTAGTGCCTGTCTGGGTACTACAAATATCAGGGTAAATATGGCCTCGTAGAATGAATTTGGTGGTGTACTGGCCTCTTCAATTTTTTGGAATAGTTTTAAAAGGATAGATATTAACTCTTCTCTGTATGTTTGGTAGAATTCTCTTGCGAAGTCATCTGTTCTGAACTTCTGTTTTCTGGAATTTTTAAAAATTCAATTTCACTAATAGTGATCAGTATTTTCAAATTTTCTGTTTCTTCTTGACTCAGTCTTGGCAGGCTGGATGTTTCTAGAAATTTGTCCATTGTCTATTTCTTCTAGATTGTCCAATTTGTTTGCATAAAACTGTTCATATCTTTTATGTACTTGAATATCTGTTTCCTTCTTCTAGTTTGGGAAATTTTTAACTGAAATATAGTTGAATTACAATGTTGTGTTTAATTTCTGCTGTAAAGCAAAGTAACTCTCTCTCTCTCTCTCCCTTTCTCTCTCTCTCTATATATATATACATTCTTTTTCATATTCCTTTCCATTATGGTTTATCATGAAATATTGAAGGTTTGGGAGGTTTTTACCCTTAATCTCCTCAAATAAAATTTTGATTCTCTTCTCTCTTTTGTGTCTTTCTGGGATCTCTATGTGCAAATGTATTACCCTTAATGTTTTCTCAGAGAACTTTTAAACTGTTTTCATTAGAAGCACTTTTTCTTTTTTGCTGTTCTGCTTGGGTGATTTCCACCATTGTGTCTTCCAGATTATTTTTGCGTTCTTCTGTATCATTTAGTCTATTATTCATTCTTTCTAGCATGTTTTTTAATTTCAGCTGTTGAATTCTCTATTTGTGATCTGGATTTTTAAATATATTTTCTAGTTCCTTGTTAAATGTATCATTATGCAAATCTATTCTTTTCCCTAATTTACTTAACATTTTCATCAATAATGCTTTGAATTCTTTCTGTGGTAAGTTATTTCTTTCATTATTTACTTTTTCAGGGTTTTTTCCTTGCTCTTTTAATTGAGAGCAGTTCATTTTCCCTTTCATTGTGCTTAACCCGTTCTCTGCCTCTGTGGATTTAGATGAGACAGCTACCCACTGCAGTCTTGACAGGGTGTTCCTGTGTGGGTGCATTACCATAGACAGCATGTACCCAGTGCCTTTGACAGGGGAGCTGGATTTGACATGGACACAAGTCCATCTTTCCTCAGTGTGTGCTCTTAGCTCTCACCTTGGTAGAGGGTGTGGCCGGAGATGGAGAATCTAGATCTAGAGCTGGGTGTGAGATAGGAATTCCCTTCTGCTCAGTGGCCTTCCTTGCCCTGCCAGCTGCCAGGGGTGAGGTCTGATCCCAAGTTATGGATCTGAAGCCCTGAGGACCACGCCCATGCTGGCTCTGTTCCCTCTAAGTATGTTCCTTCCCTTCTCCTTTCACTGGGGCCCTTTGCCCTGAGAGGAGCAGCATCTAAGGAATTAGTGTGCACAAGGGCTCTTCGCTCATATTGGCTGCTGAGGTCTGAGCTATTTTCAAAGTGCTCCCTGTGTGCTGCTGCTGCTAAGTCACATCAGTCGTGTCCGACTCTGTGCAGCCCCATAGACGGCAGCCCACCAGGCTCCTGTCTCTGGGCTTCTCCAGGCAAGAATACTGCGTAAGCACCCACAATTGTTTCCTTTGCTTTACCCAGATGAAGCCTTGGGTCCAAGTCCTCTTTATCCCTCAAAGCTGGTAACTAACCCCAGCCTTTGCTGCTCTCACCTGGTTGTTAAACCACACCTCAGAGCTGGCAGGGTCCTTGTGGCTCTTGGGAGGTGTGTGTTGGGAGGTGCGCTGGCGGAGGGAGGTGGGGCTGCAGACAGAGATCCGGGCTGCTTCTGATGTGCTAACTGAGTGAGTACCAACACTGTCTGCCACTGCCACCCAGCCTCCGCCGCTTAGTGGCCTGGGGTTCTGTGTCCCATGGTTCCACTTTCTCCCCAGTCATGGCCTCCCTGGAGCTTCCCAGGTGGCTCAGTGGTAAAGAATCTGCCTGCCAACGGGAGCCGTGAGTTCAATCCCTGGGTTGGGAAGCTTCCCTGGAGGAGGAAATGGCAACCCACCCAGGTTTTCTTGCCTGGGAAATCCTGTGGAAAGAGACTGGCAGGTATAGTCCATGGGGTCGCAAAAGAGTCAGACATGACTTAATGACTAAAGACCAGCAGCAGCCTGGCCTACCTGGATCTAATGTCTTGCTACGACGTGGAGTGACCGAGGCCAGAGCATCCACTTGACTCAAGCGGGAGCACGTGTCAAGGGGCTCCCAGGAAACAGGGTAGCTGCTGTGTCCTCCCAGTCTTGAAGGAGAGCTAGCGTGTGTACACTCCTCAACAGTAGAGTCCAGGCTTAGCACAGCCCTCCTGTTATTCCCTCCAACCAGCAAAGGCACTTTTTACCCCCTTTGGGGAACCCAGGGCTGGAGCACTCAACCTAAGGCTCTCACTGCCTAGGGTGGATATTTGCTTGTTGTACTGTCCCTACTGGGGACACAGGTCTCAGCCTGATTGCTTTTCTTCTCTCCACACCCAACTACATATGTATCTTTCTTGCACTTTTAATTGTACAGGAGTCCTTCCGTCAGTTGTGAATGAGTTTTCAGTGAGAATTGTTCTGTACTGTAGATGTATTTTTGATATGGTCACGGGGGAGGTAAGCTCCATGTCTGGTTACTTTTCCATCTCCAGAATTGTTTGCTTAAGTTAGAAGTCTCATTAGGAAAACCAAAAGAAGAGCTGGTAGAATGTCCCTCAAAATATGTTAAGCACACACACAAAATAAAGATGAACAACTAGAATAAACTCTTCAAGTATTGACTTAGCTTAACTACCCCTTCTTTGTTCTCTATTTATGCGGCAAATTTTAGAACTCTGGAATTGGAACTATTGATTCTAGTGTTAAATATTTTCATTTTGGGATGTGATGTAAAAGTTGCGGATGTAACTAATTAGATAGAAAGATAAAGTTTAAGTAAGAAACTTAAGTTTTATACCTATCTTTGTCATTTGTTTAAACTTGAACTCAACATTATCAAAATGTTTACCAAATATGTCAGGATTATAAATGCAGTCAAATCTCAAAGTTTGTATTTTGCTCTCATCCCTTTTATTTCCATACAGGAAAAATGCTGTTTAAAAAGGTTTTCAGTTTACATTCTAAATGACTTCAGAATTTTAAAGGCTAGTTAGATAAATTGCTTTTAAGCTATAAAACTTTGCATTCCAGTCCAGAGACCATTGTTATGTAACTGCTTTATGACACAAGCATGGAGTTACATCAAGATGAAATAATGTTACTCTTTTCAAAACTGCTAAGGAGTGTAATTACTATATTTTTGCCATTTTCTTTCTGTCTCCTGCTTCTTCCTGTCTTTCTTGCTGTCTGTCTCCTAGCTCAGCAAGTAAACAGAATTTTCTGACTACTTTCCTGGATCAATTTAAACCTTACCTAGGAATCAAAAGCATGAAACAAAAAACCTAGCAGAAACTATTTCACTTAACTACTGAACTGTTTTATATTTGTGTGTGTTATATTTCTAAATCATATTATACCTGGAAAATGGAGCATTTCAACTCTGTGTTACAATTCTTTAATAGCATTCCCATTAGAGAGAACTGGGTAAAAATGGTTAATTTAATAAATTTCCTTAAAACTGAAGTTCACCTACTGAGTGTCTTCAAAGTTTGGGGATAATCTACAGAATTTAAACTGAATTAAATAAAAAATTTATTTTCAGTTTCTATCAGGTCAGATGATCATTATAAGAACCCAGTGTGGAGTCTTTAGGTTTTATCCAATTGCCCCTTTTAAGGAACAAGAAACAAATAAACCTATAAAGACTGAATACATTGAATTATTTCAAATGAGATATATTTTAGTCCAACAATGAACCAAAGAAGTTCTTTAAGGGAAAAAAGTAAAAATCCAAATTTTATTTCTTAAAAACAATGAAAAAGCCTCTGATGGCTTATCACTGAGAATACTAAACAAAATACCTTGTTTTATTTTACTACGTGATTTTGTGCAACTTCACATAACTTCTTTCAAACCTAGTGCCAAAAGAACTACATTTGTAAAATGAAGGAATTGAACTGTATCATGACTACCAATGATTCAATCTATATGTAAGATAGATAACCAACAATGGCCAACTGAATAGCACAGGCAACTATAATCAATATTGTGTGGTAACTTAAATGAAAAAAATCTAAAAAGGAATGAATATATGTATATGTATAACTGAATCACTTTGCTGTAAATCTGAAACAGCACAATATTGTAAATCAATTATACTCTAATAAAACTAAAATTTAGGAAAAAGAACAGAATGCTCTGACATATTTTGAAATTACATTCCCATCCCATATTGGAACCCCCAAGTAATTTTCTCTGATCTTCACTATGAGAATCTGGACTGCATACAATCATATTCTATTTTTTTCTCATAACATAATATTGTCAAAATTCATCCATATTATATCATATATCAGTACTTCATTCCATTTTATTGTCAAATAATGTATTATTGTCTGGAAACACCACATTTGTTTATCTGTTCACCCTTTACTGGACATCTGTTCTGTGTCCATTCTATTAAGAATAATGCTGCTATGAATATTACTGCACAAATTTTTGTTCAAGCATATGTTTTTATGTCTTTTGGGTATCCAGGATATTCAGAGAACTTTAAAAGAATGTTCATGATTATAACTCCTCTTTTGCTTCTCTATTTTCTGGTAATAGTATAAATAACAACTTCATAAAAAAGCACTGTGAAACAACTCCTTTTTGTACGTGGCTAGACTTGGATGTCATATATAAAATCTGAGCATCTATGTAAACAGAAAACTATCAGTATTTCAATGATAGTGTAGGACTTGGTTTTATCATTAAAAGGAAAGAGCAGAGTTCAAAAAGAACATGAAAGAGCAAAGCAGGTAAATTAAATTACATATTCCCCTACACTGTTTCACAAAGGCACTGACTTGGAAATATGGTCTGAAATAAGCAACAAGTTTATCATGATACTGGTTGAATTCTATCTTCAAAATATTAATAAGTTCATCATGAACAATAAAGAAAAACAGAAATAAGATCAGAAACAGAAGATGGCAGACTCAGATTTAAGAATTAATATGTGACAGGACATAAACCACAGTGAAGCTGAAAGGCAGAAAACTGGGTTAGGCCTGGAGCCCTGGTTTCAGTTTGGCTACTGCCGCCAGCACAGTGGCTAAGCCCTTCATGCCTCTGCATTGCAGTTATCTCTTCAAAATGAATACACTGGACTAGAAAATCATTAACTCGCCTTACGCTATTCATAGTAAAGGACTTTAAGATATTTTCTGAACCAATATCCAGAATTTTCACAGATCTCCTAAGCAGACAGGTCTATGTGCCACTTGACTTTCACAAACCTCCTCCTTGTCTCAATATATCATTCACATATTTATATATAGTTTATTTGAATTTGAACACAAAATCAGAATTTGTTAGAGTTGAAATTAATCTCAGTAACCATTTGGTGAATGATGCAATACTCTCATTTTAGACATTGTGAAAAAGAAAAAAAAAAGATTATGACCTGTGGAAGAACACATCATAGTGACTGAGGATTCAGATTGGCCAGGGCCCTTGGCTCTTTCAACCCAGTCATGCCACTTTTCCTAATGATTCCTGGGAGCCCACTGATGCAAATGTCTGTAGCTGCAATCGGTCTCCATGGCAGAAAGAAGAGTTTATTTTTCCAAAATAGAAACAAAAAGTCATTCATTAGTTACCTATAAAGAACAAAAAGTTACTGACAGACACTAAGGTTTCAAGTAAAGGTTATCACTTTTTAAATTCTTCCTTTTTTCATAACACCTGCAACATCAATCAGTACATAATTTTGAATGGAAGAATTGATTCTTTTTCAAGCCATTCATATTATGCAGAGAAGTTGATGTTAACATCTACCAGTGTTTCTTTTTTTCCTTCCTAGAAAGCCTCATATATGCTCCCTATTGATGCTACTGCTATTTTCTTCAGTAGTAGTGACACATTATTTGGATTTTAGGATTGGGCTTCCCAGGTGGCAGAGTAGTAAGGAGTCTTCCTGTCAGTGCAGGAGACACAAGAGATGTGGGTTCAGTCCCTGGGCTGGGAAGATCTCCTGGAGTAGGAAATGGCAACCGGTGTTCAATATTCTTGCCTGGGAAATCCCATGGACAGAGGAGCCTGGGGTCTACGGTCCATGGTGTTGCAAAGAACCAGATGTGACTGAGTATTTGTAGACATGAATACATTTCCAAATATTCCAGATGTTTATATTTTAGCCTGCAGTGAAATGAGGAACACTCTTAATACTAGCGTCTGTACTTAAATATAATGTTGTCACATTGTGACTAAGATTATTAAGAGTGATGACTGCTGCTACTGCTGCTAAGTTGCTTCAGTTGTGTCCGACTCTGTGTGACCCCATAGATGGCAGCCCACCAGGCTCCCCTGTCCCTGGGATTCTCCAGGCAAGAACACTGGAGTGGGTTGCCATTTCCTTCTCCAATGCATGAAAGTGAAAACCAATACAATATTATAAAGTAAAAAAAAATATATATATAGCAAAAAAATAAAATAGAAAAAGAAAGAAAAGTGAAAGTGAAGTTGCTCAGTTGTCTGACTCCTAGCGACCCCATGGACTACAGCCTACCAGGCTTCTTTGTCCATGGGATTTTCCAGGCAAGAGTACTGGAGTGAGCAGCCATTGCCTTCTCCAAACAGTGATGACTAGTAGAAATTTAATGTCTAATGTATAAAGCATTTCTTTGAAAATCACCAGTCATGTCTGACTCTTTATGACCCCATGGATAGTCTATGGAATTATCTAGGCAAAAATACTGGAGTGGGTAGCCTTTCCCTTCCTCAGGGCCCAACCCAGGGATCAAACTCAGGTTTCCCACATTGCAGGCGGATTCTTTGCCAGCTGAGCCACCAGGGAAGCCCAAGAATACTAGAGTGCATAGCTTACCCCTTCTCCAGCGGATCTTCCTAAGCCAGAAATTGAACTGGGGTCTCCTGCATTGCAGGCTGATTCTTTACCAGCTGATCTATCAGGGAAGCCCCAAAGCATATGTTTACTTAGTTGTATAGTGCAAAGAAAATAACTGTTGAGTTACACAGTACTGTGTACAGATTTGACTCTGCCATTTCCAACCTTTGTGATCTTGAGTGAGTAAATTTACTTCCAGCAGTCTGGATTTTATTAACAAATGTATAATAAATTAAATACATGTAAAATGAATATACCTGATATCAGGTATAAGATTTTCTCTAAGTTCCTGATACAGTATGAAAATATACAATCTGTTGGTAAATTTCTTAATTCACTGCAGGCATTTAGCTTTAATGGTTTTACAAAATTAGTGATACTCAGCACGGGATAAAGTGGATATTTGGCAGAAGTCTTTATTTTTCTTATTATGGATCTGTGGCAACCTAAAATGTTCACATTCTATGAACAAAACGTGATCATGCCAAGTTTGTAATTCTGCGATCATATGGCTTCAGGGTGCAGCACAGTCAGGTATTTAAATTAGTCTTTGTGGAGATTCTTCTGTACTGTTGGCATGGCCTTCCCATGGACATGGAAGAGGACCTCAGTGGTGCTATCATCTTTTGCCAACCTTTCTGCAGTCCAGCAGAGTGGGTTTGAAAGTAATGCAGTCATGATGATAAGAGACTGGCTTAGTTTCAGACCTCTATTATCAGCCTCACTGGTTTTCATGTTTTGCCAAATGCAGCATAAGAAGTGAGAGAGGTGGTGTGTTCCCCAGAAAATGTTAAAACACAAAGCCGCATAGCATTGGTAGAGGTCAGTGTGTACAGAATTCAGCCTTTACTGCATTGCTTTGAAACTCAAAGGACATCGTGAGTAATGACTGGGGAGTCACAAATGCTCCACCGTTGTTTCCTATAGGTATTTTACTTTCTTTTTTCTACGGGGTGCTATTTGCTCATTGATCTTCATATTCTGCATATAATAAGAAAATAATAACCAGAAGCATACAAGGTAAGGCTCCTGTAAGGTTAAGAATTTTGTTATTTCTGACTGCCCTTATCTCTTTAACATTTCTCACTAAGTTTATAATGTAGTATGTTGCCAGATCCTTGGAATAGAATCTTTTGAAGTCCTTTTGGTCTTCTAAGGAGCTTACCGATCCTTTACTAAGGAGAGTGGTGACAGACAGCTCCCCGTTATTCTTCAGGACTATCTCACTAACCCTGATCAAAGTGAGTGGCTTTGGCTTTTATCTGCTACATGATGTCAGTGAAAGTCAGCTTGTCCAGGATGGTAGAATGAGTCCTGCATTCTGGGACCATGTTCAATTTCCGATCCTCTGTCAGCCCTAACAGCCTACTCAACTTTCATACATTTATTTCAAGACAATAAATTAAATATGTAATAATATAGTCACAGTTCTTTGTTACAGACTCTTAACACTTAATGTAGTAGGGAAATAAGAAGGAATCATAATATATGTGCTAAATGTTATAGGGTGTATAGAAAGTAGACAGAGTAGGGCATAAAGGAAGACGTCATCTCCATTTGCCTAGGCAAGGGATAATTACACTGAAGCTTCATACAGGATGCGAAAAGTGAAGTGAAGTGAAGTGAAAGTCACTCGGTTATGTCTGACTCTTTGTGACCCCATGGACTATACAGTCCATGGAATTCTCCAGGCCAGAATACTGGAGTGGGTAGCATTACCCTTTTTCAGGGGATTGAACACAGGTCTCCCACATTGCAGGTGGATTCTTTACCAGCTGAGCCCCAAGGGAAGCCCAGGAGTACTGGAGTGGGTAGCCTATCCCTTCTCCCACAGATCTTCCTGACCCAGGAATCAAACCGAGATCTCCTGCATTGCAAGTGGATACCAACTGAGCTATCAGGGATGTGAAAAGGTAATAGGAATTCTCAGATGAGGGCCAAGAACTCAGGTGTCACTGAGACCCACACCCCAAAAGCTTCCTCTAGAAGCAGGTGAAACTCTTGGTCACATCAAGTGGTGTGCTGGATGCAGCTAATAATACATGTTAAAGGGAGCCAACTGTTCATGTCTGAAGGATTTTGCAGGCTGGTTGAAAAACATACTCATTGCTAAATAGCACATTCTATAAACTTACAGTCAAATACGTTACATTAAAACAAATATAATATTCAAATCTTATTACTTCCTAGCTATTTTACTATGTCTTACTCTTATGTGTGCTTTTGAGGTTACGTCTACTGTAGCTGAACAGTAGAAATACTAAATCATTGTGTGCTCCTGTGCATTTCTTTCCAATTCCTCTTGTAGTGACTTCACATTCAGTTCAGTTCAGTCGCTCAGTCGTGTCCGACTGTTTGCAACCCCATGAATCGCAGCACGCCAGGCCTCCCTGTCCATCACCAACTCCCAGAGTTCACTCAGACTTGCGTCCATTGAGTCAGTGATGCCATCCAGCCATCTCATCCTCTGTCGTCCCCTTCTTCTCCTGCCCCCAATCCCATGCAGCATCAAAGTCTTTTCCAATGAGTCAACTCTTCACATGAGGTGGCCAAAGGACTGGAGTTTCAGCTTTAGCACCATTCCTTCCAAAGAAATACTAGGGTTGATCTCCTTCAGAATGGATTCGTTGGATCACCTTGCAGTCCAAGGGACTAAGAGTCTTCTCCAACACCACAGTTCAAATGCATCAATTCTTCAGTGCTCAGCCTTCTTCACAGTCCAACTCTCAAATCCATACATGACTACTGGAAAAACCATAGCCTTGACTAGACGGACCTTAGTCAGCAAAGTAATATCTCTGCTTTTGAATATGCTATCTAGGTTGGTCATAACTTTTCTTCCAAGGAGTAAGCGTCTTTTAATTTCATGGCTGCAATCACCATCTGCAGTGATTTTGGAGCCCCCCAAAATAAAGTCTGACACTGTTTCCACTGTTTCCCCATCTATTTCCCATGGAGTGATGGGACCAGATGCCATGATCTTCGTTTTCTGAATGTTGAGCTTTAAGCCAACTTTTTCACTCTCCTCTTTTACTTTCATCAAGAAGCTTTTTAGTTCCTCTTCACTTTCTGCCGTAAGGGTGGTGTCATCTGCATAGCTGAGGTTATTGATATTTCTCCCAGCAATCTTGATTCCAGCTTGCGTTTCTTCCAGTCCAGCGTTTCTCATTATGTACTCTGCATAGAAGTTAAATAAGCAGGGTGACAATATACAGCCTTGACGTACTCCTTTCCCTATTTGGAACCAGTCTGTTGTTCCATGTCCAGTTCTAACTGTTGCTTCCTGGCCTGCATACAGTTTTCTCAAGAGGCAGTTTAGGTGGTCTGATATTCCCATCTCTTTCAGAATTTTCCACAGTTTATTGTGATCCACATAGTCAAAGGCTTTGGCATAGTCAGTAAAGCAGAAATAGATGTTTTTCTGGAATTCTCTTGCTTTTTTGATGATCCAGCGGATGTTGGCAATTGGATCTCTGGTTCCTCTGCCTTTCCTAAAACCAGCTTGAACATCAGGAAGTTCACGGTTCACGTATTGCTGAAGTCTGGCTTGGAGAATTTTGAGCATTACTTTACTAGCGTGTGAGGTGAGTGCAATTGTGCGGTAGTTTGAGCATTCATTGGCATTGCCTTTCTTTGGGATTGGAATGCAAACTGACCTTTTCCAGTCCTGTGGCCACTGCTGAGTTTTCCAGATTTGCTGGCATATTGAGTGCAGCACTTTCACAGCATCATCTTTCAGGATTTGAAATAGCTCTACTGGAATTCCATCACCTCTACTAGCTTTGTTCGTAGTGATGCTTTCTAAGGCCCGCTTGACTTCACATTTCAAGATGTCTGGTTCTAGATGAGTGATCACACCATCGTGATTATCCAGGTCGTGAAGATCCTTTTTGTATAGTTCTTCTGTGTATTCTTGCCACCTCTTAATATCTTCTGCTTCTGTTAGGTCCATATCATTTCTGTCCTTTATCGAGCCCATCTTTGCATTAAATGTTCCCTTGGTATCTCTAATTTTCTTGAAGGGATCTCTAGTCTTTCCCATTCTGTTGTTTTCCTCTATTTCTTTGCATTGATCGCTGAAGAAGGCTTTCTTATCTCTTCTTGCTGTTCTTTGGAACTCTGCATTCAGATGCTTATATCTTTCCTTTTCTCCTTGGCTTTTTGCTTCTCTTCTTTTCACAGCTATTTGTAAGGCTTCCCCATACAGCCATTTTGCTTTTTTGCATTTCTTTTCCATGGGGATGGTTTTGATCCCTGTCTCCTGTACAATGTCACGAACCTCATTCCATAGTTCATCAGGCACTCTATCTATCAGATCTAGACCCTTAAATCTATTTCTCACTTCTACTGTATAATCATAAGGGATTTGATTTAGGTCATACCTGAATGGTCTAGCGGTTTTCCCTACTTTCTTCAATTTGAGTCTGAATTTGGTAATAAGGAGTTCATGATCTGAGCCACAGTCAGCTCCTGGTCTTGTTTTTGTTGACTTTATAGAGCTTCTCCATCTTTGGCTGCAAAGAATATAATCAATCTGATTTTGGTGTTGACCATCTGGTGATGTCCATGTGTAGAGTCTTCTCTTGTGTTGTTGGAAGAGGGTGTTTGCTATGACCAGTGCATTTTCTTGGCAAAACTCTATTAGTCTTTGCGCTGCTTCATTCCGTATTCCAAGGCCAAATTTGCCTGTTACTCCAGGTGTTTCTTGACTTCCTACTTTTCCATTCCAGCCCCCTATAATGAAAAGGACATCTTTTTGGGGTGTTAGTTCTAAAAGGTCTTGTAGGTCTTCATAGAACCGTTCAACTTCAGCTTCTTCAGCATTACTGGTTGGGACATAGACTTGGATTACTGTGATACTGAATGTTTTGCCTTGGAAATGAACAGAGATCATTCTGTCGTTTTTGAGATTGCATTCAAGTACTGCATTTCGGACTCTTCTGTTGACCATGATGGCTACTCCATTTTTTCTGAGGGATTCCTGCCTGCAGTAGTAGATATAATATAGACTTCACATTATATATATATATAAAGTAGACTTCACATTAGTAGCTTGAAATTGGCCATGGTGGGAGTATTGATGTCAGGAAAAATCAGCAAACACTAGAAATCATAGTTTTATTTATTATTGTGTTGGTCATCTGAACTTAAAGTTAGATATGGAGAAAATGTTAATAATGTGGATTACATTTAAAGGATGTCATAGTTATAGCTGTTTCATTGTGAAGACTACAAAAAAATTGAGGATGTGTACTTCCACTATTAGAAAACTCTTATGTGATTTATGAAAGAAGTTGATTATGTCATTGACTAATGAGTGAAGTTCCAACATGACATTGATGTTCATGCTCATTTTAATCATTAATGTAAATGAAAATATCATTAACATTCACATCAGAACTACATAGCTGCTTATCAACTTCCACCATAGCCTGGATCTAAGCACAACAGTTCAGCAAAAAGCGAAAGCCACCCTTGAGAATCAATTGGCTATACTGAATTTTCAAGGAATGATAGTGCAGTAAAAAAAATTATTTGTAAATTGTACATTGTGCATCAGTAAAATATACTGTGTATGTACAGAGTCGGACACGACTGAAGCGACTATGTATGTATACATAGTATAATATTGTATAATAAAATGTAATATGTACGTATGCAAGCATACATGTATATATCTTATTCATATACTTACATTTTTTTCCTCATGGAGAGCAAGGTGTCAAACATTTATAGACTCACTACTGTGCACACAGATAACTGTGCCCAGTGCCAGACAGAAAGGTGTGCTGTTGTGAAGGGAGCCATTTAATGGCTTAAGACAGGAAGTTACATGATTATATCTGCATTTTGGAAAAATCCACTAAGCTGCAGGAATAAAGACAAGGAAAGAATTTAGGAGATAACTGAATAAATTCAGGTAATAAATATTGACGGCCTTAGGTTAAATCAGAATAAAAAAGGAAGGGACAGATCTGAGAGACACATGCCAGTTAGAGTTGTAAAAATGTAGTGACTGATTAGCTATGAAACAGAAGCAATAGGAAGATCACCTCAGACGAATGACTCAGAGGAATAGCTAGAGACCCAAGTAAATAAATACTGGACTTCCCAGGTGGCGCAGTGGTAAAGAACCCACCTGCCAATGCAGGAGACACAAGAGACATGGGTTCGATCCCTGGGTTGGAAAGATCTCCAAGAGGAGAGCATGGCAACCCACTCCGTACTCTTGCCTGGAGAATCCATCCCATGGACAGAGGAGCCTGGCAGGCTACAGTCAATGGGGTCACAAACAGTCAGATACAACTGAGTGTGCACACACCTCAAAGCAAATAAATAGATTAATAATTGGAAAAAAAGCCACATACACATAATTTTGGGGTAATGATTTAGGAGCTTAGTTTAGGACCATGTTTGAAATTCTTACATCTTTAGGCAGAGTTTTCCAGCACACAGTTGAAGGTGAGAAGCTAAATGACAGAAAAGGAATCTGGTTTGAATTAGAAATTTTGGAGACTTAGAAAAATTAGATGGTTACAGAAGTCAAGAGTTATGGAGGGATATATATGGTGGGAATATATTCCACAAATACAAAAAGGGAAGGGAAACAAGATTCAAATCTTGGAAGCATCCATATTTAATGGTAAGATAAGGAAGGGGCTTGATAATGGAGATAAAAAGAACTGAGTTTAGAAGAGGATCAAGAGAGAGTGGTGACTCAGAAATCAAAGTTTGGAAAAGCCTTTATCAGAAGAATCAAATGCAGTGGGGAATCACACACACAAGAAAATTAAAACAGATTTGCTGAGGGTAATGCGCGGAAGTGAGACTATGTACTGTGCCAACTGTGGAAGGATTCTGTTTTGGTTATCAGTGGCTGCATAACAAATTACCCTCCAACTAGGAGCTTAAAACAACCACAATTAATCATTTTTCATGGTTCTGAGGAGTGACTGGGTTCATCTGGGCAGTACTTTTGCTCTACATAGAGTCTGCTGGAAAGCCTGAGATGACCTCACTCATTTGTCTATTGCCTCAGCGGGACTGGCTGAAATGGCTGGAGGCCATATGGACCTTTTTCTCTCTCTTTGGAGTCTCTCATCTTGCAGGAACTGTCAGACTTCTGTAAGTGGCAGCCAGTTTTCAAGATAGCAAAAAAAAAAAAGCCTACAAAGTCTCTCAAGGTCTGGACTCAGAGGTCCCAGGACATCGTTTCACTCTCATACTATTTGAAGAAAGCAAATCACTAGGCAGGTCTAGATTCAAAGGGTGAACCATCACTGCCTAATGGAAGGAGCAGCGTGTGTGAACAGGGGTAAGAGAGATTGTTGATGACTCTCTTTGTAGACAGTTATTCCATGTGGTCCTCCTTTGTGCCATGGGTGTACCTTTAAGTATCCCTTTCTTATTTTAGTCCAAGGGGCTCCAGGATTAACATGATGCTCTATAGTTCCCAATGACATAAAACAAAAGCAAAGACTGTATTTTCAGATCCACAAATGAGCTCCCACCCAAGTGAAGGTATCAGGGATCAAGGAAAAACATTCCTATACTTAATGGCATGATTTGGGTGAGGATGTGGTAAAGGGGCCAAGTTAAAATGAACACACCACAGATTGTAATCTATATAAAGCTGCAAAACAAAACAGAGCTTACTAACTTTCCCACTTAAGAATCTGAGTACAAAAGTCCTAACAGCTTCATTCCACTTCTTTGCTTCAGCACCCGGACATCTTCAGATCACTCATGGTCATGAGGTATCAAATATCATGAAAATGGGAGCGGGGACTTTTTGTATTAACAACAGGCTCTTTGTCCACATTAACTGTGCCAGAGCAATACCTTGGGATGCAGAGAAATACTGTAAACAGGGAAACACTTTGCAAGACAAAGTTTCAGGAAACATATTAGCCTCTTTACTTATCTCTGTGGCAACAGCATAGCCTAGTTTGAGTAGTGGAGTCTTCTTGCTGACCATGGATACACAAATGGTCAGACTTCTGTGTTCTTTTTCATGCATTTCTAAAGCAATCTCTGATTCTCTAGTCAAATAACTTGAAGCACTGTTTTAGTTTCAATTTTTTGCTTTCAAATTCACACCCATAGGCTTATTTTATTAAATTAGAATTATGTTTTAGAATTTCCATAACAATAAAACAAACCCACAATGCAAATGATTTATTTAAGTACTGCATGATGTATGAATACAAATAGGTTGAAATTCATCATAAAATATTTGATATAGACTAGCTCTCTATGAAATTTTGAACTAGAAATTTTAAGATTAGATATTTTCTAGGATGAGTAAAGGTTTACACAAAAGCACTAGTTATACATTACACAAACAGATCAATATTCACGTTTCTATTCATAACTCAATTTTAGTGAAAAGAGAACTATCCTGGCTTCTGGTCTCATCTAGTCCAGCTTGACATAGAAGCTTGACCTAGCAATTTTATTACTTTTTAATTCATTATTATAATTTTCCATTGTTAAAACAAAAGAATAGAATTAGATTTATTCCAGTGTTTCATCTGCAGCTTAACAACTCTATCACTCCTTTATTCTGAATATGATGTTACCAACAAAAACCAGTATAACTCTACAACTTATGCAGTAAATCATTTCATAGGCCTTCAAAAATCAAAATGTCCACATTAGAAGGTTGGAATTAAAGTTCCAACCAAGTCCCAGTGACTCTTCCCTTGTTACTCTGAGATACCTCACTTTTTCACATAGGAATCTTAACTGGCAAACTAACTCTCCACCTCTTTAAATGGGAAGGATGAGAAATAATGAGTTTCCAGAGGCAATGTTTCTCCCACAATCATACTTCAGCTTCTATTAAAGCCAAATTATTGTAAATTCAAAACTGCAACACTGCTCTCTAAGTTTAGCGATTTTCTTTCTTTCCTTTTTTTTGCAGATTTATTTCTACTCTCATTACTGCTGATAATTTTCGCCATTTTTTGACCACTATCAACATAATTTTTTTAATTGAGTTGTGTAGAACAAAAAAAGTGTGTTCAGAGATTGACAAAAGAAAGCAAAGAACTGGCCATGGAAAGGAGGAAGGCTTCTGCTGGAGGGCCTCCAAATCTGAACCAATCTGTTTAGGGTAGCCTGGAGACTAAGAGCATTGATAGACTTTGGAATCACATAGATCCTTAGTTGAATTCCAACTAAACCACTTTATTACCTTCATGCCCTTGAGGAAATTACTTTATGAATCTAAACCTCAATTCCTTCTCGGAATAATATTAGCAGTAGCATCATAGTATCATATTAATGGGAGAATACATTGCAGGAGTCTAGCACCGAGCACAGTCCATAGTTCATGCAGAGTCCATCTCAAATATTTATTATTGTTATTACTATCATCATCATCATCATCACCACCATGTCGTCATCAAAGTCAGGATCTAGTGGGTCTTTCGTTAAAAAGCCAAATATAAAATATCATGAATGCTAATAATACATTTGCACACTTATTATCATAAAAATCATTTTGTTTTGTATTCAGTTCAGTTCAGTTCAGTCGCCCAGTAGTGTCCGACTCTTTGCAACCCCATGAATCGCAGCATGCCAGGCCTCCCTGTCCATCACGAACTCCCGGAGTTCACTCAAACTCACGTCCATCGAGTCCGTGATGCCATCCAGCCATCTCATCCTCGGCCGTCCCCTTCTCCTCCTGCCCCCAATCCCTCCCAGCATCACAGTCTTTTCCAATGAGTCAACTCTTCGCATGAGGTGGCCAAAGGACTGGAGCTTCAGCTTCAGCATCATTCCTTCCAAAGAAATCCCAGGGCTGATCTCCTTCAGAATGGACTGGTTGGATCTCCTTGCAGTCCAAGGGACTCTCAAGAGTCTTCTCCAACACCACAGTTCAAAAGCATCAATTCTTTGGTTGCTCAGCCTTCTTCACAGTCCAACTCTCACATCCATACATGACCACTGGAAAAACCATAGCCTTGACTAGATGGACTTTAGTCAGCAAAGTAATGTCTCTGCTTTTGAATATGCTGTCTAGGTTGGTCATAACTTTTCTTCCAAGGAGTAAGCGTCTTTTAATTTCATGGCTGCAATCACCATCTGCAGTGATTTTGGAGCCCAAAAAATAAAGTCTGACACTGTTTCCACTGTTTCCCCATCTATTTCCCATGGAGTGATAGGACCAGATGCCATGATCTTCGTTTTCTGAATGTTGAGCTTTAGGCCAACTTTTTCACTCTCTTCTTTCACTTTCATCAAGAGGCTTTTTAGTTCCTCTTCACTTTCTGCCATAAGGGTGGTGTCATCTGCATATCTGAGGTTATTAATATTTCTCCTGGCAATCTTGATTCCACTTGTGCTACCTCCAGCCAGCGTTTCTCATGGTGTACTCTACATATAATTTAAATAAGCAGGGTGACAATATACAGCCTTGACGTACTCCTTTTCCTATTTGGAACCAGTCTGTTTTTCCATGTCCAGTTCTAACTGCTGCTTCCTGTCCTGCACACAGATTTCTCAAGAGGCAGGTCAGGTGGTCTGGTATTCTATTTTTTACTGTGGTAGGAGCACTTACATACCCTCTTAACAAATTTTTTAATGTACAATACATTATTGGTAATTATGGGTACAATTGTGTGCAACAGATCGCTAGAGTTTATTCACCTTGCTTGGCTTGCAACTTATGTCCCTTAATCAATAACTCTCCATTGTCCTCTACCCCTAAACCCTGGTAACCACCATTCTACTCTTTGATTATATGAATTTTTTACTTAATAGTCAAAGTTTAGATGCCTGATGTAAATGAATCATGTATTATTTGTCTTTCTTTGCCTGGCTTATTTCAACTGGCATAATGTTCTCAAAGTACTGGCCTCTCCAGTACTTTGGCCACCTCACGCGAAGGATTGACTCATTGGAAAAGACTCTGATGCTGGGAGGGATTGGGGGCAGGAGGAGAAGGGGAGGACAGAGGATGAGATGGCTGGATGGCATCACTGACGCGATGGATGTGAGTTTGAGTGAACTCCAGGAGATGGTGATGGACCGGGAGGCCTGGCGTGCTGCGATTCATGGGGTTGCAGGGAGTCGGACACGACTGAGCAACTGAACTGAACTGAACGTTCTCAAGGTTCATCCATGTTGTTTCATATAGCAAGACTGCCTTCTTTTTTAAGCTGAATAGAACTTATTTATAAAACAGAAACAGACTCACAGCCATAGAAAGCAAATTCATGGTTACCAAAGGGGAAAGGTGGAGAGGGATAAATTAGGAGTTTGGGATTAACAGATACAACTACTATTTATAAAATGGATAACCAACAAGGATCTACTGTATAGCACAGGGAAGTATATTCAGTATCTTATAATAACCTATAAAGGGAAATATATGAAAAAAGTATATATGTGGATCACTTTGCCATATACCAGATACTAACACGATATTTTAAATCAAATATACTTCAAAAATATGTAATGGTATTGGAAAAGTGGAAGGCACTGGTTAGAACTGTTTTGCGGTTATGCCAGAGGCAGAAGCCAAACTGGAAAGAACTAAGGTGTAGATAGGTAGTGAGGAAATAGAGGCAGGACACATTCATGCATTTTTCCATTAAGTTTGCTTACAAAAAGGAAAGGAAAAAAATGAAACTGTAATGGAAGGGGAAGTGGGGCAAGGGAACTTTTATGTTGTTACAGGTAATTTTTCTCCAGGAACGATTGGTTCAGAAGAGAGCAGTGAATTAGGAATAATAGGTGGCAACTTCTAGAGATGTAGAGGAGGAGGGGTCTTGAAGTTAAACTGTTGTTATAATATACCCCAACAGCATGGCTCTGTAGAAAGAGGAGTATGATCACTTTTTCAACTCTAGAAATTTGCTAATTCCTCCCCAGTTTCCCCCTAAAGTCCTTCATGTAAGATTTAGGGAAGCTTATTCCATGCACATAGCTGAGGTGCTGTCTACAAATTCCAGTGGTGAGAATGTGAACAAGTATAAAGCTGAGACATGTAGTGATAAAGATCAGAGTAGAAACAGTGCTGGTAATAATGTGCCTAGCTTTTTTACTGTTCCTGGAGAAACCACAGAAGCATCTAGGATACATGTGAAGCAATACTAAGCAGACCTAAAGGCTACAGGCTGAGAGTAAGCAAAACAAATGTCCATTATATCAAGATAATGTAAAGTACTATGGACACAGAACAGATGTGAAACAAATTCACTTTGTTTCAGGAAGCATGGAAACTAGACCTATTCAAATAATCAAGCCAAAAGCTTTCCAAGAACACAATCTATGAAAGTATATTTACTCACATTTTGTGTAACCCAACCCGGGGCTTTAGTGGTTTCAAAAATCTCAACAAATTCCTCTCTTACTCATGATACTGAGTGATTTTTTTTTTAAGCCAGTTAAAAATTGAATGAGATTACATGTGTGAAAGTGTGTAAACCAGTGCCTGGTAGTAACAGGCATTTAATAACATGCTAATTAAATTTGAACCTTTACCCCATGGGAAATAAGTTGGGGAAAAAAGAGACTATTTAACATTTGAGTCTTTGGGGGAAATTTCTGGTTAGGATTCTAGAGAAAATTTTCATTTGTTTGAATTTATTTGAGTATGAAAAAGACCAAATATTAAGTAGATATTTCATAGAGTCATAATACTGGGGAGGGAGGAGTAGATAAGCAAGATAAGACTTTTCATAGACTGTGTGTGAACTAATTTTTCAGCTGATTGGACTTGGCATGTTCTTATTGAGGCTGAATGGTAAGTAGTATTCATTGTGCTAGATTTATAGACTTGGCTTTCTAGCAATAACTCCTTAGTCTGTGTATTTTGTCTCAGCTTATAAGAATATGAGTTGAAAAGAGAAGCAATAATCTCCATTAACTAGCAATATCACTTTGAAAAACTGTTCGACCAAATTTGCTTTCATGGAAGTGAATTAGAGAGCTTTCTTATAAATCTGAAAATGTGATGTTAATAAGCAGTGTTCAAAAGCAGCCTTGGCTGCCACTAAAATATCATGAAGGAATGAATTAAATGCATACTCAAACTGTGTATTATATATGTTTATATTATATATGCAGTACCAATTCATACAAAAATCACAGTAAGAATATACTGAAGGATTTTAGGATTTTAATGAAATACATCTCTTTTCTGCTTGTAGCTTGTTTTCTGATCTACTTTCTATAGAATGTATGCTTTGAGTTGTCGTTTTGTGTCAAACATTATTTTGTTCCACATAATGCGCTTTCATTGCTGTGATTGTTTACATCACTGATTGTGAATTTCATTAATCTTTAATTACCAAATATGGTCATAATTAATTGTTTTGATGTATATTCATGTTTAAGAGGAGTGACAGACCTTAGTCGGCAAAGTAATGTCTCTGCTTTTGAATATACTATCTAAGTTGGTCATAACTTTTCTTCCAAGGAGTAAGTGTCTTTTAATTTCATGGCTGCAATCACCATCTGCAGTGATTTTGGAGCCACCCAAAATAAAGTCTGACACTGTTTCCACTGTTTCCCCATCTATTTCCCATGAAGTGATAGGACCAGATGCCATGATCTTCGTTTTCTATGGTTTTTCCTGTGGTCATGTATGGATGTGAGAGTTGGACTGTGAAGAAGGCTGAGTGCTGAAGAACTGATGCTTTTGAACTGTGGTGTTGGAGAAGACTCTTGAGAGACCCTTGGACTGCAAGGAGATCCAACCAGTCCATTTTGAAGATCAGCCCTGGGATTTCTTTGGAAGGAATGATGCTGAAGCTGAAACTCCAGTCCTTTGGCCACCTCATGAGAAGAGTTGACTCATTGGAAAAGACTCTGATGCTGGGAGGGATTGGGGGCAGGAGGAGAAGGAGACGACAGAGGATGAGATGGCTGGATGGCATCACGGACTCAATGGACGTGAGTCTGAGTGAACTCTGGGAGTTGGTGATGGACAGGGAGGCCTGGCGTGCTGCGATTCATGGGGTCGCAAAGAGTCGGACATGACTGAGCAACTGAACTGAACTGAACTGAAGAGGAGTGACAGAAACGCTCATGGGTCGTGAGTCATGGATTTATCTGCTAACTTGGATGCCCAGTGAAAAAGACTGGCAATTATATTAGGAGGAATAGGAGGGACAAGAAAGTTAAGTGGGAAAGATCTAGGGAAAGCAGCCCTCCCGTTTCATTGTTTCTTTCTTTTTGACTTGGGAGTTTTACCAAAGGCAAAGGACAACATATCCATTACTGAGACTCTGCATTAGTGAAAGGCATTACATGTAGCTTAATAAAAGGACGACTGAAAAACAAATGACAAGCCTTGACATCACGAAAGTTTGAAAATGTCGACAGGGTTATATCATATGTCAGTTGTGTTCTGAGATGAGAGGCCACCGTTCCTTACATATCTCTTAGTAACTCTCATGTTAGTAGTGGTAGCAGAAGACAGATGGCATAACTGGGAAACCACCCTGTAAATCTATTCCACAATCACAATGAATCATTGAGGACATACCACTTGCGTTTCCTGTACTGCAGCTGCCAACCTGCTGTGGTGAATCAATGACAGCGTCTTTGAAGTTATCACTCCATCAGTATTCAGCTCAGCTAGAAGCTTTCCCGGTGAGCCCCATGCTCTCACTTAAGCTCACACTGAGAAGGGAGGCACCTGATTATAAACGAACCAGCTGAAGGATCTTTAGATGTGACAATTTGAAAAGAATGTTTGTGGAAGTAGTTATTTTAGAGAGTAGCCTCAAGGGCAAATTCCAACAAAGTCAACTCTAACACTTAAAATTAGATGGAAAGATTACTTCAACAAGGTTAACGGACCATGAATTTGGATCTCCAGAAAGAATTTAAAGCATTTTCCTGTAACTTTAGGGAAGTTTGATTATTTTTTATCATTGTCAGTAAATACAATGGGAAACATCATATATTCCATCTTCATTTTCCTCTCCTATGAAGCATATATCTCATACCTGAAATTTTATAAATCTCATACCTAAAAGCTTTGACCTAGCACTTAGTGAGTTAAATTATTAGGAGAAAAATTCCTACATTTTATGGCATTTTAAATACTATAAAGACAATCAGCTCAAGAAGAAATCAAGTATTTCAGTATTTCTTCAGTATATTTCCCCAGATATATTAGGTAAAATGTCTTTCAATAAAAAAAGAAAACGTATGACTAAAGACCACACCTACAGCAGACCCACTGATCCTTTCAGTGAAAATTTCTGGTACTGAGAAAAACAAACAAACAAACAAACAAAAAACAAACAGAGCTTCATGATTCTCCCAGGGGTCATTTTAAGTACATAGCACTATTCCTATTGACTTGTCTAACATGAATTTGTTGTAAATCACATAGTGTTTAAATTGCAATGTACGTTTTATTGTTAATTGTCAAACACTGTCATCATCAGATTTAGTGACAATTTCACCTCTAATTTACACAGGAAAAACTACTCCACTCACACAGTCTCAGTTCAGAATTTTCTGGGATATCTGATCAAGGTAAGGAGCCATCAAATTTCCATCTGCTTCTCCAATCCATTCTCAATCATGTTCTTTGGCATCCTTGCTCCCTATACCTCAGCAATATTTACCCTCATGCCATTATCCAAGCAAGCCTAGTCTCTTTTTCATCAGAAAGGGCACCCCACCTCTGGTTTCTGCCAAATTTTCTCCAGTTTGCTGGATAACTTCAATTCATCTTCTATTAATATTATCCCTTCCAATCCTTCATGCTTCTCATCCATTTTCATAGAGTCCTCTAGGCAAGGCTCATCCTTTAACTCTCTTTTCCAAGACCCTAATGCTGGGAACGACTGAAAGCAAAAGAAGCGGGTGGCCGAGGACGATATGGCTGGATAGCATCACTGACTCGATGGCCATGCATTTGAACAAACTCCGGGACGTAGCGGAGGACAGAAGAGCCCGGTGCGCTGCAGCCCGTGGAGTTACAGTGACATGACTTAGCAACTGAACAAGGACAACAAAAAATTAAGTCCCCTAAAACTTTGAGCCTTTATTAGACTCTTTGTCACAATGGACTCTAACTATTTACAAGGTCAACTATCAGTCCTCTCTTCTAAGGTCCATCTTAATTTCAGTGGTGATACATGGGATTGTGTGGTGATGAGGAATAGTCAATCAAATGGCATCTGAAGAGATGCCAAGCCCCCTAGGTTCAGAGGAGCATTCTCTGGATGGTTTTCTTGAAGCCTCTATTGTGGGGTTTGAGGTGAATATCTACAGTGTCTACAATTGCTCTCTGATGGAGCCAGGGAGGGGACATTCCACAGTTCTTCAACACACCTCTGCTCAGACATCTCTCTAAGTTTCTCAACCTCAGTTCTTTCATATGTTCATTCTAGATATCATTACAAAAGTGGTGATTTGTTTACTTCTTCTATGAGCCCTAAATAAGGAGTGTAGTAGTTGGTTTTGAAGTGTGCAGGTGGTTGCTAAATTTTGTTTTGTTTTTGACCTTTGGGGGATTTAGCTAAAACTGAGACACAAAATTATTTAGAGAGGCAAGGTGAGCCCAGATCTGGAGAAGGACATGGCAACCCACTCCAGTATTCTTGCCTGGAAAATTCCATGGACAGCGGAGCCTGGCAGACTACAGTCATGGGGTCGCAGAGTTGGACATAGCTGAGCACACTCACATGGCGAGCCCAGGTAAAAGAGTTCTGGAGAAAAACCCTAAGTTTCTCATATACCTACAGAGGAATTGGAGGACATGTAAAAAGTGCTGTGTGTCCCAAGTGGGCAGAAAGTTTGGAGGAGGGGACCTGCATAGTGTCTCCCTGCCACAAAGATGCACATCAGAAGGAGACAGACTGGACAGTTCCTTGAAGTGGTATAAGAAATGCTTAGAGGCCAGTCGACCACCCACAGTAACGCCAGGTAGGTCAGTACAAACACATACTTGGAAGGTGATTTAGAGCCAAGACTCATCTGTGTAGTGACATTGTGTGAATTAGAAAAAGGTGCCACAGCAGGACACAGCCTGGAAGCAGAGTTCATGTTATACTGCAGCCCAAACTTGTCCCCTTTGCTGAGCAGTATTATGTAGTTGAATGATTTCCTTCTTTCGAATTTCCTACTTTAAAATGACCATCTGTCAACACACTGAGAATGCTATCATGAATTTTATTCCTAAAGCATTTTTTTTTACCAACTTAGAATAATATTTTTCAAGCAAAAAAAGAACCAAGCCTAACTTGATTTTAAATATCTACTAAAGACACCCATCATCAGAGAAGAAAATACTGAGAACTCGTCTTTATCTCCATGCCATCCATGAAGATTCATCTGTCATGAATCTTAGTTCCTGAATCATAAAGACCCTTTGATTTGAAGGTTTTCCAACCAGTGCCACAAAACAGACATGCCTCATCAAGTCACATGTGGTTGGCCACTTCCACAAAAAATGCCCCATAAGCTGTCATAAAAAGCATTTCTACGAGTGGTCTGTGGCATGTGTTTCTACAAGGAGTTCTTTTGAAGTTGATACTTCCTAGAAGAAAGGCATTCCTGAGTGTGCACTTAAAAAATTGATTACAGTGCCCATTTATATCCTGGGGCATGAGAGCTGGCATGATTTTCATACCTGAGGGGTGCTACCTTCTTCCTTATGTGTAAATACACTAAACTCAAAATTCTTGCTACCACAAGACTTACAGACCATGTTAGTAAAACGTGGGCACATTTCAGTCAGTGTATGAATCATATTCACAACTAAAGCTCAGAAAAACTTTGCCATAGTGGTCTGAAAGTTTTCTACAGTTGTAATTCTGGTGACTAGGAGACACTGGGTTTATATTATGAGGAGCTGGATATTTTAACTGTTCATCATCAGCTTCTGTACACGTTTGGAAAAATTCCCCACAGAACTTCAAACAGAAGTACATATTTTAGTAAGTCCTTGTTTTTTATAATAGGATCCCCTTTTCTTATAACTCTGATACTTGTTCTGGGTCATGGCAGATATTTGCTCATCTCCACTGGATGGCTTTAAACTGAATTGTTTAAAACAGTAATGGGAAATAAGAGGAGGGAATGGGAAAGGGAGGAAATGACTTAACTTTTAACAGTTTCTGAACATAGCTTCTCTCTCTGTCAGTTTCTTATAACACAATACACCCTCCTTCCAATTTATCTGCTTTTTTTCTTAGCCATTATAAATAAATATGTAAAAAATACACTATAATCACATATTATACCATACATAGTATATGAAACATAAACCATAAATGTTATTGTCATTTTGTACTATCCAAATTTATTTAGACTTACTCTCATTTTAATCATTTTTGTTTCTCTTCCTGCCACTTGACATCACAGATCTTCCATTTGAAATCCTGTTTATTTCCTTCAAGATCATCCCAGGTGGCTCACTGGTACAGAATCCATCTGCAAGAGAGAGACAGGGTTCAATCCTTGGGTCAGGAAGGATTAGGAAATGGCAACCTACTCCAGTATTCTTGCCTGGAGAATCCCACGGACAGAGGAGTGTGGTGGGCTACAGCCCAAGAGGTCTCAAAAAAGTCCAACACAACTTAGCACTATATATTCCTTTCAAAGTGATGTTTTTCTTCCCAATAGTAAGCTCTACTTGTAATAATTATTTCAGCATTGTTTGCATGAAAATATAATTTTCCGCTTTAATTTTTGAAAGTCACTTTTGCTTGTATGGAATTCTGTTGGCCGTTATTTTCTTTCAGTATTTTGAAAATATTACTCATTTATCTCTTATTTTCCACTGAAGTTGTAGAGAAGAAGTTAGGTTTTAATTTAACTGTCACATATTAAAACATGATCCTTCAAGTTTTCTTCTTAATCTTCTGATTGGCTTTTAAATTTTTCTTTGTTCAGTAGTTATTGATATGATTAGTTGTGGGTTTTGTTTTGTATTAACCTTGTTTGTTGCTCAGTCTTTTTGAAAAATCGATTTTTTTTTTATCAGTTTCACAAAGATTGCATTTTTCTCCTGTCCTTTAGGATTCCAAGTACAATTATGTTAAACATTCTTATTCTCCCCTCTATCTCTCTTACTGTTTTATTTTTGCCTTATCTTTGTCTCTTTGTGCATTATTCAAGATATCTTCCACTTTGCTCTTCCACTAAACAGATTGTTTCTCAGTTGCTTTTAATTTGTTCTTAAACCATACATTGAGTTTCTCTATTTTTCAGTTCTAGACTTTCTATTTTTAAAAATATATAATTTGCAGCTTTCTCCAGAAAATTTCAATTTGGGCTGTTATCACCCTACCTAGAGCATAATTATTTCAAAATTTATTTGATATTTGCCACTCCTGTAGTTCTGCTTCTATAGATCTTATTCTGTTTGCTGCTGCTGCTGCTAAGTCGCTTCATTCGTGTTCAACTCTGTGCAGCCCCATAGACGGCAGCCCACCAGGCTGCTGTAACAAAATTCTACAGACTGGGTGGCTTAGGGAAAAACACACACACACAGAAATTTATTTCTCATAGTTTTGGAGCCTAGAAGTCCAAGATCAGAGTGCAGGTACGGTTGGTTGTGCAAGGGTCATCTTTCAAATTGCCTTCTCTTTGTACCTTCCCATGGTGGAAGGGGTAAGGGATCTCTGTAGGGTTCCTTTCATAAGGTCACTAATCCCATTAATGAGGGCTCTACCCTCATGACCTGATCACCTCCCCAAAGCCCCACCTACTAATACCATCACCTTTGGGAATGACGTTTCAACACAGGATTTGGGGGAGGACACAAACATTTAGACATCAGCACTATGTCTTGTTTCTGCTGATGGCTTTTAGTCATGCTGTCTTATCTCTTAATTTGTCTGGTTATGTTTGTTTGCATAATTCGGATATCTGTTTGAAAAGTCAGGTGGAGAAATAACTTGAGACCTAACCTGTTACTTTGTTCCAAAGGCTTTTTATTTGCCTCTAGTTGCTAGCTGCATGGGGGAACTCGAAATCTGGGATTGCCTCACTCCAGTTCGAGGTATTGAGGGTAATTGAACCTGCACTGCAGTCTCTGGACGGGCTTTTCTACAGAGATCACTCTCCCCCAAGGGAGTTCCTCCAGCTCCTCCTCTTTTGGAGATTCCCAGGCTGTAATCCCCATCTGCTAGTCTATTCCAGAGTGCTTACTTCACCTCTGAGTATCTTGACTCTCCTGAGCTGAGTGGTAAATACTTGGAGATGGGGGAAAAAAAAAAAAAAAAAAAACAAGTCCCAGTCTTACCCCAGTGGGGCTCTATCCTTTCCCAGGCTTTGGCTGGGTCAATTTTAACTCTGTTTCCCACTCTCCAGTATTTTCACATCACGTGATTTCACCCACAGGTTTTTCATGCACAGGTTTTCTAGTTTTTCTCATATTTTGGCTCCAAATGATTAGATCATACTTTGGTAATCATTTGGACCCAAGTGTTACTGGTAACATTTTAAATTACTCTTCTATTGTTCAGATACCGTTTGTGATATCTCTATTTTGATCCACTTTACATTTATATTATAAAACAAATCTCCAGTGTCAAGAAAGGCATTTTCACATACAATACATAAAATATCTTCATTTGTAAAACTGTGATTAATAAATAGTGAATGCATTTTCATGGAAATTAGTTGCGTTTCTAATAGACTACCCAGAAAATTTGTTAATTAGAAGTTTTCTTTTTTGTATTTTCAACAATTCTATGAATCATTTGGGAACACATTACCAGTAATGAAATTCCTGGTTTCCTTCATTAACAAGGTTATATATTTGTAGCAATATAAACAGCAAAAACCTCCACTTCCTTCTCAGATTAATCGCACAAAAGTAACTTCACATATAGGGAGCACTATTTGTACACCAGGCACGAACAGCACTTTTACATGTATTATATCATTTGATCCCTAATACAAATTTGAGCTGTCTGAATTATGAACTGTGGAAATAGGTAAGAAAATCAATACTGAAAATTTCCAGATATAGCTGTTTAAAATCATAACTTTCCTGGCTCCTTTCTTGTTTCATTTTCACTTTTGTTCAAGTCAGTCACATGCCACCTAGTGATACCATAAAGAACTGCAATTTGTTATTTATTAATAACTATAAAACACTTTCCTACAGTAGACACTTTTTCTTCAACAACTTTCTCTTTCATCTATCTTTTCCCCTCCCTCTCCCTCTTCCTCCCCCTCTTCCCTAAGTGCTGAAAGTCAGTTAATTATGTGGTAGCAATGTAGTACTTAACCACTGATGCATGGTTGCCTCAGGCAACTGTAAAATAACTTTGTGCTACTAATTAACAGATAAAAATCTGTTTTCATGGTCATGCGAAGAAAAAAGGAAGTGAAAAGAAAAAAGTTCAAGAGAAAAGTTTAAGTAAATATATTAAATGTCAGTTACAGTTAGATAAAATGCAAAAGGAAATTACTTTTTATATAATGTATTTTAATCTTACTGTAGGTATAACACATAGTTATATACAGTGTGTTGCCTTCCTGTACCTTCAAGTAATGCTAATTATTAAAACATTTTTAATTCTAAAATTTCTCTCAAAGGAATAGGAAAGCCTTAATTTATTTTAATATCTGCAACCATATTTTCAGAAATTAGCTGCCTTACTATATCTTCATATTTATTGATATAAAAAAAACCTTATATATATGATTATGGATTGAGAGGGGAAAATGCTGTAATTGCAAAGTTCATTAAATGAAGTCACGGACTTGCTACATACTTTTTTCACATATTCCATGTTGACTCCACTTGAAAATAAATTTATTTTACACTGAGCCAGGTCACTTATCATGTTGTGCAAACTAAGTAAGGACAAGAATTAGTATTGTGTGCTCAATGATTGAACAGACTATACTAGTAACCTGAGGGCACAAAATCTTCAATTGCCTTCTAAATGAAAATAGTACTGTCTTTATGACATGTTTAGAGAAGGAAATGGCAGTCCTCTCCATTATTCTTGCCTGGAGAATTCCATGGACACAAAAGCCTGGCAGGCTACAGTCCATGGGGTTGCAAAGAGTCAGACACAACTAAGTGACTATCATTCATTTATGGCCTGTTACACATAAATGTAGTATAAGAAACGATGAGCGATAGCTTATTTGGGGAAGTACCCACAGTATCTTTACAACTTGCTAGCTAGACTTTCAGAATTTTTAATTTAGAAATTAAATTTTGGGAGAGGTGTGGTCCAGATGGCAGAGTAGGAAGACTCTGCCCTTACCCCCCCCCCCGCCCCCCAGGCTCACCAAAATTTACAACAATTTACAAAGCAACTACCAATGAGAAAGACATGAAACCCTCAGAAAAGACTTTTCCACAGCTGAAGACATAAAAAAGCAAGCATGAAAGCACAATGAAACAAGTAGGAGGGGTGGAAATGAGGTATAGTTAAGACCCATACCCCTGGGTAGGTGACCCACAATGGGAGGATAACCACAAATATAGAGGTTCTCCCCAAGGAACTTGGGGTCTGTGCTTTACATAAACCTCCCCAGGCCAGCAGTCCTGCACTGGGACCCCAGAATACCTCTCTTTGAAGGTAGCCAGGCTTGCACATGAGCGAGGCAGAGGGCAGTAGGGTGCAGAGACTCCAGTTTTAAGGGCATGCACAAAATCTCATTTGCTCCAAATCCCAGCACAGAGGCAATAAACTGAATTTTTCCTGGCCGGACCCACTTACAGTCTTGGAGAGCCTCTGAGAGGCAGGAGACAATTGGGGCTCCTCCGCCCAGGGACTTAGATGCTGATGTCGGCCATTTGGGGGAGCACACTCTTTTATGAGGACACTGGTGCTGACCAGTGTCATTTTGGAGCCCTTCCTCCAGCCTATTAGGGCTGGGGCTTACCTGCCCACCAGCAGGTTGGCACTGGTGCTGGGAACCCCCAGTTCACGCAGCTATCATGTAGGAACTCAGCCCCACCTGCCTGCAGGCTAGCATCAGCTCTCGGCCAGTCAGGCCCACAGGCCACCACCTCAGCATTCAGCCCCACCCATCAGTGGGCTGACACTGGGGCTGAGCCCTGACAGCCGCCACACAGGCAGGACCCAGCAACTGAGCAGGCCAGGGGTCAGCCCGCACCACCAGCACACATATAGAAGTCAGCCATGACAGAAGGAAGACCCACACAGCCCACACAGGGACAACCCTAGGGCAGCTAGCTCTGGTGGCTAGAAGTGAGCGTGTGGTGTGACCCCATAGGGCACCTCCTACACAAGGCCACTTCTTCAAGATTGGGAAACACAACAACTTACTTAATATATAGAAATAAAAGCAGAAAGTTAAGCAAAATGAGGAGATACAGGGAAATGTTTCAAATGAAGGACCAAAACAAAACCTCAGGAGAGGAACTAAATGAAGTGGAAACAAGCCATCAACCCAAGAAAGAGTTCAAGGTAATGATCGTAATGAACTCAGGAGAAGAATGGAGGGACACAGTGAGAATTCTAGAGTCAGAAACACATAAGAGTTAGAGTTTTTAGAAAATATAAAGATGTTTTCTAAGAGTTAGAAAATATAAAGAACTTAACAGAGCTAAAGCATACAATAACTGAAATTTAAAAATACACTATAAATAAATTGATCAATTATCTGGAAGACAGAGTAGTGGAAAATTACCCAAGCTGAACATAAAAAAGAATGATTCCCAACTCAATCTATGAGGACACCATCATCCTGATAGCAAAACTAGACAAAGACACCACAAAAAAATGAAAGAAAATTATAAGTAAAAATTACAGATGAAGATAGCTATAAAAATTCTCAATGAAATATTACCAAACCAATTTCAACAGTGCACTCATACTCATTAAGTGGAATTTATTCCAGGGATGCAAAGATGGTTCAATATCAACAAATCAATCATGAGATACATGTTAGTAAGTTGAAGAATGAAAATCACATGGTCATCTAAATAGATGCAAACAAAGCATTGATGAAATTCAACCTTCATTTATGGAAACCATCAACAAAGTAGATATAGTAAGAACATATCTTAACATAAGAGAGGCCATATACAACAACTATAGTCAACATCATATTCAGTGGTGAAAAACTAAAAGCTTTTCCTCTAAAATTGGGAATAAGACAAGGATGCCCAATCTCATCACTTTTACTCAACATAGGACAGAAGTTCTAGCCATAGCAATCAATCGTGAAATAAAAGGAATTCAAAATGGAAAGGAAGAAGTAAAACTGTCACTCTTTGCAGATGACATGATACTACATATAGAAAATCCTAAATATGCCACCCCAAAGCTATTAGAACTAAGAAATGAATTCAGTAAAATTTCAGGATAGAAAATTAATTTATGGAAGTTTGTTACATTTTTTAACACTAACAATGAACTGTCAGGTAGAGAAATTAAAGAAAGAATTGCATTTACAATTGGATCAAAAAGAATAAAATACTTAGGAATAAATTTAACCAAGGAAGTAAAAGATATGTAGTTGGAAAACTATTAGACACTAATGAAAGAAACGTAAAGTGACATAAACTAATGAAAGGACATACCATGTCCATGGACTGCAAGAATGAATATTGTTAAAATGACTATATTACCCAAGCCAATCCAAAGATTCAATGCAACTTCCATCAAAATACCAATGTCATAAGTAGGGTAAATAATTATAAAATCTATATGGAAACACACAAGACCCTGAATAGCCAAACAATTGTGAATAAAAGAGCAAAGCTGGAGGTATCAGGCATCCTGATTTCAAACTCTAATTCAAAGCTGTAGTAATCAAAACAGTATGGTATGGTACTGGCACAGAAACAGACACATAGATGAATGGACCAGAAGTAAACCCACTCTTATATGGGCTTAATCTATGAGAAAAGAGGCAAGGATATATAATGAGGAAAACATAACCTCTTCAGTAAATGGTATTGGAAAAACTCCTAGAAAAATATGTATGCTCTTTGACCTTGGTCTTAGCAGTATTTTTGTTTTTTGGATATATCTTTTCAGGCAAGGGGAAAAAAAGCAAAGCTAAACAAATGGGAAACTACAAAACTAAAAAGCTTTTGTAATGTGAAGGAAACTATCAGAAGAACAAAAACGTAGCCTCCCAAATTAGGGAAGATATTTACAAATGATGTATTTGATAAGGGATTAATATCCAAAATATTCAAAGAACTCATACAACTCAACATCAAGAAAACTCAAACCATCCAGTTAAAACAAGGACATATCTGAAAAGACATTTTTCCAAACAAGACTTACAGGTAGCCAACAAACACATCAAAATATGCTCAACATCACAAATCATTAGAGAAATTCAAGTGAAAACCACACTGAGATGCCACCTGCACCTGTCAGATGACTATCATCAAAATGACAACAAATAACAAATGCTGGAGAGGATGTGAAAAGAAGATCCTCATGCACTTTCATGGTTATGTAAACTGGTGTAGCTGGCATGGAAAATATGGAGGTTCATCAAAATATCTGAAATAGAACTGCCCTATGACCCAGCAATCCTACTTCAGAATATTTATCTGAAGTAAACAAAAATCTAATTCAAAAAGATATAGGCATCCCAAAGTTCTCTGAAACATTACTTAATAATACAATAGCCAAGAGATGGAAACAACCTAAAAAAGAAAAAAAAGGTCATTCAGTCACGTCTGACTCTTTGTGACCCCATGGACTATACAGTCCATGAAATTCTCCAGGCCAGAATACTGGAGTGGGTAGCCTTTCCCTTCTCCAGGGGATCTTCCCAACCCAGGAAGTAACCTGGGGTCTCCTGCATTGCAGGTAGATTCTTTATCAGCTGAGCTATCAGGGATGCTATCAGGGAAACAACCTGTGTCCATCAATAGGCAAATGGATAAAGAAAACTTTATATATATATACACACACACACACACGTGTATATATACATATCAAGGTGAAGTTGCTCAGTCGTGTCTGACTCTTTGCGACCCCACAGACTGTAGCCTACCAGGCTCTTCCATCCGTGGGATTTTCTAGGCAAGAGTACTGGAGTGGGTTGCCATTTCCTTCTCCAGAGGATCTTCCCGACCCAGGGATTGAACCCCGGTTTTCTGCATTGTAGGCGGATGTTTTACCGTCTGAGCCACCAGGGAAGTCATATATATACACACACTTATGTATACATACAGACATATACATACATATATGGACACATACACATATATACAAACATGCAGATATATAAACACAATGGACATTACGTAAAAAGCTTTCCATTTGGGATAACATGTGTGGACCTAGAGTGTATGATGCTAAAAGAAATGTCAGACAGAGAAAGATACGTTGCACATGATCTCACTTATATGTGGAATCTACAATGCAAAACAAACCACAACACAGAGACTGATACCAACGTGTAGTTGCCAGAAAGGAGAGGGCTCAGTAGTAGATGAAATATAGGGGATTTAGAGGTACAGATCTCCAGTTTATAATGTAAGTAACTTGTGTGTGTGCATGCTCAATGCTTCAGTCATGTACAACTCTTTGCGACCCTATGGACTGTAACGGTCTATGGGATTTTCCCAGCCCAAGGATATAACTAACATACAGCATTAAAAATAAGTTCAATGATATTGTAATAACCTTGTATTGGGACAAATAATTATTAGACTTTTCATGATGATCACTTCAGAATATGTGCAAATATAAAATCATTATGTAATATATATCTGAAACTAACATAATATTGTATGTCAGCTCTATTTCAATTAAAAAATTAAGTTTGGGACTGTACAGTTATGAAAAGGAGGCTAACGTAAATAAGTCTGGAAGTAGTAAGCTCATTTCATTCATGTACAATATGGATGAATGCTTCCCCGCCTATATCCCAATTTCTTCTAATGTTTCATTTCATAGCTGTCCTGGAGTCTGAAATTGGAGAAAAAGGACACAGTAAAGAGGGGGAAAATGCACAAAACCAGATGCCAGGAAAAATTTTGCCCACTTGACATTTCCTTGGGTGAACTTTATCCCTCTTGCATAATTTAGAGTTGAAACCCATGCCAAAGCTTCCATCACTTACTTTCAGGCTTGTCCTAGTCGAAGGGAGTGCTGCACACAAAAGCCAGCCTCTATCTACAAGCTGAGTGACAGAAAGAGTTGGGAGTTGCTAACTTCCTGTGACAGCTTTCATGGTAGGGCAGATGTGAGGTGAATGGTAACATCATAGAACCACACACCATCCTAGTTATGTGTGCTCTTACCCCAGATCCTGGCTTTAAAATAATATGACTGGGTCACTTACAGCACTGTTCCCAGAATAACAACCCATAGCAACCTTTAAAAGAAGTATTATATGTGTAGGAGACCAGGAAGAGAGAAGCACCAAGTATATGACACTGTTCACAAAATTCCACATAAAGCCAGTTTCCATAAAATATTTTCTTTTTACAATTAGCTCCAGCTGTCTCTATGAGGCTGAGCAACAGTTTATGTGAGCAATAGATACTTTATATTAATAAACATGCATAAACTTCAAAAGATCTTCCGCCTACAAGAGACATTAGTAAAAGTATTATGTTAATTTAATTAAGAATGGGGAAATAATTCCTTAAAAAATATTTTAAAGACTAAATTCTATGAAAAGGAAATTACTTAAATTATACACATTATAAAATGTGCGATGTTTCCATAAAATCAAAACTCTCCTAAGCCTACTTGTTATCTGTCTTGCATACACATGGACACCATGCACACATACTTCCTTTTTTCATCTTGAGTTTTATTCTAAATAAGCAGGCTTCCCAAGCTTGGCCCTGATGCCAAAATGAACCCCTTTCTTTCGTTGATTGAGATCTGGCTCAACAGCCAATGTTTCCCGCTGGGTCCTTACAGAGGGTGCATTCATATTTTATCCTAATTTATTCATTATCAAACATCAAACCTTTGGAAGATAAAACAAAGACCCAGTGAACAATGCAGAGAGAACTCACTGGTTTGTTTTCATCTTCTCTTTCAGATGAAAGAACTCTTCAGTAGCACTGCCCACCCGACCAGTACATCACGCAGGTAATTGGGGGAAGGGGGCGGGTAGAATGACAGCCTGGGCCAAATCAACCTTCTGCATCCACGGCTGCACACAATAACCTTCAACATCAAAAGTATCTAATGAGAACTGGAGAATCCAGGGCCATTATATTAGTTGACCCAATCTTGTAATTAAGTATCAAAAATCCCCCAGCTTTTCCTGAACATTTACAATTTATATAGCAAGGTCTCCACACACATGCAAAACAAAAGACCTTAGTCATAATTTCCTTCTCAGAGGAAAGCTTTAATGATACCTCTGGACAAGCACCAGATTTTCAGTATCAAAAATCCCAGTTTTTGTGTTAGTTTTGCTGCTTTGAGATTGTGTGATAATGGGTAAGATACATTTTTATTATTTATAAAAAGGGATTTCATCTTCTGAAGGGTGTTTGAAAGGTCTTCCCTGGTGGCTCAGGAGGTAGAGTCTGCCCGCAATGCAGGAGACCTGGGTTCAATCACTAGGCCAGAGACGATTCCCCTGGAAAAGCAAATGGCAACCCACTCCAGTATTCTTGCCTGGGAAAATCCCATGGATCCTGACGGGCTATCGTCCATGGGTCACAAGAGCTGGACATGACTTAGTGATTAACTGTCACTGCCAAAGGTGCTGGAGTAGATGAAATCACAATGTGGAAGTTGCTTTGTAAAGTGTGAAGTATCTTACAAGTGCTCAGTCTATCTATTATTGTGACCAAAACTGCTTGCAGTCATTGGATGAAGCAGCAAAGAGAGTAACATCCTTCATCATAGTTGGCCTCATGTAGTAAATGGTCGCAAACTTGTGATCTGACAGTACCATAGGAGCTCAAATATGGAGATTTTCTGCCCTACCTAAAATGCTAACAGGATAAATTTACTCTTAAGTTTAAGACATCAAATTATGTCAAAGGTGTCATAAGATGAAGAAAGTTATATAAATAAATATTGTCTTATCTTGTGATTGACGTGGCTAAGAATTGGGAGACAATGGTTGCAGACACTCATGGGTAAGCTGAATGAGAGAAGTAAATTCACAGTCACCATGACGATTGAATCTTTAGAACCCTGGCTAGTTTGAGATTTTCCTGTGGTTTTTTAAACCAGTGATGACACCACTTTAGGTTAGTGTTGCTGTTCTAGTCTAATCAGCCAGCTCTGGACACATCAGTGTGGCCCCTGAAACTAATCTGTCTCATATTTTTGCCTTTCTTGATCATTTTCAGTCTGAAAATGATGCACAGTTTATTTCAAAGGCTGCTCATCAAGGTACTGAAAGTTCTTTTCATAATCAACCCCAAAACATTTCTGACTCTACCTCCCTGAACACCTATAGGTCCTCAAATGTCATAAAACAGTTTGGTCACTAGTGTAGGTGACTCCAGAAAAGGGTTATATCCTTTTGGCCACTTCCTGAGTAAGGATCAAGCCCAAAAGAACAGAGGGACACATATACATTAATTTCATTTGGAAAATTCAGAATTCCGCCAGGACCATTTCTGGACATGATGTTCTTTTCTTTCTAGTGATGGCAACCTCAGACCAGCCTAGCTGGTACATTCTCCAAATGACAGCCTGGCCAAAGAGGATCTAAGGAATTCAACTAGATTCTTGTTCGGATATCAGGAATTTTTTGTTGAACTGATATGACTATAGATCACAAGGGCAGTGACCAATTGCTAAGCACACTGCTTACCAAGAGGCTATAAATAGCTTCTTGGGATATAACAGGTCTCTCTGTGTTTTATAAAGGCTTCATTTCCTCTCTTGTTCTTACCCCTTCTTGACAAAATGTCTGGGCATGGATGTGGATATCTGGGTAAAAATTAAAGTCAAAGCAGTTACGATGGGATACTCTGATTTTGTGGTAGCAGAGAGATAACAACCACCTTGGCACCAAGAGAGGAGAAACCTTATACCCTAAGAGTGATAGGGAATGTAAGGCTATATCAAAAAAAATTAAGATAAAAAGACCTGCACTAAAATCTTAAGCCAGGACGATGCTTAGGAAATCCAAAACTGCTGATTAAAAAATGAGCTGGATATGTAAGATGATCATATTGAACACTGAGACCCTTGTCTGATCCTGAATCATGGCAGTGGGGTGGAGCTACCGATGGTGCCTCAGTTCAGTTCAGTTCAGTTGCTCAGTTGTGTCCAACTCTTTGTGACCCCATGAACTGCAGCACGCCAGGCCTCCCTGTCCATCACCAACTCCCAGAGTTTATGCAAACTCATGTCCGTTGAGTCGGTGATGCCATCCAACTGTCTCATCCTCTGTCATCCCCTTCTCCTCCTGCCCTCAATCTTTCCCAGCATCAGGGTCTTTTCAAATGAGTCATCTCTTCACATCAAATGGCCAAAGTATTGGAGTTTCAGCTTCAACATCAGCCCTTCCAATGAACACACAGGACTGACTTCCTTTTGGATGGATTGGCTGGATCTCCTTGCAGTCCAAGAGATTCTCAAGAGTCTTCTCCAACACCACAGTTGAAAAGCAAAATTCTTCGGTGCTCAGCTTTCTTTATAGTCCAACTCTCACATCCATACATGACCACTGGAAAAAATATAGCATTGACTAGACGGACCTTTGTTGACAAAGCAATGTTTCTGCTTTTTAATATGCTGTCTAGGTTGGTCACAACTTTCCTTCCAAGGAGCAAGCATCTTTTAATTTCATGGCTGCAGTCACCATCTGCAGTGATTTTGGAGCCCCCTAAAATAAAGTCAGCCACTGTTTCCATCTATTTGCCATGAAGTGATGGGACCATGATCTTAGTTTTCTGAATGTTGAGCTTTAAACCAACCTTTTCATTCTCCTCTTTCACTTTCATCAAGAGGCTTTTTAGTTCTTCTTCACTTTCTGCCATAAGGGTGGTGTCATCTGCATATCTGAGGTTATTGATAGTTCTCCCAGCAATCTTGATTCCAGCTTGTGCTTCTTCCAGCCCAGCGTTTCTCTACAATGGGTTTACATATGAGCCATTTATGCTAAGCCCTTTAAGGAGTCAATTCAAAAATACAGAAAAATAAGGAAGAGGTTTCTTAAGATACACACACATCTTTGCTCTTTTATTTGCTATTTTCAGCCCTATTGGATTAATTTATTTCTTAATAGATGTCAACTCTAAAAAGGCATCAATTTAGTATTTGTCTAGAGAAAGAAATTTAAGTTGATTTTTATCAGTTTACTCTTTTAAAAATATGGATAAAGTAAGGTGATGATCCTTTGTCCTTTAGGAAAAAGAATTCTAGACAACTGAAGAATTCACTACAGTAAGATCATGAAAAGGCATGAATATAAATCTTATTTTTTTCCAAGTATAATAAATAAATTTAGAACAGTATATACATGTATACATACACATATATGTATCTACTCACACATATATTTGCATATATATGTAATCATACCCATATAGTTTAAATGATATTGACTAAATGGCATCTGGTCCCATCACTTCATGGAAAATAGATGGGGAAACAGTGGAAACAGTGGCTGACTTTATTTTTCTGGGCTCCAAAATCACTGCAGATGGTGATTGCAGCCATGAAATTAAAAGACGCTTACTCCTTGGAAGGAAAGTTATGACCAACCTAAACAGCATGTTAAAAAGCAGAGACAATACTTTGCAAACAAAGGTCCATCTAGTCAAGGCTATGGTTTTTCCAGTGGTCATGTATGGGTGTGAGAGTTGGACTATAAAGAAAGCTGAGCACCGAAGAATTAATGCTTTTGAACTGTGGTGTTGGAGAAGACTCTTGAGAGTCCCTTGGACTGCAAGGAGATCCAACCAGTCCATCCTAAAGGAGAACAGTCCTGGAAGTTCATTGGAAGGACTGATGTTGAAGCTGAAACTCCTATACTTTGGCCACTTGATGCGAAGAGCTGACTCATTTGAAAAGACCCTGATGCTTGGAAAGATTGAGGGCAGGAGGAGAAGGGGACGACAGAGGATGAGACGGTTGGATGGCATCACCAACTTGATGGAATGGGTTTGGGTGGACTCCAGGAGTTGGTGATAGACAGGGAGGCCTGCAGTTCATGGGGTCACAAAGAGTTGGACACAACTGAGCGACTGAACTGAACTGAAAATGTTGATATATTTTTCTTCTAAATATTTTATTTAAAAATTATTAATTATAGCTTTTAAACTTTATTTGCATTAATCATAATTTTAATGATATATATTTTAAATATGTCACATTAGAAAAATATAGCCCTATAATTATGCTCAAAGGAGACAAGGAAAATGATGAAAGCAATGGATTTTATTTTTTTTCCATGCTCAAAATCAGTTTGGAAACAGATATTTCAGAGTCAGAACCCAGGATCTTTGTGATCTTTTTGGTCTTCATCTTATTTCATGGATTAAATTGTATATAATTTATTTGAAAACATGCCAGTAATCTCATCTTGTTTTGAAGACACTGTGTAGCACCAATTCTTTTATTTCCTTCTTAGTCCCTCTCTCTTTTATTTTTTGAGAAGCAAAACTCTACCAAAGCCACCAAGAGACTTTTTTTCTTACAAAATATTTTTGGAATAATAATTCCTTACTTTCTAAATATCAATATACCAATCACTAAAAAGGCCAAAAGATTAAACAATTTTCAAAGATTTACAGGGGAAATACCTGGAGAATTTTATAGCATTTTGCTTGTCTCTTTTTCTTGGGACCATAAATTCATTCTTAATATGTTGCTTTTCAATTAAAAATATTTCTAGACTTAACTTTTAAGCTTTTTCAAAAAGAAGTTGGACAGGCACAGAATTTACTTCAATAGTTATAAAATGCTATAAATATAAGCATGTAAACTAGAGGTAAGTGGTATATGTACAAAATTAAGAAAATCTGAAAAAATTTACTGAAATTGAGGGTGGACAGTATACAACTAGAAGCACCCAAAACAAAAAATCTGCCCTCTGTGCCAGAGATTTCTGGCTTTAAATTTATTTTATTCCCTGAAAAAAGAAGATTAAATTTTCAGATGGAATAGTTTCCCATATATTTTTTAAAAAAGACACATATCTGTGACTATACTAGGTCTATTTTCAATGATTTATAAAAACATGCCACAAATCTTCTGCCCTTGAAGGTTAACTGCTTTTAACTATACTCATATGATATCACTACTGTTCCTTTGGGAAAATATTTTAATTTTGGCAAAATACCCACAGCATTTAAACATTTACAATGTAAGGAACAAGCTGTACCTTATATCTGATGAACAGCTTCAATGGAGTTTTAAGTTATTACTCAGTTTCCAGCTACCCATTCAGATCACGTTTCCATTACTTTCTGTTACGGTTGAAATTGATGAACGATTCTATGCAAAGGAAGTCTTTCTCAAGAACTGTGAGGTTTGTTTTTTTTTTTATTTTTTTATTTTTTATTTTTTATTTTTTTTAATTTATTTATTTATTTTTAATTTTTACTTTACAATTCTGTATTGGTTTTGGCATAGATTGACATGAATCCACCACAGGTGTACATGCGTTCCCAAACATGAGCCCCCCTCCCGCCCCCCTCCCCACAACATCTCTCTGAGTCATCCCCGCGCGTCAGCCCCAAGCGTGTCATATCCTGCATCAGACATAGACTGATGAAGAGACTCTTCTCTTCTCTTCTCTTCTCCATTTAGGGTGGTTTCTTCCAAAAATTAATGAAGCGAATAATACATTTAGGAGAAAAGACTAAATTCTTTATGCTTAAAACTTTCATTTGTGAATTCAGTGGTTAGTTCTCTTTTTAAAAAAATTGCAGATAGAAAATCAGAGTTTCTCAATTGAATTACAGGATACTTCTAGACAACAAAATAAAGACTGGGTGCAATAAAATTCTAATATTCTTATTCTTGCCATAATGCTTTTTAAGAAAGAGTGACAAAAACAAAACTCCAAGATGCAGGAGTATAGAGTACCTATTCTAGGTGTATAGAGGAATCTTTATTTTAAAAATTATTTTTATTTATTTAAATTATCTTAGTTTGCCTGCACAGTAATTGCCTATATTCTTCTGTATACATGGATACATTATGGAATTATGAAAATATCAGATGATGCATTTACTTTGTCTTACAGATTTTTAATGAACAAAAATAGATTTGAGAATTTAATCCTATGAGTTGTATGCAAATTTCTTTTTTAAAATTTGAAAAATAATATTGATATGTGAAAATAATTCCAACATTAGGAAAGCTTTAAAATAAAAAACAAGCAATTCCCTTTTGCTCTACTTCAATTGCCAGCATAATTTTCCATTATAAACTTCTATTAAAAATTATGAGATATACTTTCAGAGATTTTACTTTGTATACAAATAAATGTCTTTACCCTGTAGCAAAATAGCTTTCACAAGGTTTTAGTATCAGTTCACACAATTTCTCAATGACATTGACTGTTGAAGTTTATTTATTTGAAATATTCTCATCTTCCATTGCCTAGAATTAGTCTTTTTTTTTTTAGCCTGAAAGATTACTCCACTTCTTCCCTAACTCCACCTATGCAAGTCCTACACACGTATCCTCAGATGGAGCATCACATTGTCTAGGGAAATTTTGCTGCAGTCTCAGACCAAGTCAGCTGGTTCCCCACACTCTTTCTTTCACAGCACCTATCAGAGTGATCATTTAAAATTTATTAATAAAGCCTTTTGATTAAGGATCCTTCACAACTACAACAAATTTCGAAGAGGGACAGAGGGTATACATGTTTTGGGTTTAGTTTATCCTCAACAATTTGCAGAATTGATGGAATACAGTGAGAACTTAATAATTTCTCAATAAATGAATGAATGAAAAATAATTTAAAATCCCCTCAGCAAAAGTCAGAGGACATGAATAATAGCATTTCAGAACCTCATATTGTTCTCTCCATTACACATTTGGATGTATCTTTAAATTCTCTTGCAGCTTATTTCAGGTGTGTTATCTTCCCCTATGAGGTTCACTTTGAGTACCAGGTGTAATTGGCTTGTGCTTCATCTATTGTCTGAGGATAGACATGGAATTAAATTCACTTTGGGCTGGGACAGGTGCAAAGTTAAAGGTATTCACTCTAGTCAAATTTGTGACAATTTGGGTTGGGCCTTAATAAAGAATAATTATTGTAAATGACTGAAACAGCATCAGTGAAAATGCTTGGGCCTATGATGATATTTAATAGAAAATAAATCTCAAGTGTCTATTCAAAGAAACTACTAATTGACTCTGAAATTTGGCTATTAAAGAGAAATAGTTAAAATTTTGTTCCTCATTTCTATAGCAACTGTAGTTTAGGGTACTAAGTAGCCCCATTTAATAAGAAAAAGTTAGAAAATTCTGTAAAAGAATTAGGAGGAATGATTGATTATTATAGATCTTGATGACAATAAAAATCTGGCAACAACTATCAACTGGCGTTGAAACCATAAGATGAACGGAGGAAGGGAGACTGGACATCTATAGTATAGCACAAAAGGCATAAACCAGAGATTACTTTTTGCTTTCATGGGGAAAAGTCCAACAACTGTCAATGATCATTACTGAAAAGACACAAGAAGTAAATTAAATCCATGGTATTGAACTTCAGTTGTTTTGGACACTGTGGGCAGTTGGGAAAGTCTGAATGAGAAATGACAGGGACACTCCTGGCGATCCAGTGGTTAAGAATGTCCCTATCAATGCAGGGGACACGGGCTTGATCCTAAGCACCACAATAACTGAGCGCTTGCTCTAGAGCCCCAGGAACAGCTATTGCGCCCACATGTCACAACTATTGAAGCCCTCATGCCCCAGGGCCCCGTGCTCCACAATAAGAGAAACTGCCACAATGAGAAGCTCATGCACCGCAACTAGACAGTAGCCTCCACTGGCCCAACTAAAGAAAGCCCCCACACAGCAAAAAAAAAAGACCCAGCATCCGCTGCAGTCAAAAATAAATAAATTTTAAAAAAGAAATGACAATATGACCTCTATATTACCTTATAAATAAGATTTCTTATAAATAAGGATTTCTTACTTTCAGTGAGATAATATTCTGACCATGTAGGAAAATGCTTATTTTTAAGATGCATAACAAAGTTTAAAAATAAAGGCAAAATAAAAGTGTGTTCTGACACGCTTCCATTGAAAAGTTGTTACTAGTACATAATTATATATCAAATAGGTAAAAAATTACTCCAAAGGACAGGTATAAAACACAAGAAGTGGAGACCAGAGGAAGTGGAAAACTATAAGCAAGCCTTCACATAAAATGTGCTGTGTGCTCAGTCACTCAGTTGTGTCCAACTCTTTGCAACCCCATGAACTGTAGCTCTCGAGGCTCCTCTGTCCGTGGAATTTTCCAGACAAAAATCCTAGGGCAGGTTGCCATTTCCTCCCCGGAGGAGAGAGGAACCCAACCCAAGGATTGGGTTTCTTCTCGTTTCCTCTTCCCAACCCAATGATCGAACACTGATCTCTTGGTGGGTTCTTTACCACTGAATCATCTGGATAGCCCAGTAAGCAGTAAATCAGGAGGTAACTCATTCACCCTAAGTATTAATCTATGGAGCAGTTTCCACGAGAGGAATGGGCAAAAGGATATATTTCTTTTTATATGGAATGGAAACCATATAAAAGGGAATGGCAACCCACTACAGTATTCTTGCCTGCAGAATTCCATAGACAAAGGAGCCTGGAAGGCTATAGTCTATGGGGTCACAAAGAGTTGGACATGACTGAATGATTCAGGAGAAGGGGACGACAGAGGATGAGATGGCTGGATGGCATCACTGACTCGATGGACGTGAGTCTGAGTGAACTCCGGGAGTTGGTGATGGACAGGGAGGCCTGGCGTGCTGCGATTCATGGGGTCGCGAAGAGTTGGACACGACTGAGTGACTGAACTGAACTGAGCGATTCACACTTTCACCTTCACATTTTCACTTCATAAATATGATAATGGCAAGCATTTAAACATTTAATCTGTTATATTGATATATAAGTGTGAGGTCTTAGGACTGTTTTATATTAATTTGATAATAAGCATGTAGATCTTAATATATGAAGAAGCCCTAGCAGATCAAAGTAAGCCAGGCTACGTAATTGCTAACAGCGCATCTCCTTTTCAGTCTGCCATTCTTCCAGACCTTGATGCAGATCTCTCTAACTCTAACTGGTTTCTTGAAAAGAATAACCAGTAGTGGGTACTGACTGAAGGGGAAAGAAAGTTAAGTCACTCACGTTCGACAATTTGTGACCCCATGGAGTGTAGCCTGTCAGGGCCCTCAGTCCATGGAATTTTCCACGCAAGGATACTGGAGTGGGTTGCCACTTCCTTCTCCAAGGGATCTTCCCAACCCAGGGATTGAACCCCAGTCTCTTGCACTGCAGGCAGATTGTTTTCTATCTGAGGCACCACGGAAGCCCAATTGAAGGGGAAGTGAAATTAAAAAGTCAGACATGAATGAAGCAACTTAGCACACAAGATTTCAAACTAAAAACAAATAAAAACTTCTCATGCATATTATCTTAAAAGAGCACACAAAGATGGATAGCTGTTCTAATTCTCATTTTTGGTAAGGAAAGTAATTTACTCCAGAATGCTGAAACAACTTGAAGAACATAAAAAACCTTTATAGGCTAGATAGCTCTCCAATATATATCATCTTCCAACTCCACAATTCTCATGAGTCAGGAAGAAAACCTAGGTCATTCTCTCTCATAGAAGGAAACTCAAAAGAGTCAGGTATCTGAATTCATGGACACTAAGGAACCACAACAACATCATAAAAGATAAGGCTCATAAATTAAGGGAGAATCGAACACACTGTGCTGACAGGCTGGAGCCATGGAAGAGGCAGGTTACACCTACTCGAGTCATATGGCTCTTTCAGCGTCAAAAGTAATTTGGAATATATATGTGGGGAGTATAGATACGGAATATCATTGGCAGAGGAAGTAATAGTTACTTGAACAGGAAGTAACCAGGACAATATTACAACCTGCATCATATTTTCATTGTGCAAGATGGAAGTCTCTGGAAAGAAAAGCCTTTTATAGTCAAAATTTAATTTGTTAGAAAACATCACTGGAATTAAGCTAAACTGATTATAAAAAACAACTGTTGTCATTCATTTTCTAACATGAATGTAGGTGAGGAGAAACAGCAACATTCTTCAGTAGAGCTCGGAGTTCAAGTTTTATAAGGCAGTACTTGTGGCTAAACTGCTCTAAAAAGACATCATAGATGACTTATTATTCGGCTACATCTTTTAATAGTCTGAATACAAGCTCTGAATATCTACTCTTGTCTTAAACTATAGAATCCGGCTATGCATATCACGCAGTTTTGTCATACAGATCAAAGCAGGCCTAACATAAGTAATCCAGAAAATGACTCATCAGTGGCCATGAATCAGTCATGGACTGCCACTGTTAAAGTGCAAACAATACATATTCATGCATAAACAGAAGGGTAGATTACATCATCACTCTTTTAGACTAAGTCTTAGAATGAGTGTTTGATAAATACTATAAACAATTTTATGCGATACATCACATTTTCTTTGTGAAAGGAACTTGGAAAGAGTATAGAGAAAACTACAATAGTGACTCAAAGGGGTAAAATAGGCAGATAAGTGCTCTAAGATTGAAACATTTATTTAGATTTAAGAAGAAAAGTTCCAAGAGCACCTAACTGCATACCTTCAAGTACATTATAAAATTGTAGATTTGGACCATATATTTTAATCTTCAGTGAAGAAAATAAAATAGGCATAACATAACAAGATGCATTTAAAATATAAATGTGTAGAAAATTCTTAACTGTAGATGCTAATAATGAGAACAATTGTCAAGAGGTTTGGAAAATTTCCTTTCTTAACTCACCTTACGAATAAATATTCAACACACTGGAACTTGTTGGATAAGTGTTAAGATTTGCATTGTGATGATGTAGGACACTTAGGGTGTAGTGACTAAAGAAGTAGTTGGGTGCCATATTGTAAATGACTATGCAACCCAAGCTATGTGGTTTGAAAATTAGTCTGAAAAAGTGCAAAAGTAGAAAATAATTTTAAATAAGGTAATGACACAATTAGTTCTCTTCTAGGACAATAACTTCAGCAGAAACTTGATCATCCTGTAAGATCTTGGTTTCCTTAAATTTATAATAATTGCTGAGCATTTAAATTCTGTATGAGGCACTGTATCTGAGTCAAAAACTGTCTACAAAAATGTTAGAAAGGGATACAAAGAGAAGTAGAATGTTATTCTTGTTTCAAAATTATAGGGTCCTCATTGTAAACATAAAGGGTGAAAATAGATAGACTTTAAAGGTCTCATATAGCTTTACATTCTCTGAGTCTATGATTTTTAGGGATATACAAAGTTAGCATAGGACTATTCACCTGGAATCTATTGGTTTAGATTACTGAAACATTTATTAATTTTTGGTTAACTATCTGCTATCCTTTGCTTTAAAAATATTTTTCTTCTCTATAATGTCATATAAAACAATTTAATCAGAAAAGACTTATTATGTAAGTACAAAGGCCAAATGAAGAGATTGTCAAAAAGTCTCTCCTTTTAACTTAGGAGGTCTTCCTATTCCTAGTCCATTTACAGTTAATTTGGACACAGACTTACTTTGTACTTAAACAGACATAGCCTTAAGTTCTCTATAATAGACTCCCTTTGAACCAAAAATTCTACCTGTATCGGTAAGATTATTGATGCTAAACCCTGTAAGTACATATTGACACATCCAACCATTTCCCCAAACTTGTACACCATTTGAAATCAGAAGCAAAAGAAGGAATAAGATCCTTCTTGAAGGAATAATAGACTCAAATGACTCATTCCATCCAACAGTCCTTGTAAATATTGGTTTTCCTTCAACTCCACCGGAAGCATATTTTATAGTCATGGATTGAGATTCTGCTTTCTTTCAAATCCATTTACATTTAGGTAGTCAATATTTGAGAAACTCAACTAGTATACTAGGGACTATCATACCACCAAGAATTAATGAGCTTTGTCTTTTCACAGGCTCTGAAGGACACCAAATTCACCACAAATTCCACTCTCATCCAAAAATATGGGTTATCTTTTGCAAACTGAAGATAAAAAAGAGTTCTGAAACTCACCTTCCACACACACACACACACAAAAAAAAAACACAAAGTGTCAAGAAAAAAAAGAAAAAACATGATGCCTGACTGAGCCATGATATGCTTTGCCTCTAATTGACCTTAAGTCATTGAAAGCACATCTGGGCAGACAACTCAGGAGAATTCTCACCAGCTTTTTCCAACATTGGGTTCCCACTTCCTCAGAAATCATTTTCTCCTGTTATGTTCCCAACAGGAGACTGCATTTTACAAACTGAAGTTATCACTAACAACTCCCTACTTTAGGTTTGCCTAACTCACAAACAGATTTCTCCATGAATTCATAAACCATCTGGTGAAGTTTATAGTGAATTAGAGTCTTTCTCTTGATCCATGAACAAAGGCTTTCATCTTTCCTCAGGCTGCAGAAGCTGCTGTAAAACACAGGAAGGCTTCTGTTGACATAATTTTGAGATCTTTCACGAATCCAGTGATTTTCTGACTGGGATAATCCTTGAAACTTACTGAAAAGTACTGATTTCATTACAAGTTGGCTTACATTTCATGAAAATTATTATATTCTCTTTTATATATTACTGTTCATCACTGCTAAGTCACTTCAGTTGTGTCCAACTCTGTGCGACCCCATAGACGGCAGCCCACCAGGATCCCCCGTCCCAGGATTCTCCAGGCAAGAACACTGGAGTGGGTTGCCATTTCCTTCTCCAGTGCATGAAAGTGAAATGTGAAAGTGAAGTCGCTCAGTCGTGTTCGACTCTTAGCGACCCCATGGACTGCAGCCCACCAGGCTCCTCCGTCCATGAGATTTTCCAGGCAAGAGTACATTCATCACAGTAACACATAAATGGCAAATTCTCTCTTTTTTCTATCAAAAGGAAGCAACAAGTAACTCTTTAGTATCTGTCTCAGAATTGTCCATGCCCCAGATACTTGTAAGAAACTCCTTAGAAAAATCCAGACTTGATTCTGTTTGTTAATAGATCACATACAGAAATTAGAAATGATTAGTCTGGCTGTTCCATTACAGATTTGACTTCATCTCAGACTATATAATTCCATGCTGCTGCTGCTGCTGCTAAATCCCTTCAGTCAATTCCATAGTGAGGAGTAAATCAGTTCAAATGACAAAAATGATTGCCTTCATTAGAAGTTTCCAATTAATTAGGGGAAAAAAAGCTGATTTATAAACACACTGTAGATATATCTCTGGGTGTCTATGAAATTGAGATACTTTGAAAATAGTGAGTCTCCTTAATCTCAGAAGGAACCCTAAAACAATGGACAAGCCAAGGAACTTCTGTAGACACTCTAATGCTGCAAAGGAATTTTCTATTATAAAGGTACTTATAGGAGTCTTTAAAAATGAGCTTGTCTCAGGGCTAAGGGACCTTGCTTGTCATTATACTGTCCAGGCCATTCTTGCAAAGAGATTTGTGATTACCTCTGCAAACCAAGTCTTCGGTGGAGTTCAAAGATATCATTATAGAATGCTACAATTCAGCCTTGATATCAGATTTTTAAAAAATACTGTAAATGACCCAGATATAAACTACATTCTCAGCATGGTAATCTGGTTGAGGCAGAAGAGGTCATGTGAAAACTTGCTAAGATTTTACATGAGATCTTCCCACCACAGCAGGAATAAACTGACTACTGTTTTAAAGCAACGTAGTAGGCAAATTTAGGAAAAATCAAGAAGTAGGTCTTTTGTCCATGCCTCACCTGCCAACAGCACAATTCTAGCAAAATTGTCAGGATGGGACATGGACAGAAGTCAAATTACAGGATCCCATGTAAATACCTTCAAATGGACTCCATACTAATGCCCTCTGCTATGAAACATGAATGTGCTCTCTCTGGAAGAGTTACAGCTCTGAGAACAGCAAAAATGCAATCTTAATTTCATGTTTCTTGCCAGGGAAATTCTAAGCTACCTCAAGAATTACTGTCATTAAGAAATTCTACAAAACACTACCACTTAATCAAATATACCTATGCCAGGAGTTGGCAAACAATGACTCATGGGACAATCCAGTCTACTGTTTTTAAAACTAAAGTTTTATTGGAACATAAATTCATTCCATATCATCTATTACCACTTGTATGGTGAGCAGTAGAATAGAGTAGTTACCAGCGACACCACATGGTCCACAAGCCTAAATTATTTATTATCTGACACTTTATAAAAAATGTTTACTGATCTTAGGTCTGTACCATTCTCGATCTGCAGGCGAATGGAAGGAATTCTCATGTTAAACTGAGCCAAACTTTTCAGAACAGTTGAACTTCCAGGCCCAATGTAATGTCCATAGCTATAGTTACAAACACATCAATTTATTTGTCAGTTAGTTGGCTCTATAAGTTAGAAAAAGCTAACTCCTAAATCCAATGATATCACTTAAGATCTTTGGTTCTCCTTCGTTGCACGATAACATAGTCAAATAGTGCAGGGAACTCATACAATACACACAGTCCTATTAAAAGATGTGGGTGACTTTTCCTCAAAGAAATCTGGAGACTTGGTCTTTTGGAATCGACATCAAGATAAAAACAGCCTTTGAACACTTTTGAAAGAACGTAATTAGCTACTCTGAACAACTGATGCAAGGGTAAGTCTTTAAGATATTGACTCACAGATCTATGAGTCTGAAATAAAGAGACAAATATCATCTTTGGACTGTTGAAGGGCCAAGTTAAGAGCTCAGTCTTAGACAGGGGAATGACACAGTCTGTTTCATGTTTTCACATGATCACTTCCATTATTGGCCGGAAAATAACTTGAAGAGAGGAAAAAGTAGGAAAAGGAAAATTATTATTAAATGGCATTGCAGTCTAGGAAGAGAGAATTATGTTTTGTATTGGTCACATTCCATTGTATTCAAGATGGGATAGATCTGAGACATATTATGGAGTGTAGACTCAGATTTAATTGGACAATTATCAAGCAAAATATGATGAAGAATAAAATTACAAAAGACCAGTAATCATGAAAGAAACTAAATCTCAGTTTCCAAAGTCACAAAGCCTAGATGTTGGAAGGGACGGGCTTAACCAAACTCTTAAGGAAGAAGCTGTCTCTACTAAGTACAAACTATAGAGAAGAAATACAAAAGAGGAAGAGCTTCCAACTTCATTTTATAAAAGTTCTATAACATCTGTATGAAAACAGAACAAAGACTGTCCAAGAAGTAGATACTTGAATGTTATCCATTAATCCATGTATAAATTTGACATCAACTATTACCAAATAGATTCCTGAAGATTATGGAAAAAGTACATCATGGCCAAGCAGTGTTTATGCAAGGTATATAAAGACATCTAATGTAATTTATCACCTAAAAAGATTAAAGGAAAAAAATTTATATGATTTTCTCAAAAGGCTTTTTATACATTTATTTTTTGCTAAGACTTACATAGCAATCACAATAGGTCTTGAAAGTATCTAAATGCTTTTGAAATAACTTTCATCAGCAGCTCTTCTCTGCTATATGTGTTTACATGTGAATACATGTTGATAGGTAAAAGTCAAAAGACAGAACACAATGTAAACATTAAATGGCTGAAATAGAGTTATAAGTACTGTCTTTTATATTATTTTTTTATTACCTTCTACAGATTGAAATGTGGTCTTGATGCAGAAGAGTTAGCTTGTGGGATGCAATTAAGGAGAACATCTCCTTAACTGAGAGTTGATAGAATTGTAATAAGGGGAAATGATTTTTCTTGGATATCTTTTTGTCTTAGAGCCATCTATTTGCCAAAGACCAATCACCAAATTTTGGATAATTATTGAGAAAAATATAAGCTTCTATTTTGTATGAGCCACTATATTTTTAGTTGCTCCTTTGTAGAAGTTTGGCTTTACCTGGAAGCTTAAAGTGAAGTGAAAGTCGCTCAGGCGTGTCTGAATCTTTGCGACCCCATGGATTATACAGTCCATGGAATTCTCCAGGCCAGAATACTGGAGTGGGTAGCCTATCCCTTCTCCAGGGGATCTTCCCAACCCAGGAATCGAACTGGGGTCTCCTGCATTGCAGGTGGATTCTTTATCAACTGAGCTACTGGGGAAGAAGCCTAGCTTTCTTTAGAAAGTAGCGCCTGAAATGTACCACTACAGGGCAACCTGTGGTGGTGATTTATTTGTTTTGTGATGGGCAGCAAGGAAATGGTTCCAGGATGGTACATACTGGAAAACTGATGATCCATGTTATATTATGACAAACATCGGCAAATCTCTACCTGTGGGAGCTCTGAAGGTAAAATTATATGCAAATGGAGGTTGCACCTATAAGACAAGCATTTTTTAAAGATGAGAATATGATAGGTGGACTGCTCTTTTTATTAAGATGCTACACTATAGGAAATAATTAGCTAGTTTGCAAATAAGTACAACTTTTCTCCTATGTAATTATTATAGACGATGGGGTACAATATTATAAGGCTGTGGTGCCACAGAAAGAAGCAAGAGCTCTATTCAGGCTACCTGTGGCCCCAAATCTAGACTGATTGAAGCTTCAATAATTTAGGAAAAAGCCAACTGCTTCAATAGCTCCAAACAAAAGGATATAAGAAGATTACTCACAGGAATTCCCATTATTTTTCTATGTCAGATGTTAGGAACCAGCTCAGCAGTAAAACCCTGACTTATCCTCCTGATCTACACACTTAGGAGGCATCAGGGTGGGCACCATTAAATTGAGAGTGAGGAGAATGGGTCAAACACAAAAGATAACCAAGGAAACAGGTTAAGGCTTAAAAATAATGAGCAGTCATAATGAGCTATCATTTCACACCCAGTAGGATGGCGATAATCAAAAAACAGATAATAACAAGTGTTGACAAAAATAGTAAAAAAAAAAAATCAGAATTTTCATGCATTGCTGGTTGGAATATAAATTGGAACAGATATTTGGGGATATAGTTTGGCATTTCTTCAAAATGTTAAATGTGGAATTACCATATGATCTACGTGTGTGTTAAGTTGCTTTGGTCATGTCCGACTCTTTGAGACCCTATGGACTGTAGCCCGCCAGGCTCCTCTGTCCATGGGGATTCTCCAGGCAAGAATACTAGAGTGGGTTGCCATGCCCTCCTCCAGGGGGTATCTTCCCCACCTAGAGATTGAACCCATGTCTCCTGGAGCTCCTGCATTGCAGCTGGATTCTTTACCGCATATTCTAAGACACACCTAAGATATATATCCTAAGTATATACCGAGAGAAATAACGTACCCCCCAAATCTTGTCCTCAGATGTTAATAGTGGCATTGTTCATGGTAACCAAAATGTAGAAACAACCCAAATACCCATCAAGTGATGAATGGATAAATAAAATGTGTTATACCCACACAGTTGAATATTATTAAGCAGTAAAAAAGAAACGAGGCACTATCATATCTCATGACACAGATGAACCCTGAAGACCGTACGGTCAGTGCAAGAAAAATAGTCCCCAAAGATCAGAAAGTGAATGATTTCATTTAGGTAAAATGCCAGAACAGGCAGATACAGAGAGATAGAACATAGATTAGTGGTTGCCCAGGACTAGTGGTGTGTGGTGGGAGAGGGGGTTGAGGAGAGTGAGGAGAGTGGGTGAAGGATGTCTTTGGGGCAGTTAAAATGCTCTATGGATTATCATGATAGTTGCTCAACTTTCTGAATATGCTGCATCGCGTGCATGCTTCAGTGGTGTCCGACTCTTTGCAACCCTGTGGACTGCAGCCCCCAGCCTCCTCAGTCCATGAGGTTTTCCAGGGAAGAACACTGGAGTGGGTTTCCATGCCCTCCTCCAGGGTCTGAATATGCTAAAAACCATTAAATATTTTTAGTACTCTAAGGTGTTTTAAACACTTTAAATAAGTGAATTATTTGATACATGAATTATATCTCCATGAAGCTGTTAAAAATTATGACCAGATGAGATGTTAGCTACGTGCTCAGGGTGTGCTCAGTCGCTCAGGTGTGTCTGACTCTGTGACTCCATAGACTGTAGCCCAACAGGCTCCCTGTCCATGGAATTTTCCAGGCAAGAATGCTGGAGTGGGCTGCCATTTCCTCCTCCAGAAGATCTTCCCAACCCAAGGATAAAACCCGCATCTCTTGCACTGGCAGATGGATTCTTTAGCACTGCTCCACCTGGGAGGCAATAGTAGCTGTAATTGGTTTCATTTGAAGCTCACTGAATAAATAGATGGGCACCTACCTGTTTATTTTTTTTTAAAGGAATAGTATTGCCAAAGAAATCCCAAGCTTGACCTGCAATGCCTGTGACTGCTCAAACCTTAAGGCAAATTCCAGGCTTCTAAACCTGCAGAGAGCTAAGCTCAAAAGACAAGAAGACCCAAAGAAGGTATAGCCTTCAGTAGCTACTTCATATTCAAGCAAAAGTCTGTAAGAGAACAAAATCAAGAGCTCAAAGGATTAAGGATGTTCACATAAGCGTGCAGAACCAGGCTCTAGAGGAGGAACTTACTCTGTTACCAGGTCTGGGAGGTCTCCACAATTCCTGCCTGCCAGGACTTGCTTGGTATGAATCAGTGACTGTGGTGTGTTTCCTATTATTCTCTTTGCTGACTGGGGCTTCTTTTTTGCTGTTAATCTGCTCCCATCCCGATATTCACTGTGTGTGTGTGTGTGTGTGTGTGTTTTGCACGCATGCATGTAATGAGGAGAGAGGAGGCGTATGACTTGTCCATTAGTTTATCTCTGGACAATGGGAGGGCTTCCCAGGTGGCACTAGTGGTAAAGAACCCGCCTGCCAAGGCAGCAGATAGTAAGAGATGTGGATTCAATCCCTGGGTTGAGAAGATCCCCTGGAGGAGGAAATGGCTATCTACTCCACTATTCTTGACTGAAGAAGTCCATGGACAGAGGAGCCTGGAGGGCTACAGTCCATAGTATCGCAGAGTCTGACACTACTGAAGCAACCTAACACACACACAGCGGGAAGGCATATGCGACTTTTAAGACAGGACGACACTGTACCCAGAAATACCAGATTCTGAACTCTGGAAAGAGGAAGTGGGGAGATGGGACTTTGTCTTTGGTTTGCCTCCCTTGAAGCTGAAGCAAATGATTCACAGTTTATGGCTAAAAATGATATTAATGTTAAAGATGGTATGTAGCTTCCTTCACATTCTGGGAAGACACGAGGGGTGCAAGAGGAATAAAAGGACATAATTAAGTTGGCCAGCTGGGAAGAGGCTAATTGCTCAGACTAACCAGACTAAAATCAGTGATCACAGAAACACTGAGGCTTCTAGACTGATCACCCTGAACCCATAACATGCTTGAGACACTGATCACTCCTCCATCTATTTTAAAAATATCATGTTAGTTAGAACATTATTGCCTTTCATTTTGAATAAATTAGTTTTATTTCTTTTCTATTTTGTAGTTCTTTTTAATTATGTTTTCTTACTTTTGATTTTGCTAGGTATATTTTTTATAACAACTTGAGTTTAGTGTTTAGATTTATTTTTTCTTTGTTATAAATACAAGTATGTATAAATTATCCTATGTGTTGTTCTCATCTGTGTATATCATGCATACCAGTCCTTGGGATTTAGGGAATCTTGGGCTATGCTCTTCCTTTCTTACCTTTGTACAGACCACGTGCTGATTTCTTTCTCGTTGTTACTCATCTGTGAAAGGAAAATCTTTTTCTTGGCCAGGTCTTTGTTAAAAGATGGTGTGAGAAACAGGTCAGGCAGGGGAACAAGCTGGGTCAGCAGATAGCTCACCTATGGACCCAAAGCTTCCTGTCACTTTTCTACCAGATACCTGGGGGCAGTCTGAGTCTAACTTAGCTTGGCAAGAAAATGCTGGGCATCCTGGGAAGATGGTGTTTGGTGTGGTGGTGGCGTTTGGTGTGATGGCCGTATTTGGCAGATGTGGTAGTAACTTCTCTTGCTCTAATCAAAATCAGCAGCTATAACCTGTTCACCCTGAGTTACTGTCAGGCGTCTGCCCACAATGCAGATGACCTGGGTTCGATCCCTGGGTTAGGAAAATCCCCTGGAGAAGGAAATGGCACCCTGCTCCAGTATTCTTGTCTGGAGAATCCCATGGACAGAGGAGCCTGGAAGGTTACAGTCCATGGGGTCACAAAAGAGTCAGACAGGACTGAGCGACTTCACTTTCACTTTCTGACATATTGTTAACCAGCCCATCGCCCCACTCAGCCTTGTCTCATCTTCCACATCTGTATGTCAAATGGGAGTCTGGGAGGCTTATTCAAGTGCCATTGTAAGCAAGGGGTCATTAGATTGGATACTCAGAGCACGGAACATGTTGTGAAGGGTTTCATGTGATAATAGTGATCTGCAAGTGTTACTGAATTCATATAATGCAATGATCCCATTTTTCATTACATTTATAGGTTTTCTTCAAAGAGTGTGGCTCCTGACTGTAGCAGATTTCCAGTTTTATCAGAAGTAATAATTGTTTTATTATTACCAACACATTCAGTTCAGTCACTCAGTCATGTCCGACTCTGTAAAGCACCATGGACTGCAGCATACCAGGCTTCCCTGTCCATGACCAACTCCCAGAGTTGGCTCAAACTCATGTCCGTCGAGTCAGTGATGACTTCCAACCATCTCTTCCTCTGTCATCCCCTTCTCCTCCTGCCTTCAATCTCTCCCAGCATCAGAGTCTCTTCCAATGAGTCAGTTCTTCACATCAGGTGGTCAAAATATTGGAATTTCAGCTTCAGCATCAGTCCTACCAAAGAATATTCAGGACTGATTTCGTTTAGGATTGACTGGATGGATCTCCTTGCAGTCCAAGGGACTCTTAAGAGTCTTCTCCAATACCACAGTTCAAAAGCATCAATTTTTTGGTATTTAGCTTTCCGTATGGTCCAACTCTCACATGACTACTGGAAAAAGCATAGCTTTGACTAGATGGACCTTTGTCAGCAAATAATGTCTCTGCTTTTTAATATGCTCTCTAGGTTTGTCAGAGCTTTTCTTCCAAGGAGCAAGTGGCTTTTAATGTCATGGCTGCAGTCACCATCTGCACTTATTTTGGAGCCCAAGAAAATAAAGTCTCTCACTGTTTCTATTGTTTCCCTATATATTTGCCACGAAGTGATGGGACAGGATGCCATGATCTTGGTTTTTTGAATGTTGAGTTTTAAGCCACCTTTTTCACTCTCCTCTTTCATTCTCATCAAGAGGCTGTTTAGTTTCTCTTTGCTTTCTGCCATAAGGGTGGTATCATCTATATATCTGAGATTATTGATATTTCTCCTGGCAATCTTGATTCTAGCTTGTGCTTCATCCATCCTGCCACTTTGCATGATTTACTCTGTACATAAGTTAAATAAGCAGGGTGATAGTATATAGCCTTGACATACTCCTTTCCCAATTTGGAACCAGTCTGTTGTTCCATGTCTGGTTCTAACTGTTGCTTCTTGTGACCTGCATATAAATTTCTCAAGAGGCAGATAAGGTGGTCTGGTTTTCATATCTTTAAGAATTTTCCACAGTTTGTTGTGATCCACACAGTCTTAGGCCTTGGTGTAGCCAAAAAGCAGAAGTAAATGTTTTTCTGGAATTCTCTTGCTTTTTCCTATGATCCAATGGATGTTGGCAATTTGATCTCTGGTTCCTCTGCCTTTTCTAAATCCAGGTTGAACATGTGGAAGTTCTCAGTTCATGTACTGTTGAAGCCTCGCTGGGAGAATTTTGAGCATTACTTTGCTAGTGTGTAAGATAAGTGTAATTGTGCGGTAGTTTGAGCATTCTTTGGCATTGCCTTTCTTTAGGATTGGGATGAAAACTGCCTTTTTCCAGTCCTGTGTCCACTGCTGAGTTTTCCAAATTTGCCAGCATATTGAGTGCAGTACTTTCACAGCATCATCTTTTAGGATTTGAAATAGTTCAGCTGGAATTCCATCACCTCACTACTTTGTTTGTAGTGATGCTTCCTAAGGCTCAGTTGACCTCACATTCCAGGATGTCTGACTCTAGGTGAGTGATCACACCATCGTGGTTATCTGGGACATTAAGATTTCTTTGTATAGTTCTTCTGTGTATTCTTGCCACCTCTTCTTAATATATTCTGCTTCTGTTAGGTCCATATTGTTTCATTTTTGTGCCCATCTTTGCATGAAATGTTTCTATGGTATCTCTAATTTTCTTGAAGAGATCTCTAGTCTTTCCCATTCTGTTTTTTTCCTCATTTCTTTGCATTGATCACTGAGGAAGGCTTTCTTATCTCTCTCTCCTTGCTATTCTTTGGAACTCTGCATTCAAATGCTTATATCTTTCCTTTTCTCCTCTGCTTTCTGCTTCTCTTCTTTTCACAGCTATTTGTAAGGCCTCCTCAGACAGCCATTTTGCCTTTTTGCATTTCTTTTTCTTGGAGATCGTCTTGATCACCACCTCCTATACAATGTCATGAACCTCTGTCCATAGTTCTTCAGGCACTCTATCAGATCTAATCCCTTGAATCTATTTCTCACTTCCACTGTACAATCATAGAGGATTTGATTTAGGTCATACATGAATGGTCTAGTGGTTTTCCCTACTTTCTTCAATTTAAGTCTGAATTTTGCAATAAGGAGTTCATAAATGCTCATATAACACCAAGGCAATCTTCTGAGCTTTAAGAAAAACCTCTATAAGGTAAAGACATAGTCAGTCTCAATTTACAAATGAGCACAATGAGATACAGAGAGATTAAGGAATCTGCTAAAGATCATACAGCTAGCAAAGGATAAATTCAGAAATTAAACTCCGGCATCTTGGTTCAAGAGCCCCTGATTTTAACAACTATAGATTTCATATAGTTTCAGTTGCTGCTCTTTGTTAATTTCAAATGGAAGACCAGGACATATATGCCTTTACTTCAGACAATCTTATTGGAAATTTCTATATTTCAAAGAGTGAAAGTGTTTTGAAAGTGATTGGGTAAGAACAAATATATAAGACATTTATAATTTTGTTCAGTTATATTCTGCTTATTTACACAACCCTGGGAGCTGAGTCTGAGGATAAATGCTAGGCTATGACAATTTCAGTGGTTCTGTGACATTTAGTTATTTTTTAGCTCTAAAATTTTTAATATCTTCTTTATTTTATAAAAAGAGCTGAATAGTTTCATAATGACAATTTAACTATAAAATAGTCAAGCTAAAAGATTACAAAAAAGAAAAGTTAAAAATACACACACAACTTAAAAGTATATATATATATATTTTTTTTTCTTTTTTTTACTAAATCATAATACTGACGGAGGGCTTCCCTGGTGGTTCAATGGTAAAGAATCTGCCTGTTAAGCAGGAGACATGGGTTCAATCCCTGGATCAGGAAGATCCCCTGGAGAAGGAAATGGAAACCCATTACAGTATTCTTGGGAAATCCCATTGACAGAGGAGCCTGGTGGATTATAGCCCATGGGGTTGCAGAAGAGTTGGACATGACTTAGTGTCTAAACAACAACATAGATAGAGGATTAAAAAGATGAATTATGGCCCTTTTATGAACTGGAATATAGCATACCTTTGAAAAAGGATGTCTTTCTATATTCACTAATAGACAAAATCCATAAGAATTGTTGTGAGATTAAAGAAATCATTTACAAAAATATATGGGTAGTATGCTCTTATCTGTATATAATTACATCAATATAATACAGCTAAATGACAACATACCCATAGAAAAAGTTTGAGAATTGTGTGCAATATTGATTGTAATTACCTGGGAGAGATTTCATAATATTTTCAGCTCTTATATTTAATGTATTTTAATTTTTTCTGTGAATTATGAGATATCTATGTTAGCAGAAAATACAGATGTAATAATTTGGAAATATTGTGTTTAACCCAAGTCACAAAGAAAACTCATTATATCACGCAGGAAAGTCCCACCTATTCATAAAAATGGAGTAAATGGAGATATTTCCAAAAGCAATCAAACAGAGCTGTCCAGAGAGAGAAATGTGAGACGCAAACCATCAGCTCAAACCAGACTGAAAATCTGGTTTGAGAGAGGGTAATGCTTGGGAAAAAAGAAACAAACTTAAGACAGTCCCAAGCAGTGAGTCTTATTTTTGTCTTAAGTACTGAATGGAAAAATTTTAAATCTGTTTAATGAAGTCTGTATACAACATGTGCTACTAGATAGCGAGTTACAAATTGTTGAGAGAGATGTTACCTACCAATTTCTCAGAAATTTTCATGTTTTCAGTATGAAGATAAAAGACAGATGAGGACTGGGCCAGCAGTTCTGCCATAAGGCTGCTGGGATGAGGGATATGGGCATTCAATTTCAATTGCCCCTTGAAATTTCAAGTAAAATCTAGGGGTGGTCTGTTTTAAGAGATAGAACGAAGATGGAGCAAAGATGTGCATGAAGGACCAGTCAAACCCATACAAGTGAACTGGTCTTGAGTTTTTCAGCAGCACACATTAACAGGAGGTGTCAGTAGGGAGCCCAGTGGTGTAGCAGAGGGGAAAGTACCACAGAGAAGAATGTAGATCCTGAAGTTCACACAAGATGAAAAATAATTACAGAAATTAGTAAAACATGTTTATTCATAATCAAATAGTAGGAAATAAATGAATCACTGACAATTGTTCAATCTTAGAAAATCATCTTTTGTTAAGAGAATATTCAAGCCATGGGTGATCGAGCAAGTCTGGTAATCTGAAGTTAAATCCTTTCAAATTAGTTTAGAGTTTTAAGTATCTCAGAGGTAAAGATCATTGACATTCTAAAAAACTACCTTAGGCTTTGAAATAGGAAGGGATTAGAGTCAGTCTCTGATTTCCTGGAAGACCTATCAAGAAAGGTTAGCATCTTAGTCCATTCTGGCTGCTATAACAAAACACCATTGAGTAGGTGGCTTCATAAAAAGAGAAATTTGCTGATCATAGTCCTGGAGGCTGGGCACTTAAAGATCAAGGTGCCAACATGATGTGTTCTGGTGAGGGATTCTCTTCCTAGTTCACAGATGATATCTTTGTCCTGTGTCCTTCCATAGTGGAAAGGACCAGGATCCCCCTGGAACCTCTTTCATAAGTCACTAATCCCATTCAGAAGAGCTCTGCCTTCAAGGCAACTCCCAAAGGCCCCATTTCCTGATACTGACATCTATGGAGGTTAGGATTTTAAAATATGAATTTTGAGGTGACACAAACATTCAGATCACAGTAGTCAGCTCTAGAAAATGATGATGTTTGTCAAGGAGAACTAAGTAGTCCTATTGCTGTAGAGAAGGATTAATCATTTCACCAGGCCTCAAAACTGGATAATCAGCAATTTCAGAGGCTGTAATATGACTGAGCATCATAGGTAGGATTCACAGTAAGTTTTCAGGAAACAAAGACCAGAAGATCTCAAATAAACAAAAAAGAAGAAATTCAGGTTAACAAAGGAACAGGTTAAAATAATGTATAGAACTTCCCTGGTGGTCCTGCCAATGCAGGGGACATTGGTTCGATCCCTGGTCCAGGAAGATTCCACATGCCACATGGCAAGTAAGCCTGTGTACCACAGCTACTGAAGCTTCTGCACCTAGAGCCTGTGCTTTGCAACAAAATAAGACACCACAATAAGAAGCCTGTACACCACAACTAGAGAGTTGTCCTTGCTTACCACAACTAGAGAAAGCCTGTGGGCAGCAACAAACACACAGCACAGCCAAAAATTTAAAAATGAATAAAGTTTTAAAAATAATATATAGAAAAATATTTGTGGGGGGAACCCAGAGATAAGGATAGGCTTCATAAGTTGGAAAAAATATCAGCAAAAGAGTCAAGATGTAACCAGAAGTCCCAGGGATGTAAGAACAGAAATATGGTGAATTTGCACAAGATTTTACTAAGAAAATTCTCAGATGGAATGATGTTTCTAGTAGACCTGAACACTACATACTCTGAATTTGGATTTATATCTTTATCTAACATCAAGGCCAATTAAGGAATATTTATCCAGTCAACCTTTCCTTTGCTTGTTTCATGTTATTTGATCCACTTCATTTTCAACTCTCTAAATGCTTTCATTTTTTTTTGTTTAGTTTTACTGAAGTTCCTCTTTCAATTTGCTCTTTAGAGTATATTCCAATTTGTCCATGATGTTTTGAAAATGTTAGTATAGAGAAGAGCCACACGTCAAGGCAGCCATGCCCATCCGTTTGTTTGTCCCTGGGTGATTCAGGAATCTGGTGGGAACTGGCAGTAGAAGTCAAAGCAGAATGTAATCTAGAATAATGTTGACCACTACCTTCAGAATTCTTCTTGTCTGGCATGGACATAAATGAGACTGTAATTGAGGTGGTAGAGTTCCTCTATTATGGATGCTCCCCTTCTTCCATTGATTACAGGACCCTCACTTGTTACCTGTGTGCATAGCTACAAAATTAAAGACTATAATTTCCACTCTCCATTGCAGAAGTAAGGAAAAGTGACCCAGAGGGACATGTGCAACTTTGACAGAATGTCCTAAAAGGATCATGCCCTTCTCTCTGTTTGTCCCACTTTACTACCTAGAGTGAAACATAACAGCAGGGACTGGGGCAACTTTTATGGACTGCTAGATGGAAGATTCTTTTTACACATGGCATAGCAACCAGTAGGAAGATTCTGGGTTTCTCCTAACTGTGATGCCTCCCTATAGTCCTGGACCAACCCCTGTAATTTTACACAAGAGAGAAAGATTTGTCAGTTTCTAAAGTTCTTGTTACTCAGTCTGTTATAGCAGTAAAATCAGTTCTGTAGGTCACAGACTAGAGTAATCTACAAAACCAAATATTTTTACATGTAACATTTGTGGAATCAAGTAGCTCCATACTAAATATTCTCATTTCCAATGAATATGGAGAAAATCGAAAATCGTTAACATCAAGGTAATAAAATTTTTATGAAAATACTGTCATTGTCTATTAGTATTTGCCAAGGTAAATGTGAGATATCTGTCAGTTTTGCTAGATGGGTCATATCCTAGATTTGAATTCTTATCTGTTCTGCTCCAAAGTCTATGGTTTAGTCACCACCTTTTATTGCATTCCTTTCTTATGACGGAGCTAAATATAAAATTAGCATAAATTTTAAAATCAAAACTTAATAACTTTAATGTATGCTTCTAATTGTCAGGAATTTTTCTCTTTTGTAAACAGTACCTCCCTGGTGGCTCAGATGGTAAAGCATCTGCCTGCAATGCGGGAGACCCGGGTTGGATCCCTGGGTTGGGAAGATCTCCTGGAGAAGGAAATGGCAACCCACTCCAGTATTCTTGCCTGGAGAATCCCATGGACGGAGGAGCCTGGTAGGCTACAGTCCATGGGGTCGCAAAGAGTCGGACACGACTGAGCGACTTCACTTTCACTTTCACTTTCAAACAGTACCTCAGAGAAAAATTTGAGAAACCGTGTCTTTGGCAATTTCACTTGACAAACCTAAGGAATTGTAATATTGAAACCTAGTCCATTGACTGTCCAGAATAAACAGTTAATGACATTTCTTTCTCCATCACTTTTCTATTTTAAGTTTAGTACCTATGACTGGTCCTTGTCAAGGAGAATGGTCATTTCCATTCATTGAGCATGTAAGTATAAGGCATTATTTATGCTTAAGCAGATATTTTATTTCAGTTCATGGCAAACTATATGATGTGTTATTCTCTTTTTACAGAAAAGAAATTGAGTTTCAGAGAACTAAAATAACTGACTAGAGAATAGGTGAAGTATTTAACAGTATATATTTGAAAATACTAAAGCTTTAGAATTATATGTTACTTGGATAAAATAAAAATGTTCATTTCAAATGAAAATAGTATTTTTCCTTAAATTTTCCCCAAAGGGAGTGAACCACTATTATAGCCATCCAACTTAAAAAACATCATCAAAACTGGTAAAAAAAAATTTCAATATCAGCAATCTGTTGAAAATTAGTGGCTTATGAAACTACATTTCAAAGTTTTATGTATAGTCCTTGGAAGAGTCCACAGAATTCTCTGGGCCAGAATACTGGAGTGGGTAGCCTTTCCCTTCTCCAGGAGATCTTCCCAACCCAGGGATCAAACCCAGATCTCCCACACTGCAGAGGGATTCTTTACCAGCTGAGCCACAAGGAAGCCCAAGAATATTGCAGCAGATAGCTTATTCCTTCTCCAGCGAATCTTCCTGACCCAGGAATCAAACCAGGGTCTCCTGCACTGCATGCAGATTCTTTACCAGCTGAGCTATCAGGAAAGCCAAAGTTTTGTGTAAGTTTGCTTTAATATATGAACTTAAGCATTATAGAAATAGTAAGTAAAATATATAACCATTCCCAGAAATATATACATACTTATAAACATTGATGTTTTATATTTTCTCAACTATCATAAATATTCAAAATATACAAAAATTTGGTCTAGTTTTTAGATTGACATCGTATGTCAAGTCATTTAAAGTCATAAAATGTCGGAATCTTGCTAAAAAGCCTGTGAAGGTAGAACTGAGATGGGGATAGATCCCAAGCCAGTTTAATCTGAAAGTCAACGTTAAAACTGCATAACGCCAAAAATGAAGACGTGTGGTCTATTCTTGACAACATGCAGGAATTAACTGTGTTGGCTTAGACTTAATTTACGTTTCAAAGTCATTTTACCCAAAGATACAAATGAGAGGTATTTTGTATCTTTGGGTAAAATATTTAGGCTTTCTAAATGTAACATCTCTAAACTAGAAACCCACTTCTGACCAAGTTTGTAGGCAGTGTCAAATGTGATATACAAAGTATAGGCACTTGCACATATCAATAAATGGTTAAAACGTTGTTAATATTTTATTATTGTTTATATATCACTTTTGGATTGATGATTTAATTTTCCATTTGAAAACATAGACAATTTTTCCAAGGAAAAATGTCAAGGGAAAGATGATACTTTTGAATGAATTGTAAATCTTATAGATTCATGGATAAAAACCTAGGAATGCAGCTCTTGTGCTTATTTTGCTAAGTGTATCCCATTTCATTGTTTAACACAGTATCTGGCCTTTTGTAAGCACTCAATTAATATTTACTGTTGGCTATTTTATCTCATGGGAAAACAGAAACTATATCTGTGAATAAAATTTTTGATAAATTTCATATATTTAAAGTGTTCTTACTGATTTCTCATCTAGGGCATTGTTAAGTCAATGTTGAAGACAAATTAAACAAGAAGAGAGCCTCACTAGAAATCTTAAAACTATTTTAATCCATGACACTCTTTTCCTAAGAATATTACTGGGCTAATAAAAGAAAGTTGAATTCAAGGATATCTATGTTCCAAGCTCAGCGAACTGTTGAGATGTTCTCAATGCTAATTTTCTGACGTTCTAAACTATTACCTTTCTTAATATTAACACAAAAGCAATGAACTGTATATGTCCTTTAAAAAAATAAAAGAAGAGGCAATGTTGTTTTAATCTAAAGGCACAGTATATCCTTCACAAGTATGATAGAAACCTAAAAGCTATATACAAGGTACATTTAATTACATAAAAATTAAAACGCATGTACACCTGTGGTGGATTCATGTCAATCTATGCCAAAACCAATACAGAATTGTAAAGTAAAAATTAAAAATAAATAAATTAATTAAAAAAAAAAAAAACTTTATTACTAACTCACTTAGGAAATCTACCAGAAATAAGTTGAAAAAGATCAAGGAAAAATTTTTACTACAGTATAAGCAAAGGGTTTTGCTGTTATTGTGTCAGCCCCCAAGAAATTTAATTCCTACAAATTATCCACATAAATAGCTTAACAATTCATAGGATTATCTGCAGCACCTTTGGAAATGTGGTAGCCTGGAAACAGGATTAGTTAGATAAATCATATAATCTGTACACCAATTTATACTTAACAATCATTAAAATAAATTTTTTTAGCAATGAATAAGTTATGCCAGGTGAAAAGAGAGAGTTCCTAAACATTATTTATAGTGTGATTTTACTGACAGGTCCGGAGGGATACAGAAGAAAACATACCCTGGGTGAGCAGTTTGAGCTTGGGAGAGAGGATTTGTAATATTTATGTAATACTTCAGAGTGTTGACATTTTTTCACAAAAGGCACTTATTACTTCTATGTATTTTTTAAAAGGATGAAAACCATCTGCCATATTAAATGGAAAAATGCATCTTCTTTGTTAATGGTATCTTATTCTTTTGTAATTTTGAAATGAATGACACTTCTTCATCTCTTTTCAGCCACAGCTAGTTTGTGTGTGTGTGTCCCTCAGTCGTGTCTGGCTCTTCGCGACCCCATGGACTGCAGCCTGCCAGGCTCCTCTGTCCATGGGATTTTCCAGGCAAGAATTTTGGAATGGGTTGCCATTTCTTCCTCCAGGTGGTCTTCCTGACCCAGGCGGTCTTCCTGACCCACATCTCCTGCGTCTCACGCATTGGCAGGTGGATTCTTTACCACTGAGCCACCTGTAAAGCCCCACAGCAAGTTTAACAGGGGTTTCATCTCAAGCCAGTGCTATTTTGAAAGTAAATTTGTTGTTCTGTATTCACACAGTTGCCTGAAAATAGTGAAGGTGTTTACAGTAACAATTATTTATGACATTCCATGTAGGAATTTCTTCAAGGGAAATTGTTCTTCTCACGTGAAAAACTAATTTGGAATATATTCTCTATCACCTGTCAGAAATCTGAAGTTTAATGTTATCTCTCTACCAAAGAAGACCTGAGATCTTCTGAAAACATAGGGAAAAGCTTAATAGAACATTTTCCCTTGGTTCTTAACTGAGTGGATTATTAATTTGTTTAGAACTTGATTGATTTTTCATTCTGTAATGGATACCAATAATCACTGCAGCTTTAAAAATTATTATATATTTTGATCAAAAGTAGGATAGTTATTATTTCTTCTGTGAAAAGACTATTCTTATAATAAATTAATTTACCATAACATTTGAAGTCAATACTTCTAAAACCCTTTTACTGTTTTTGCTTATTTATTCTGCAGTTTTCACATTGTAGAAAAAAATTTTTCAAGTGAAAATACATTTCAAATATGTTGATTTAACAGTAATAGTTTGAAACACTTAGTTTAAAATGTCAAACATGAAATCATTAGTAGCCATCATCTTCCAAGTTAGTACATAGCAGCACAATATAATATTATATTGTAACAGCAGATATATTCTGAAAATTCCAGACAAAAGACAAAGAATATATATTAAATCAATGACCTGGAAAAATCATTAAGAGTATTTGCTGTTTTGAAGGCTTTGCTCCCAAGCAACATTTAAATTTAAACTTTCAAGATAAGCTGAAAGTATAATATCCAATGTTACTGCTTGATGTTTGGAACTCAGACTTCTAATTATCTAGCTCAAGGCAGTCACTTATCCCTTTGCACTTTAAGAAAGATGAGAAATGGAGCCAGATTCCGTTTCCTTCTCTTCATTCCACTTGTCTCACTTGCTTGGAGCTCCTTTTGAAGCTAAGAAGGAATAAGTATTTGGCCCTTTGTTTCTGAGTGGATAGTTAATCCCCCTTAAATAAATTCCTCTGATCAACCCGCTTCTAATTAGAATTGAGCCTTTTCTCCTGTTTCAGAACTTTTCTGTGGGCCTTAGAAGATCTAGTGAATATTATACACTAAGAATAAACACACCATGTTGATATAATTGGCATCAAAAAATAGTTCTTCCAATTAACCTAAAATTGTCGTAGCCCTTCAACAAGATACTTTTGAGATAAACTGCAGAAAACTTTAAGATCATTTAATTTTATGACTATGTTTCTTTATTCCTTTATATGAATGAAGTCTCATCTCTGATTAAGCCCAGTGTCCTTTGATTATCCCAATGGGAAATTAAGACCAATAGTGTTATACTAGGTTGGTGAATTTACTGGATGTGACCAAAATTCCATTAAATAAGCTCCATTCTGATCTGATCCAAAGCATTAATTCTGTTAAAAATGTTTATATGTAAACTAGAATGTCTACACTTTTTAAAGGGGAGTGTGGGTTTATGTTGAGGCAATTAGACAAAATTTTACAATGTGATTTTTTTTTTTAAAGCATATGAATAAAAACATGATGAAAGGTATTCTGGCCCTGGGTCTAGAGTCATGAGTTCTATACCAATATTTATTAATGATCTCAGCTTTCCAGATGACATATCTTTGTGATAATTATTTTCCACTCAACTAATTTATTCAATATATACTTATAAAGTTGGGAACAAGAAGTTTAGTAGATGGTAATATGTTCCCCCTCCCACCTGTCAATGTGAGTCCCTTTCTCCTCAGCCCCATTCACAACTCCGTTTTCAGTTATGAATAGATTTATCACAACTTTAACTCCTTATTTTTCTAAATGCATGGAAATACTGTGAGCTCCTTAAGCACAGGGACTATGGACTTTTTCATTTTAATATCTGAGCCTCTGGAACAAAGGAAATTTAATATATTCTTGTTGATCTGAATAAAATTAGATTTATTGATTGCTGAAGTTGCCAAATACTCTTTTTGTCCTCCCTGCAGACATTCTCTCTACTTTCTAGCCAACAGAACAACAGTGTGCCTAGCCTCAGGGCCCAAGAAAATTACAGTGGCATCACTGGCAGTAGGGTAAGACCTAACCCACTCTTTGCTAGTGAAATAAAAGTGGAAGTCTTCCTGGAAAAGATAAAAGGTCAGAGTGAAGTCAAAAGAACATACAAGTTCTTTCCTTCCTGATTGAAATGCTATCATGCAAGAATATGATCATCACTAATATACAAAGATAGTCCAGAAAGCTATAAAACAAACAAACAGACAACTGAGTCCTTATTTAGCTAACTGCACAAACAAATCAAAACTGTAACATCTGCAAATAATGACAGTTTTACTTCTTCCTTTCTGATTTGGATGCCTTGCTTAACTGCACTAGCTAGGACTTCCAGCACTATATTGAGTAAGAATGGTGACAATGGGCATCCTTGTCTTGTTCCTAATCTTAGAGGCAGAAAAATCAACAGAGAAACACTGCAATTGAACCAGGCTTCAGACGGTAAAGCGTCTGCCTCCAATACAGGAGACCCGGGTTCTATTCCTGGGTCAGGAAGATCCCCTGGAGAAGGAAATGGCAATCCACTCCAGCGCTCTTGCCTGGAAAATCCCATGGACGGAGGAGCCTGATAGGCTAACAGTCCATGAGGTCACAAAGAGTCGGACACGACTGAGCGACTTCACTTCCACTTAGACCAAATAGACTTATATACAGCATTCCATCCAACAGCAGCAGGATACACCTTTTGGTCGTGTACACAGGACATTTTCCAGAATAGATCATATGGCAGGATATAAAACAAGTTTTAGCAAATTTAAGATGACTGAAATCATACCAGCTATCTTTTCTGGCCACAATGGTATGAAAACAGAAATCAACAAAAAGAGGAAAGAGGAAAAATCTATAAATATGTGAAAACTAAACAACATACTTTTGGATAACCAATGGATGAAAGAAAAAATCAAGAGGGAAGTTAAAAAATTAAAAATAAATGAAAGTAGAAATACAGTGTACCAAAGCTAGGGGGTGCTGTAAATGTGGTTCTGAGAGGAAAGTTCATAGCAAAAAATTGCATATATTTAGAAATCAGAAAGATCTCAAACAACCTAATTGTACATCTCATTGAACTAGAAAGAGAAGAACAAATTAAGCCCAAAGTTAGCTGAAGGAAGGAAATAAAAACGATCGGAGGAAAATAAATGCAATCGAGACTAGGGAAAAATAGAAACTAAGGACTGATTTTGGAAAAGATAAAATTGACAAAACAAGCTAGACTAATAAACAAGAGGAGAATCAAATACATAAAATTAAAAGTTAAAGAAACATTTCAAATCATACCACAGAAATACATAGGATTATAAGAGACTACTATGAAGCATTGCTGCTGCTGTTTAGTTTTTAAGTTGTGCCCAACTCTTTGCCACCCCATGGACTGTAGCCCACCAGGCTTCTCCATCCATGAGATTTCCCAGGCAAAAATACTGGAGTGGGTTGCCATTTCTTTCTCCAATCACTGATCCCAAAACATCATATAATAGATACTTCATGCTGAAGAAGAGGTACAAAATTATTAAAAATATTACTGTAGAATCAGTTAGTACTAAATCTGAAATCCTGTTATACTGTTAAAAATATGTATATGTATATATAAATAAGTTCCCTCTACTATCAACTCTTTACAGAAATACTAGAAAATATAGCTCTTATTCATGTTCAGAGCTTATATTTGTCATGTAAAATAATAATAAAAGAATAAATGTTTTAAAATCAGTCTTTTATTCATTAATGGAACAGTACAAAAATAATAATAAAAACAGTACTAAATTTGAAGTGCATTTGTGTATTTTTTATCAATTCACTAGATTTTCATTAAATCAAAGGAAACATTAATCCCTATAGTAAGACATGCCTTGAGCTGTAGTGAAATAAAATTAAAATCAAAGACAATAATTCTCTCTCCAGATTTCAGAAATCAAAGCCCTCAATTATAACTGAAACAGCAGCTGTGGATGTTTTGAAGTAAGTTGACCAGTTTCAGTACCCAGGAATCCTCTTGCCAGAGGTTCTTTCTTTTGCTAACATGTGACTTACATTCTCTCCAAGGTGGGCTAAATTTGAGTCTTAAGAAAAAAAAAGAAAAAGAGAAAAGAGTTTGCTTTTAACAAATCTATGGTCTGATTTAAGCAACTATTTTGATCTTAAATATGAAGCAGTCTCTTAGAGTTGAGAAATAAGTCCTAAATCTCATTCTGTTCTTTGAGAAGGACTAATAAGCTGATAATCATAAGCATTTTTTTAGGTAAATTAATTTGAGTGTAAACTTCGATCTGATTTCTTAGTGTGTTTTCTAGAATTTTGTTGGCAAACAATTTCCCTAGGGACACACAGAGTAGAATGATGGTTTTAGTCAAGTAAATGTTTTCCTTTTAAAGAATCAGTCAGCCCCTACACAGATGATATGATCTTACCACATAAAAGTATGAATAAAATAAAATATTGAAATAATATTGCCATAAAAATTATCCTTGAGATGTGTATGTTTTCATATTAAATTTTGGAACTTAAAAAATTCCAATTAGTCTCTTGATCTATTCATGGTTCCATATAATCCACCTAGAGAAATCCCTAAATGATTTCTTATATACAGTATCTAGGAGACTGTGGTATCCCAAGTGATTTAACAGATTAATACTGTTTCTGTCTCCTTCAATTATACACTGTGCACTTAGATCCAAATGGGAAAATGATGGCAATGGTATTGGTGTTTGTGTTTTCCCACATGATAAAAATCAGATGACTTCAAGAGCTAGAGAGACAAATTTCATTTGTTTTATTTACTAAGCACATTTTTGGTTGTGGCTCCTCTTTACTTCTCATTTTAAAAGAAGAGAAAATAATACAAGTCACCCCTCAAGCTATTAGTCAAGTGACCTACTTTCAGGCATCCTTCTCCTGGATTAGGCCAGCACTGATTTTTCCCAGATGACCATATTCTCTTTTATTCCCATACAGGCATTCTTAGAGTTTTAAAAGGAAATTGTGGAGTTCCTCCAAAATCTGTGGTCAGAACACCAATATTTTTGAAATAGACTCTTCCCAGCCTGCAACAGTTATCAACATCACCATGAGTCCTTTTTAAAAAAGAATCTTGACAGATCATTAAATTAAAAAAAAAAACATTTCAATAACTCTCCTTCTTTTTCATAGAACAGCCTACGTATTTGGGTGATAATGACCTTATCATTAACAGTAAAATGTAGGAATGGAAAAACTATTTTAGAAACAATAAACTTGATCGGGTATAGGAAATAAAGCCCGTATCCTCTCCTTAGTAGGAGAGGAAAGAAGAGAACATGTGGGTCATTAAACTTCTGGTAGATGCGACATTATCATGAAGATGACCAGGACTTGTGAAATCATTTGTGTGTGCGTGTGTGTGAAATAAAAAGTGGAAAGGGAAAGAAGATATGGATTTTTCCTATTTAAAAGTCTCTAGGCAAAATACCTAACATACCAACTGAATATTATACATATTCATATATAGAATATGTTCTAACTAATGCTCCCTTTTCTTGTTTTGTACAGCAAAGTGGTACTAATTAACAAAATAATTTGGTGTTTGCATTGGAGAGAACTGAGATGAGATTTTGACTAAAAGGAATTAATGGTAGAGATAGGTGTCAGGACCACTATCCAAAGATGGACATAAGAACTACTGAGATTTCTGTTTCCCTCCTTTCTGAGTTCAGTTCAGTCACTCAGTCGTGTCCGATTCTTTGCGACACCATGGACCACAACACCCAGACCTCCCTGTCCATCACCAACTTCCAGAGTTCACTCAAACTCATGTCCACTGAGTCAGTGATGCCATCCAACCATCTCACCCTCTGTCATCCCCTTCTCCTCCTGCCTTCAATCTTTCCCAGCATCAGGCTCTTTTCCAATGAGTCAGTTCATTGCTTCAGGTGCCCAAAGTATTGGAGTTTTCAGCTTCAGCATCAGTCCTTCCGATGAATGTAAAGTAAAAGTAAAGTGAAGTCACTCAGTCATGTCTGACTCTTTGTGACCCCATGGACGGTAGCCTACCAGGCTCCTCAGTCCATAGGATTTTCCAGGCAAGAGTACTGGAGTGGGTTGCCATTTCCTTCTCCAGGGGATCTTCCCGACCCAGGGATCAAACCTGGGTCTTCCGCATTGCAGGCAGACACTTTACCATGTGAGCTACCAGGGAAGACCCTTTACAATTTCCTTTAGGATGGACTGGTTCAATTTCCTTGCAGTCCAAAGGACTCTCAAGAGTCTTATCCAGCATCACAGTTCAAAAGCATCAATTCTTTGGCGCTCAGCTTTCTTCACAGTCCAACTCTCACATCCATACATGACCACTGGAAAAACCATAGCCTTGACTAGATGGATCTTTGTTGGCAAAGTAATGTCTCTGCTTTTCAATATGCTATCTGGGTTGGTCATAACTCTTCTTCCAAGGAGCAAGTGTCTTAACTTCAAGGCTGCAGTCACCATCTGCATTGATTTTGGAGCCCTCCAAAATAAAGTCTCTCACTGTTTCCATTGTTTCCCCATCTATTTGCCATGAAGTGATGGGACCAGATGCCATGATCTTTGTTTTCTGAATGTTGAGCTTTAAGCCAACTTTTTCACTCTCTTCTTTCACTTTCATCAAGAGGCTCTTTAGTTCTTCTTCACTTTCTGGCATAAGGGTGGTGTCATCTGCATATCTGAGGTTATTGATATTTCTCCCAGCAATCTTGATTCCAGCTTGTGCTTCATCCAACCCAGCGTTTCTCATGATGTACTCTGCATATAAGTTAAATAAACAGGGTGACAATATACAGCCTTGACGTATTCCTTTGGAACCAGTCTGTTTTTCTATGTCCAATTCTAACTCTTGTTTCCTGACCTGCACACAGATTTCTCAAGAGGCAGGTTAGGTGGTCTGGTATTCCCATCTCTTTCAGAATTCTCCGCAGTTTGTTGTGATCCACACAAAGGCTTTGGCATAGTCAATAAAGCAGAAGTACATGTTTTTCTGGAACTCTCTTGCTTTTTCGATGATCCAACAGATGTTGGCAATTTTATCTCTGGTTCGTTTGCTTTTTCTAAATCTAGCTTGAACATCTGGAAGTTCATGGTTCACATACTTTTGAAGCCTGGCTAGCAGAATTTTGAGCATCATTTTACTAGGGTGTGAGATGAATGCAATTGTGCATTTGAGCATTCTTTGATATTGCCCTTTTCATTGAGAGTGGAATGAAAACTGATCTTTTCCAGTCCTTTGGCCACTGCTAAGTTTTCCAAATTTGCTGGCATATTGAGTGCAGAACTTTTACAGCATCATCTTTTAGGATTTGAAATAGCTCAACTGGAATTCTATCACCTCCACTAGCTTTGTTTGTAGTGATTCTTCCTAATTCTAAGAGCATCTTTGTGACAAGGAAGGTCATTAACTGCTTCATATTGAGTGGAAGCATGTATTTTGTTTTGTGTAAGGTCTGATACGTGTAGAAAGGTATGTAGGAATGACTAACTTGATTTGTAATATTTTGCAAACACATCTACAACATCATTTTCATATTATACCACCATAAGTCTTCAATATTTTCCCACCCTTTTCATGGATAATTTTAAAATACGGCTGCCTCTGCCACCTGCATTCAATATTGTTCTTCCATCACTGGAGTTAACAGTCTTAAGTTTCTATCACAATAGTTTGTAAAGGTGAGCTAGTCTCTGCTTCAAATGCTAGAGACCGATGGCTTTAGAAAAGTCTCACAGTGTCCCCCAGCAAGTGGCCATTTACATTGGTGATAATGTCTTAAAGAAAGAGAACATCTCTAGTCAGAAGAGTAATTTTCTCAGTTGTTTCCTTTAGATGTAGGACCTACATCTTCCAGCCACTGCTGGAAGAAATCCATGGATTCATATTCTGCTGGGAAGGGTATTTGAATGAAGATGTCTATATGATTTATCCAAGAAGTCTCTCTGGAAAGTTCAGAGGAAAGATACCAGCCAGCATCCATTGATGCTGCTAGCTTAAGACTAATTTCCTCTGTTTGTATGAATCAGGATGTTGCTTGTTAAAGTCACTACCCAGAGTATAAAGTGTAGCATATGTTAGCACTTGCTCTGTATACTTTTAAAAAGCTTTACTGTGTGTGAATGTATACAAGATGCTATGCAAAAGGGAGTTTAAAGAATTAGATATCCAAAATGGTGACTATTTGCTGTGATATCGCAGTTACACACCACTGGCAATTTGCCCCCAGTTCATGTAATAGATTATTCTGGAAGTCTTGTGACAACTATCAAACTGAACAGTAAGTAGAAGTAGAACATGCTTTACTGGTAATCTCATGGAATACTTAATTTTGGGGAGATAATCAACATACTTGCCACTTTCTTAGACTTTCCCTTTATTTGCTTACATTTCCATCTGTTCTTGCAAGTTTCTACTTTTCCATTAGAGCCATTAAACATAGTTTCTCTAAATTCATGGTCTGATAATTCCAATATCTTTGTCATATGTGATTCTTGTTTTGATATTTGCCCTCTCTTCAAACTGTGCTTTTTATTGTCTATTAATGTAATTGTAATATTTTGTTGAAAGCTGTGCATTATACAGTGGGTGAAAGAAACTCCAGTAAGTAGGCCTTCAGTGATGTAATGGTGAAGAGTGGGGGTAAAGGAATAGTCTACAGTCCTATGATTATATCAGGACTTCCCCGGTGGCTCAGACGGTAAAGCATCTGTCTACAGTGTGGGAGACCTGGGTTCGATCCCTGGGTCGGGAAGATCCGCTGGAGAAGGAAATGGCAATCCACTCCAGTACTATTGCCTGGAAAATCCCGTGGACAGAGAGCCTGGTAAGCTGATTATATCTCAGTCTTTCAGTGGACCTGTGTTTCTAGGCTGTGAATTTCCCAAATGCTTTTCAGTCCTGGAGATAGAGTTGGATATTTCCCCTTTCCCAGATTGGTTATGCTCTTATAAAATTCTAATTGGTTAGGTTCTAGGCTCTAATTGGTTACTTTCTCCTGAGGGCTGGCCTTGTTAAGAGCAGAATATCCTGATATCCTCCCAAGTGATTATTTTTGCTTCTTCTGGCTGAAAGCACAGGAGGTTTTTCTCTGTTATTCTCTTAGAGAACCTGATAGAGTGCTTCAAGGTAAAACTTACAAGTGTGGGAATTCCCTTGAAATTTTTAAGTCTGAGTTGTCTATACTAAGCCTCCAGCAATTCATCAATTACATTGCAAGTTTTCCTACACAGGTACTTATCACGGAGGTTTCTACTCATGGATTTCTACCCTGAGAAGTTGTGATTCATATCTGCCTGTCTGTCTCTGCAGCTGTCAGGACAGTGATCTCACTACTCAACATATATAAGAAGAGCTGTTGATTTTCCAACTTATTTGGCCTTTTACTGTTCCTTCCATGCTGGATCAGAAACTAGAAGTCCTCCACAATACACCTGAGTTACACTCAGGCCATAAGTTCAGTTCAGTTCAGTTCAGTCGCTCAGTCATGTCCAACTCTTTGCGATTCCATGAATCACAGCATGCCAGGCCTCCCTGTCCATCACCAATTCCCAGAGTCCGCCCAAACCTATGTTCATTGAGTAGGTGATGCCATCCAACCATCTCACCCTCTGTTGTCCCCTTCTCCTCCTGCCCTCAGTCTTTCCCAGCATCAGGGTCTCTTCAAATGAGTCAGCTCTTTCAGGTTCAACATCAGTTCTTCCAATGAACACCCAGGACTGATCTCCTTTAGGATGGACTGGTTGGATTTCCTTGCAGTCCAAGGGACTCTCAAAAGTCTTCTCCAACACCACAGCTCAAAAGCATCAACTCTTCAGTGCTCTGCTTTCTTTATAGTCCAACTCTCACATCCATACATGATCACTGGAAAAACCATAGCCTTGACTAGACGGACCTTTGTTGACAAAGTAATGCCTCTGCTTTTTAATAAGCTGTCTAGGTTGGTCATAACTTTCCTTCCAAGGAGTAAGCGTCTTTTAATTTCATGCCATAAGTACTCAGAAGCAAACACTTTTTGGCATTTCACTCAACACTGACCCCAGTATACCAAGAGAAAAAGCTGGGGTTTGGGGAACCCATGTATTAAATCATGGGACTGAATCAAAGCACAAATCTAGTTTTGAAAAAGTTGCACATGCAGGTGAATGCCTCAGTACAAGCCTTTACAAAGCTACAAATAACTATGGTTAAATGGGGTAAAAGTGTAGTCCAGTTGGTAAAGAAATATCAGAAATTTGTATAATCAAATTAATATACTTTTTATCCCAACTCTTCATTAGATACTAAACGTCTGGGTAATTGTTGATGGTTTGATATGTTAGTATATTTACTTTTATGCAACAAATACTTTAGAAGTGCTATATTAAGGATTATAAGGCAAAGATGGATGAAAAGTAACAAAAATATTGACAAGGATTGGGAAGGAACCGAAATACAGGTTAATAGATGATTCTGTAGCCTTTCTTCTAGCTTCAGGGACACCTGAGTATTTAAGCATTGGTTTAATCTTCCTTGTAACATTAGCTCATAAAATTAATAAGGGTATACCTATACTTTGTGTGTGTGAGTGTGTGTGCATGTGTGTGAGTGTTCTCGCCTGTGCACATGCACTCAGTTGCTCAGTCACGTCCGACTCTTTGTGGCCTCATGGAATACAGCCCTGACAGGATCCTCTGTCCATGGAACAGGCAAGAATTCTGGAGTGGGTTGCCATTTCTTACTTAGGGGATCTTCCTGACCCTTATCTCCTGCATACTTCAGTCACTCAGTTGTGTCTGATTCTTTGTGACTCCATGTATGGCATGCCAGGATTCCCTGTCCACCATGAACTCCTGAAGCTTGCTCAGACTCACATCCATTGAGTCAGTGATGCCATCCAACCATCTCATCCTCTGTCATCCCCTTCTCCTCGCACCTTCAGTCTTTCTCAGTATCAGGGTCTTTTCCAATTAGTCAGTTCTTTGCATCAGGTGGCCAAAGTACTGGAGTTTCAGCTTCAACATCAGTCCTTCCAATGAATACCCAGGGCTGATCTCCTTTAGGATGGACTGGCTGGATCTCCTTGCAGTCCAAGGGACTCTCAAGAGTCTTCTCCAACACCTCAATTCAAAAGCATAAATTCTTCAGCACTCAGCTTTCTTTATAGTCCAACTCTCACATCCATACATGACTACTGGAAAAAACATAGCTTTGACTAGATGGACCTTTGTTGGCAAAGTAATGTCTCTGCTTTTTACTATGCTGTCTAGGTTGGTCAGAGTTTTTCTTCCAAGGAGCAAGAGTCTTTTAATTTCAAGGCTGCAGTTACCATCTGCAGTGATTTTGGAGCCCCCCAAAATAAAATCTCTCACTGTTTCCATTGTTTCCCTATCTTGTCCTATGAAGTGATGGGACTGGACGCCATGATCTTTGTTTTCTGAATGTTGAGTTTTCAGCTAACTTATCCTCTCTTCTCTTTCACTTTCATCAAGAGTCTCTTCAGTTCCTTTTAACTTTCTGCCATAAGGGTGCTGTAATCTGCATATTTGAGGTTATCGATATTTCTCCCAGCAATCTTGATTCCAGCTTGTTATTCATCCAGCCTGGCATTCTGCATGATGTACTCTGCATAGAAGTTAAATAAGCAGGGTGACAATAAACACCCTTGACATACTCCTTTCCCAAATTGGAACCAGTTTGTTGTTCCATGTCCAGTTCTAATTGTTACTTCTTGACCTGCATGCAGATTTCTCAGGAGGCAGGTAAGGTGGCTTCGTATTCCCATCTCTCTAAGAATTTTCCACAGTTTGTTGTGATCCACACAGTCAAAGGCTTTGGCATAGCTGATAAAGCTGAAGTAGAGGTTTTTCTGAAACTCTTGCTTTTTCTATGATCCAGTGGATGTTGGCAATTTGATTTCTGGTTCCTCTGTCTTTTCTAAATCCAGTTTGAACATCTGGAAGTTCACGGTTTAGTACCTGCATACTTCATCCAAGATAAATCAGAAGCTAATTGAGGATAATGTACCAAACTAAGCACCTGCTCCTCATTATTGACATTGCTTTCCAAATAATGAATAATCAGTATTGAATAAGATTCATTCAACTACAATTAGAGACTGGTCAAGAGTCATGTTCACCCTGCTTATTTAACTTCTACGCAGAGTACATCACTTGAGGATGGCATGTGACTAACATTATACAAAAACTGAAGCAATCCTAGAGCTGGTGGCTTTCCTCAAAAAGAGACTGTTCATCTCCAATCAATCCCATATCTCTAACCACAGATACCTCAAGTATGAAAGGGCTTGAGACACTATGCCCAGGAGCCATGAGACCTCGGCTGTGTTGTTGGTATGTTTTGTTCTACAGTCTTTCTTAAAGCTGAGAAAACTCTGCTGCATGGTGTGTTTTATGAATGTGATTGTCAGTCCAAATGCAAGATGACTACTGCTAAAAGAAAATTCAAGCCAGAAGATGCTGGAATGTGTACACTGAAAATCATTATGTTTCTGAAGATCGGCTGGAGAAAAATCAGCAACTTCAGGTATGCAGATGATACCCCTCTAATGGCAGAAATTGAAGAGGAACTAAAGAGCCTCTTGATGAGGGTGAAAGAGGAGAATGAAAAAGCTGGCTTGAAACTCAACATCAACAAAACAAGGATCACTGCATTCAGTCCCATCACTTCATGGCAAATAGAAGGGGGAAAAGTGGAAGCAGTGACAGATTTTATTTTCTTGCTCTCCAAAATCACTGCAAACAGAGACTGCAGTGATGAAATTAAAAGACACTTGCTCCTTGGAAGGAAAGCTATGACAAACCTAGACAGCATATTAAAAAGCAGAGACATCACTTTGTTGACAAAGGTCAAAACTATGGTTTTTCCAGTAGCCAGGCATGGATATGAGAGTTGGACCATAAAGAAGTCTGAGTGCTTAAGAACTGATGTGCTTCAATTGTGGTGCTGGAGAAGACTCTTGAGAGTACTTGGACAGCAAGAATATCAAACCTGTCAAACCTAAAGGAAATCAAACCTGAATACTCATTGGAAGGACTGATGTTGAAGCTAAATCTCCAATACTTTAGTCACCTTATGTGAAAAGCCAACTCATTGGAAAAGACCCTGATGCTGGGAAAGATTGAAGGCAGGAGGAAAAGGGGTGGCAGAGGATGAGATGGTTGGATGGCGTCACTAACTGAAAGGACTTGAATTTGAGCAGACTCCTGGAGATAGTGGAGGACAGAGGAGCCTGGTGTGCTGCAGTCCATGGGGACTCAGAGTCAGACACAACTTACTTAGCTACTCAATAACAAGCATAACATGTACTCTAGCGAGGAATTTTTAAAAATATAAAAACAGATGAGATTATTATATCTCATGATATTGTAATAAACTTTGACCAATAGAAAACCAACAACAACAAACAAATGGAGTACAGTCCAGAGTAGAACTGACATTGAAATTAAAAAAACCTACTGTACTTAATGGTGATGAAAAATGACTTAAAATAAGAAATCCAACTGGCTAGAATTGTTTAAAGATGCTCACTCTTACCAGAAATTTTAAGATTGTTAAGTTAAAAAAAAAATGGTACTGCTTTTTTCTCTCACAAGTTTGGCAAAAGTTTTTCTTAAAAGCTCGATTTAAGAAAATAAGGGGCTGGACTGCTCAGGAGGTTAATTAGTGTATCAAGGTCAAGAACAATGTGACTGATCTAAATATCAATAGGTTGAAAATGCAGTTTTCTGACTTAGCAGTTCTCTCTATGGGTATGAAACTTAGAAAACTCTCTTATTCAAACATATACTGGGATACAGTCAGATCATGTATTATACTGAACAATATCTGTTTGCCAACTTCTGACTCCTTATATATTTAAAATAAAGGAAAAAAATGTACATGTAGACATAAGTAAATATGAAAAAAACTGTGGAAAAAATGGTTGCAAAGGAAATACAAAACATATGCTTTGAATTATTTTATTTCTGGTATATGTTTCTTATGGCTATAAATTTTAATTGATTTAATACAACTAAAAAATCATTCTATTTCTTTTTTCTACTTTTGTATAGCCATTTAATATTAATATATACTCTGTGTGTGTGTTTATGTTTAGTTGCTAAGTCATGTTCAACTATTTGGGACCCCACAGACTGTAGCCTGCCAGGCTCCTCTGTTCATGTGATCCTCCAGGCAAGAATACTGGAGTGGGTTGTCATTTCCTTCCCCAGGGAATCTTCCCAACCCGGGGATCCAAACTGCAGGTTCTGTAAAGTCTCCTGCATTGCAGGAGGATTCTTTTACCACTGAGCCACCGAGAAAGCCCAGACTATACATAGCAACTAGCAAAACAATAAAAAAAAGAGAGAGAGAATATATATGTAATATCAGAGCCATTATGCCATAAAACAGGATTTATCTAAACCAGGTATCTTAGTACTACTTTTGGAACAAACAATAAATTCATCTGGTTTTAGCAAAATCTCAGAATGACTCTGATGACTACTTGCAGATACAATAGGAAATTAAATCTTATGAATATAATATTTGTAAAGGATAAAGCTTCACCTAAAAAACACTTAGGAAAACAACAGTATGTTATTCTCATGCTGTAGTGTAGCAATAGGCTTTAAAATAAAAGCTCCAAAAAAAAATCACCTTAGCCTTTTATACAAGTTACACATTTAAAGAATAAACAAAATTTAGGTAGAAATATAGCATTTATGTAAAGGCCATGGTGGATTCTTTTTCAAAGCTTTTAAAATATACATGGGGTATGCGTTCAAAAGAAGGAGGATGTGCTTAAAAAAATTAAGATTCAGAGGTGTTCTGATGATAAAATAATCACTCCACAGAGGCACTTTCTTTTATGTTGAGAGGAGAACTTAACCTTTTTTTTTTTTTCCATAAAAATGAGTTAACAAAATTAATCTACAACTAGATTAGAGTTGGGCTTCCCAGGTGGCGCTAGTGATCAAAAACCCACCTGATAATTCAGGAGACAAGAGATATGGGTTATATCCCTGGGTGGGGGAGATCCCTTGGAGAAGAGCATGGCAACCCACTCCAATATTCTTGCTTGGAGAATCCCATGGAGAGAGGAGCCTGGTGGGCTACAGTCCATGGGGTCACAAAGAGTCAGACACTACTGGCGCAACTTAGCAAACATGAAGGTTAAAGTTAGTTCTAAATTTATAGTATAGGTATATATCAGGTTAGGATACTTGAATTCAGCAGTTTTCTTCTGGTATGTCAGCTTCATATCAGAAGATTCCATTTCCAAAGTCATACTTCCTTAATTTGGAAGTATATATTCTTAGCAGTTGTTTGATTTAATGTTTCTGCACCTGGAAAGGTTCATTTTACATTGAATTTCAAGTAATCAGAAAAGAAGCATTAGAATAACTCTAAATAATTTGTACATGCTCCATTCCAGACTTCTATGAAAAAATAATACAGAAGGGCAAGCTAAACATTTAACACAAGATATCAAAAAGAAACTCTTTGCAGCTTATAGGCTTGAGCTACTGAGAAGCAATCATAAGTAGAAGGAGTTATTAATGTGATCCTCGAAGAGGTTGGTGGTAGAGTTCGCACATCCTGTGACGCTAATTTGTTTGTAAGCAAATTCTTTACGACTGCAATATAACAAAGGAGAAGAAGTCATGCTAATCCTGCAGTCATGCCTCTGATTTTGATATTCTATTAGACAAAGCCAAAATAAAGCAAAGAAAAATCCCTTCAGATTAATGGAAGACTTCAAGTATTTTTGATATAGAATATTTCATTGTTTATATTAAGAAAATGGAACTTGTCTGGCTGACTAATTCAGCAGCTGAATTTCTGCAAGCATATTTTTTCGCAAATAAAGGAAAACACATCATTCTGCACTGACACTTTAATTGGATGAGCTTTGGAGAAGTCCTCTGGACTGAAATGGAGAAGGGAACTTCCTGTCTGTAGTAAGCTAGCTACTACCGGCCTTCACAGGGAGTTTCGGATGATTACAGCTATAGTGTGCAAAGTCTCAGGTATGTTGTTGCTGTTGTTCAGTTGCTAAGTCGTGTCTAATTCTTTGCGACCCCATGTACTGCAGCACGCCAGGCTCCTCTGTCCTCCACTATCCCCTGGAGTTGGCTTAAATTCATGTCCATTGAGTTGGTTGAGTTGGTTGAATTATGTAGAAAGTGACAAAAATGGTTGTATTTAACTATCATTAACAATTTATGACATAATTTTCATTATGCTTGAAGATATATTTTCTGAGAGTCAGGATATTTGTTCACATATTTTTACTTTCCTTGTAATTTGAGTTCTATTCTTACTGAAAACCTGTAGTTTTCCTAACACATTAGATCAGTTTGACCCCTCATTATTTTACTGACCAGTGTTTCCACATGTTTGTCTATATTTTAATTGATTTTTAATTCCTTATTAAAAAGAACTACTTTGATTTGTTTTTACAATCCTATTCTTTTTCCTTTGTGACTAATTTTGTCACTTTCTTCAATGCAAAAACCATTTTCCCCTTGCTAAATTACATTACTTAACATTTTTCTGCCTGCTACAATCCAATTAGTATCTTTCATCTTCTATTATAGTCCCTTCCCTTACATATGTCCCTTTACTTTTTAAGTTTTTATTGGAAAAAGTAACCGTGAAGAAAGAGTAGCATAATAAACCCCCATATATCCATCACTCAGTTTCAACAGTTGTTAGTACATTGTTAATCTTAATTATTATTCATGTCTTTCTACTTTTTAATTTTCTCATAGGAACTCATTATTATATTTTGTAAACTAGTGATGGATACAAAATTTAGCTCAGTTTTCTTCACAGTCCAACCCTCACATCCATACATGAAAGACCATAGCCTTGACTAGACGGACCTTTGTTGGCAAAGTAATATCTCTGCTTTTTAATATGCTATCTAGGTTGGTCACAACTTTTCTTCCAAGGAGTAAGTGTCTTTTAATTTCATGGCTGCAGTCACCATCTGCAGTGATTTTGGAGCCCCCCAAAATAAAGTCTGACACTGTTTCCACTGTTTCCCCATCTATTTCCTGTGAAGTGATGGGACCAGATGCCATGATCTTAGTTTTCTGAATGTTGAGCTGTAAGCCAACTTTTTCACTCTCCACTTTCACTTTCATCAAGAGGCTTTTTAGTTCCTCTTCACTTTCTGCCATAAGGGTGGTGTCATCTGCATATCTGACGTTATTGATATTTCTCCCGGAAATCTTGATTCCAGCTTGTGCTTCTTCCAGCCCAGTGTTTCTCATGATGTACTCTGCGTGGAAGTTAAATAAGCAGGGTGACAATATACAGCCTTGACGTACTCCTTTTCCTATTTGGAACCAGTCTGTTGCTCCATGTCCAGTTCTAACTGTTGCTTCCTGACCTGCATATAGGTTTCTCAAGAGGCAGGTCAGGTAGTCTGGTATTCCCATCTCTTGAAGAATTTTCCACAGTTTATTGTGATTCACACAGTCAAAGGCTTTGGCATAGTCAATAAAGCAGAAATAGATGTTTTTTTCTGGAACTCTCTTGCTTTTTCGATGATCCAGCAGATGCTAGCAATTGGATTTCTGGTTCCTCTGCCTTTTCTAAAACCAGCTTGAACATCTGGAAGTTCACGGTTCATGTATTGCTGAAGTCTGGCTTGGAGAATTTTGAGCATTACTTTACTAGCATGTGAGATGAGTGCAATTGTGCGGTAGTTTGACCATTCTTTGGCATTGCCGTTTTTTGGGATTGGAATGAAAACTGACCTTTTCCAGTCCTGTGGCCACTGCTGAGTTTTCCAAATTTGCTGGCATACTGAGTGCAGCACTTTCACAGCATCATCTTTCAGGATTTTTATTAGCTCAACTGGAATTCCATCACCTCCACTAGCTTTGTTCGTAGTGATGCTTCCTAAGGCCCACTTGACTTCACATTCCAGGATGTCTGGCTCTAGGTGAGTGATCACACCATCATGATTATCTGGGTCTTGAAGATCTTCTTTGTACAGTTCTTGTATGAATTCTTGCCACCTCTTCTTAATACCTTCTGCTCCTGTTAGGTCCATACCATTTCTGTCCTCTACTAGCTTTTTCTAATTCATACATAAAATCCCATACCCAAAAACAGAACACATAATCATTTGAAGTACACATAGAAAGTCCAGAAATAAACAACTTTATGGTCCATGAAACAATTGAAAATAACTTTAAGAGGACTTAGGTCATACAAAGTATATATATTGGTCCAAATGGAATTAAACTGGAAACGGAAAAACGTGTTTCTAAATAATCCATTGGGTCAAAATATCACTAAGGAAGTGATAAAATATATTTAACTAAAAGAAAAGAAAAACATATATCAATATATCATAAACTATGAGTAAAAATCACAATATTAAAAGTTCCATGAGACTCATCAAAATTCCAAGTAAAAATACAATGCTGATAGGTCTAGAAGAGAAAAGCAAAACAAGTTTAATAAAATTTAAATTGCCTATGTTAACTAAAGGGGCTTCCCTGGTGGCTCAGCAGTAAAGAATCTTCCTGGATTTCAGGAGCTTCAGGAGACACAGTTTCGATTCCTGAGTATGGAAGATCCCATGAAGGACATGGCAACCCATTCCAGGATTCTTGCCTGGAGAATCCCAGTGGACAGAGGAATCTGACAGGCTACAGCCCATAGGGCTGCAGAGACTCGGACATGACTGAAGCTACTTAGCACACGCACGCACATGTTGACTAAAAGTGAATGGTGCTAATGAAAACACCATAAGCAGCAAAACCATTTAAAAATCCATTTGGGGGCATTGTCTTATTATTGGTTTCTAGATTTTGATCCCATTAGAAATCCTTGCCCATATCAAGGGTCATACAGAGAAGATCTTGTATTTTCTTCTAATAATTTCAATGTCTAAAAATATAGTCTCTACATTTCTGCATACACTCTACCTCATATATGTACATTTGAGATCTTTCAATATAGCTTTTCTGTTTGTTAACTTGTTCTTTGATTCTTTTCCTCTCTTAAGGTCCTTCTATGGGATTTCCTGTGAATCTTTCTACTGTGTTTTTATGAATTCTTCAGCACTGTCTTCAAAATCATAAATCTTTGTGACCAGTATAGGGTTCTTTCCACGTATTAACTTGTAATTCCCAAACCCATTAACATATAGCCATGTGTATGTATTCATTTTGATGATGTCTAATGATATGTCTGTGATTGTTTCATTTTTCCCTGTTTTTAATTTTTTTAATTGTTTTGATGATGATTCATCCTCTCTTCAAATTAATTTTTAAAACCTGAAAGATTTTTAAGACATTCAGATTTTTGTGCTACTCTATATTTTATTCATCAGGAATTCATTCTCTATTGTATAATTTATTTTACTTTTCAAAGTCACACCAGAATTAAGTGGGTTCATTTAAGTTAAAAACATAGAAAAAATAACAGTGATAAAACTAATGAAACCTAACTAAACATCTTGACCAGCATTCACCTAACTAACAAAAAACAAAAGCAAAACAAACACTCAAATAACCCAACTACATCACTCATTGGGCTTGTACAGCTTTTTCAAAAGGAGACACATAAAAACACAATAGGGTCTATATAACAAAATCCTAGAAAACAATACTTCAAAGCTAAGGTGTAAGTGAGCCAGTGGTAGAACCATAGCCATTCAACCTCCTCTGGAATTTGCAACATCTCTCCTCTGTGACCATGATAGTTGTATTGACTTTCTTTCCCCAAAGTAGAAAAGGGGGTTTTGTACTGCCTTGATTGTGAAATATTCCCCTGACTTGGCAGGAACAGCTAGTAAGAGAATAAGAATTTTGGAGCTGTGTCCAATAGTCTGGAGAAACAGCTTGACAGTGTCCATGAAGAGACCAGATGTAACAGTTTGATGATATAGAGGGAGTTTCTGAAAAATGAGCAACCACAGTCCTTGAACAGCATTCAAGTAAAGCCATATAAGCTTTTATTTTAATGCTTTATTTGCCCAAAGTACACATTTTAAATATCTGGTGGCTTATCAGACTTTACATTGTTTTAGGTAGAAGAATTTAAAGGAGTCAGTACAATGATGAAGATTATATTTGCCTGGCTTTAAAATTAATATATTTTACCTTTATGTCTATAGAAGCTAGCTTTTGAATCTGGAGCCATGATGAAATATCAGTTCCTACTGGGTTACAGATTAAGTTGACCTTATTTCATGGTACTATGAAATTTTGCTTCTACTACAAGTGTAGAATACATAAACAATGTATTCCTTGTCTGCCAGCCAAATAAAAACTCTATTTTCATTGGCATATTAAGTCATCAAAATACATGATTTAAGTGGATGCAGACTCCCTATGTGATTCTCATGTTTACCTCTCATATGTTTATTGCAGGTATCGTGATAAACACAGGTATGGTAACACACACAGGCTAAACAGACGAGGTGAACACCACTGTTGAAACACTCAACAATACAAATGAAAAAAATTAGCCCTATTTTCTTTGTGACTACCTACCTCATTATTCTGATATGCATCTCTTTCTTACGCTATTGTGATCCATTTACTATATTTTTCTAAAGGTTCAAGGCTATATATTGTCACCCTGCTTATTTAACTTAAATGCAGAGTACATCATGAGAAACCCTGGGCTGGAAGAAGCACAAGCTGGAATCATGATCGCTGGGAGAAATATCAATACCCTCAGATATGAAGATGACACCACCCTTATGGCAGAAAGTGAAGAGGAACTAAAGAGCCTCTTGATGAAAGTAAAAGAGGAGAGTGAAAAAGTTGGCTTAAAGCTCAGCATTCAGAAAACTAAGATCATGGCATACGGTCCCATCACTTCATGACAAATAGATGGGAAAATAGTGGAAACAGTGGCTGACTTAATTTTGGGGGGCTCCAAAATCACTGCAGATGGTGACTGCAGCCATGAAATTAAAAGACACTTATTCCTTGGAAGGAAAGTTGTGACCAACCTAGACAGCATATTAAAAAGCAGAGACATTACTTTGCCAACAAAGGTTAGTCTAGTCAAGGCTATGGTTTTTCCAGTAGTCATGTATGGATGTGAGAGTTGGACTATAAAGAAAGCTGAGCGCCAAAGAATTGATGTTTTTGGTGTGGTGTTCGAGAAGACTCTTGAGAGTCCTGTGGACTGCAAGGAGGTCCAGCCAGTCCATCCTAAAGGAGAACAGTCCTGGCTGTTCATTGGAAAGACTGATGCTGAAGCTGAAACTCCAATAATTCGACCACCTGATGCAAAGAGCTGACTCATTTGAAAAGACCCTGATGCTGGGAAAGATTGAGGGCAGGAGGAGAAGGGGATGACAGAGGATGAGATGGTTGGATGGCATCACTGACTCAATGGACATGAGTTTGAGTAAACTCCGGGAGTTGGTGATGGACAGGGAGGCCTGGCGTACTGCAGTTCTTGGGGTTGCAAAGAGTTGGACACAACTGAGCAACTGAACTGAACTGAAAGAAAATTGTTTTTTGATTGCCACTTCAAAGGGAGAAAATACATTATTGCATAATGAAATGCCAATCAAGATCCTTTACCCTAATTCAAGGAGTTGCCTACTGTCTTGACTCACCAGGTGGTGAAAATGTAAAGATGTCATTCATAATTTAGAATTCTAAATTCCTTTGTCATTTAGAATTCATATTTATCAAAAACATAAGCCCAGGGTTTCACTGATGGCTCAGTGGCAAAGAATCCAACTGACAATGTAGGAGACATGTGTTTGATTCCTGATCCAGGAAGACCCCACATGCTATGGAGCAACTAAACCTCTGTGTCACGACTCGTGAGTCTGTGTTCCGGAGCCCGTGCTTCACAACAAGAGAAGCCTGCACACTACAACTAGAGAGTTGCTCCTACTCTCTGCAACTAGAGGAAAGTCCATGCAGCAACAAAGACCAAGCACAGTCAAAAAAAAAAAAAAATGCACTAGTGTGGCACTGCTGGAAACAATTTTCCACCTTTCATGACTATCTGGGCCACAGTTGTGAGTTTATAGGACTGTTTTCCTCCTTTTCCCTATTAATATCATCTCCATGGCTAATCCACAATGGTTAAGATTACCAAATGCTGACTAAAAATATCCTCCCATATACTTGTACCTTTAATCAAGATTATAAAAAAGTGAAAATGAAGTCGCTCAGTTGTGTCTGACTCTTTGTGACCCCATGGACTGTAGCCTACCAGGCTCCTCCATCCATGGGATTCTCCAGGCAAGAATACTGGAGCGGGTTGCCCCACCTCTAATCTGAATCCACACAAACCAAGTCATTTTTCTAAGTACAGAGCCTACAATAACTCCTTTAACAACTATCAGATGAAAAAAAAAAAAAAAGGATTTGAGAGATCAAACAACTCGCCCAAGGACATAAATCTAGTAGTAACTGGTTAATTGTAATTAATAACCAGATTTGTTTTATTCTAGCAGAGTTCTGTATTTATAGAGATAGCCTAGAAGTGCAGTTTTCTGAGTTCTCCTACTAACAATCTGAGAAACCCTCAAGACTGTTTTATGTAGTGGTTTAGAACACTTTCCCATCACAGCCACACGCAGGGAATTAACTGTAATGAAATCCTGATTCCAACAAGCCAGATGTGAAATCTACTTCGAGGAAAAGGGTAGAAATTTGAGCACTGGCTGGACATGATATTAAGGAAATATTACTTTTATTAGGTGAGTTATTTTATTGTGGAAATGTAAAAGAATGCCATTTGCAGGAAATGCATATTGAAATATGTAATAATGAAATGTCATGTTGTCCATAATTTCAAATGCTTAGAAAGTATTAAAATGCTTTAAAATAGAAATATGGACATATAAATACAACAAATATTGTAACACGTCAACAGGTGGTGAGTAAGTAGTCTTTTATTATACAATATTTTTAGTCTCATGTACAAAAAATTTTACCAAAAAAATGAGCAAAAGGAAAAAAAGAAAGAAAGGATTCTTTCCTGAAAGTCACACTCTCTGAGTTTGAGTCCTTCTCTACCATTTACTATCTTGAGAAATGTTATCTCACATTTTTAGGCTTCATTTCCTCATATGTAAAATGGTGATAATACTAATAACTACTTTATGAAGAGTCTAGCACTTAGTGGCTACAAATATATCTTGTTATTATTCAGCATTCCCAAATTATTCCCAGTATGGGTTTGTCAATAGAGCCCATATATTTCTGTTCATATTTGAAATACTTTTGGAAGCTAATCTAGATAGACCTTTAACTGCCAAAGTTAAAACAGTAAGAATATATTTAACTATGTATCAATTGGCTACAAGGAGTTCCATTTTTGTTTTCATGTTTTTTTAATTTTGTAAGAACTATAAAGTTAGTGGTTCTTATAATCTGCTGGCTATACTTTGCCAACAAAGTTTTGTATAGTCAAAGCTATGGTTTTTCCGGTAGTCATGTATGGATGTGAGAGTTGGACCATAAAGAAGGCTGAGCACCAAAGAATTGATGCTTTTGAACTGTGGTGTTGGAGAAGACTCTTGAGAGTCTCTTGGACTGCAAGGAGACCCAACCAGTCAATCCTAAAGGAAATCAACCATGAATATTCATTGGAAAGACTGATGCTGAAACTGAAACTCCAATACTTTGGCCACCTGATACGAAGAGCTGACTCACTGGAAAAGACCCTGATGCTGAGAAAGATCTAAGGTGGGAGGAGAAGGGGACAACAGAGGATGAGATGGTTGGATGGCATCACCAACTCCATGGATCAGTTTGTGCAAGCTCCAGGAGATGGTGAAGGACAGGGAAGCCTGGAGTGCTGAGGTCCATGGGGTCACAAAGTGTCAGATACAAGTCAGTGACTGACCAACAACAACCCCTAATAAGAAAGAAAATTCTGAACCAGATAGGCAATTGATGCATAGCTTTGAGGATAAGGGAGATGGCAATTAGACTGAGTACGAAATCTCTTTCAATGATGGTATAAACATTGGCTAATGGTCTCTGAGTAAGGATTTAGAATTATAACTGATAGAGTTTAACCATAATATCAAACAACCTCAGAAGCCAAAAATCAGTTTAGCTTATGCTACAAAAATAAGTACATAGTTTCTGTTTGAAATTTACAATAGTTAAAGCAAACTAAATCCATATAATTTCACAGTAAATATAATGTATGATTTGTTCATCAACAACCTGAAATGTGTTTTGGGGTTCTTTTGGCATTCACGTATTTAATGACATAAATATAATGGGCTTACCAGGTGGTGCTAGTGGTAAAGAACCCACTTGCCAAGGCAGCAGGCCTAGGAGATGCAGGTTCAGTCCTTTGGTCAGGAAGATCCCCTGGAGAAGAATGTTGCTACCCACTCCAATATTCTTGCCTAGAGAATCCCATGGACAGAGGAGCCTGGTGGGCTACAGTTCATAGGGTTGCAAAGAATTGGATACAACTGAAGTGACTTAGCAAGCAAGCATATAAATATGCCCAACTAAAAGTCATCACTAAAAATGTGACCTTCAAAATAGTATTATTTTATTATCATCTATGTTCTCAGTTTCTTTTAAAATAACAATTTATACAACTTGTACATGGCCTAATTCAGAGTTCTACCATCTTTGTTTCAAATTTTAATCATAGCACTGTTTGAAAATCAGAACCCTGACTATCAAAAATTGTCGCCAAAATTAAGACTCTCGTAGCAGGTACTTTTTTGTTACTTTCTTACCATTCATTTTCTCTTTCCCCTCTTTTTCCTTCTCAACAATCTTTAATTCCTTTTTGAAAACTCTTTAGATAGTTTCTGGTAAGGTTGACTCTGGTAAGGTTGACTCCACCCAGTTCATTATCTAATTTAAGCCAATCAGCAATGAAAGTTGAGCATGTGACCTGAAGCAGTGCAAGTGGAAAGAATACCAATGATTTGCTGTGAATGCTGGAAAAGCTATTACTGACTTTTTAGTTAATTGCACAATTAGCACACAGAGTTGCTGAAAGCCATCTCAGATTCCCAGAAGCAGTCAGCCAGAGTATATAGCTAAATCATAGAAATCTGAGCACAGAGATGAAAATAAAGGCCTTAGATAGCAAGGTGTGTGTGTGTGCTCAGCCTACCCAATGGACTGTATCCCACCAGCCTCCTCTGTCCATGGAATTTTCCAGGGAAGAATACTGGAGTGGGTTGCCTACTCCAGGGGAGCTTCCCTACCCAGAGACTGAACACATATCTCCTGCATTAGCAGGCGGATGCTTCACCACTGAACCACCTGGGAAGCCCCAGATACCAAAATAGTACCACTTAATTAGCCTCATCTGAAAACAGCTCTGTTTGTGGGTATATTTTTTAAAAAGGCAAAATTTTAAAGTTCTTCATTTTTCTACTAGTATAATCTGATTTCTGTTATATAAAACTTGAAGCATTCTTATTAACACATGATATTAGGTATCTTCTATATGATGGGAGCTCGCATAAGCCACACAAGATTTAGCCTTACATTCAATTTCATGCAACGTGGCAATCAGAATGTTATTGAACCTGACTTTTATTTGAAAATTCTTCAAATTTTCAAGTGTTCAGGAGTAAGCAAATCACTATAAGGAAAATAGTTTAAGTCTATACTGCAAAAATTTACAAACAAGCAAATTTATGATTAGAAAATAAATATTATTCCAATGGTATGCCACAATTTGCATCACTGCTTGTACCCATTCCCCTTTTGGTTTTGTTTATGTATTTCTCAAACCAGTATATCACAAGAGATGAGCTTTTGCATAAACCTCTCAATTAGAATTAAGTGAATCAGTGTTTTGTTTAAGCAAATGCCTAATCACTATTTTGGTTGGCTTTTATAATTCAGTAGTTGAATCAGAAATCATCAAATGCATATGATACAAAATTCTCTTAATAGCTGTGTACCTATCTAACTATGTATCTTAGTACACACATAAGATCTGTAAGGGACTGGCTGCCTATGTTTTCAGTCCCTCAGTTCCGTTTCTTCTCAGGTCTTCTGTAACTATCTCCTTTAAATTTGCTCACAAGCTAATGCAGAGGGCAGTTTTCTGAGACTTGGCTGAAAATTCATTAGGATAGTAATACAGGTTGTGTGATATTGATAAAAAAAAATAAAGAGGGTTGAACTGGATGTTACTTCATTTGCTTGAGCAGGGGAATTCTGTGATTACTTTTAATATGAGGTAAAAGGCTTTTTTTGTTTCCTGAACAGCTTCATTGAAGTATCTTTTCCTTTCTCTGTTCCTCTCTCAGCCCCATCCCTTCCAACCCTTTTCTATCCACTTAACATTTAAATCAGTCTGTAATCTGTCCTGAAACTCTATGTGCTATACGATAAATGTGATAACAACCTTGAGTTCTGTCCAGCTCTTCTTGGCTTCAGATCACAGGAAGCCTTCTTAGAGAGGGAAGAAAATGGACTTTCAAAGATTAGAATTACCACTTAGCAGATACACAGGAGCCAAAACCCGCAGACCGTTGAGAAGAGATTAAAAAAATAAATACTGACTTGCGGTGCCTTCTACTTTCCAGCTAAACCAGAAGAGGCATTTCCCATCTCTGAGGCAGTTGCTGGGCTGCAATCTTGTTAGAGTGTGCTTTGAAGTGTTTCCTGGTCTAGGGTCTTTTCCTTTCTAATCTGAGTTCAGCTTCTTTAGTAAAGGATCGTTAAGTCTTACCTTTGAATTCTAATTAAAGAAGCCACGCTGGGATACTGTGCAATCAAACCAAGAGACAAAGAAACATAACAAAAGCGGAAATTACTTCATTCACAGTCTAAGTTTACAGAGGGACTCCTAGAATATGAGGGCTTCCCTGGTGACTCAATGGGAAAGCATCTGTCTGCAATGCAGGAAATCTGGGTTCGATCTCTGGGTTGGAAAAATCTCCTAGAAATGGAATGGCCACCCACTTCAGTTCTTGCCTTAGAAGTCCATGGGCAGAGAAGCCTGGCAGGCTACAGTCCATGGGGTCGCAAAGTTGGACCCTACTGAGTGACTAACACTTTCACTTTCTAGAATATAGATATTCTGAGAAAGACAGGATCTTTGCGATGAGCTGACAGCTGTTGTCCGAAGTTATAGATGTAAGAGGAGAAACAGTGACTTTTAAAAAAATTCTCTGACAATGAAACTTTTAAGGCTAATCAATCACTTATTTGTGGTATTATTTTTCCTCCATTTGCTTATCAGAGCTTCTCCAAAGACAGTATGTATGTGTATGTATATACAGATATGAGTACATATATACATGCATATACATATATATGTATGTGTTAATATATGCTATTCAGCTTGATATCTTGAGCTATAAGTGTGATGGCTTATCCTAAAAATAAAACATTCCATTAGTAGTAATTGGAATTGAGTTAATGGTATTTTTACAAGGGTATTAAGTGATTAACTTGTTACTTTTTATTTTAGGATTTCTATTCATTTATAAATACCTATTACAGGCCAATTCTGTGCCAGATTTTATACTGAGTGCTACATGTAAACTAAATATACTTTCATAGTATGGATTCATATAATTCCATACATTATATTTTTAAAGCATTAAGATATTACACTTTCAAAAATTGTTTTTTAAATGCTCTTATTTGAGATTGGAAATCAGTCCTGAATATTCACTGGAGGGACTGATGCTGAAGCTGAAACTCCAATATTTTAGCCACCTGATACAAAGAACTGACTCATTGGAAAAGACCCTGATGCTGAGAAAGATTGAAGGCGGGAGGAGAAGGGGACAACAGAGGATGAGATGGTTGGATGGCATTACCGACTCGATGGACATGAGTTTGAGTAAACTCCAGAAGTTGGTGATGGACAGGGAGGCCTGGTGTGCTGCAGTCCATGGGGTTGCAGAGAGTTGGGCACAACTGAGTGACTGAACTGACTGATTCAAGATGGGCAAGTATTCCTAAACTGCTGAATTAGGAAACTAAGACTAAAAAATATACAGTGACTCGCTGAATGATAAGATCGCTCGGGATTTCTCAAGAGTAGAGTGCTGACTCAGTATCAGTGTCACCTTTGGGTGGGAGAACCAAGGTAAATATTTGTCATGAGTAAATTTGTGTAAAATTACTGTAAAATAATGGGATCCAAAATTATCCCCTTTGTGAGTTTTCCTTGCCTTTTCTCTCCACAATGAATATGTATCTTTGCGTATTGGCTTTATTTCCGGAATCCTTTAGTGGTAGAGTGTGAAGTTAAAGGGCCTAAGCACACCAGAAAGGGTGGGAGTAGAGATCAGAATGAGAGGAGAAACAGTGAAAAGTTTTGAGCATGCCATGGTGTTAAGGAAGAGTCTCCAAATAAGATTCTTAAAGAAGAAGCATAAACTACTTAAGCTACCCCTCTTAAAGAAGTCCCAAATACAGGTCTGTATTTTTGAAACTCCTGGAGCTGGATACATTTCTTCTGAACGTGGCACCTCTTCAAGACTGAGCCTCAGGCTCTCCTGGTGGTTCAGTGGTTAAGTACCCACCTTGCAGTGCAGGGGACACCAGTTTGATCCCTAATCCCGGAAGATGTCACATGCTGAGGAGCAGCTAAGCCCATGCACCACAACTACAGAGTCAGCACTCTAGAGCCTGAGAGCTGCAACTACTGAGCCCGTGTGCCTTGAGAGCTGAAGCCCATGTGCCCAGAGCCCATGCTCCATGTGAGAAACCACTGTAATAGGAAGCCTGCCCACCCCAACTAGAGAGTAACTCCTGCTTGCCACAACTAGAAAATACCCGTACACAGCAATGAAGACTCAGCACAGCCAAACATTTAAAAAACTTAAAAAAAAAAAAAAAAGGTTGAACCTCATGGAGCTATGTGTTATCATCGGGTATTAAGTATATGGGAAGATTGTGCAACATTCTACTAACAAAAGATCACAATGCGTTAAGCACAAAATGTCAACTCTGATTTCTAGTAGGTCAGCTCTTGCTCCTGGGAGTTGTCAAGCCTTCTTCCATCCTACATATGACCGACAAAAACAAGCCAGTTTCTGATAAGCAAGCTTTGTGTTTTACTTCTAAACTGCTTGCCCTACATCAACACTTGCTCCTGACCATCTAAGTTTCTGAGGCTGTTTTTGTGGTTTATGGGCTTAGGTATTAACCCTCATAGTATATGCTCAACACCATTTCCTCAGACCCAGGGAATCACTGTCTTAAGCTATAGTTTCTCCCACCTGCTCTGCCAGCTTCAGGGTTCCCTAATCAGCCTAGGACTTGAAGGGCAGGGGTTTATAATTGTATAAACCCCTTTTACATGCACATTATGTTTATAATTGATGTGTTTATAACTGAGGAGTTACTTTTGTACATTTGCTGTTGTTGTTCAGTCACTCAGTCGTGTCTGACTCTTTGTAACCCCTGCAGCATGCCAGGCTTCCCTGTCCTTCACCATCTCCCGGAATTTGCTCAGACTCATGTCCATTGAGTCAGTGATGCCATCCAATCATCTTGTCCTCTGTCATCCCCTTCTCCTCCTGTCTTCAATCTTTCCCAGCATCAGGGTCTTTTCCAATGTGTCAGCTCATCGCATCAGGTGGCCAGAGTACTAAAGCTTCGGCTTCAGCATCAATCCTTCCAATAATTATGCAGGGTTGATTTCCTTTTGTACATTACAAGATAATTCCTGAAGAACAGACCCTACTCAATTACAGAAAATTTCAAAATTACCGTCTTTTACTGCTATACCATGTGCTATGAAGCTCACATGTTAAACAGAGCTTGTGAAGAGAATATAGTCATTATTGTCACTAAAAAACCAAGACAAATGTTATGACATTGAGTTTGAGAACAATATTTCAACACAGTGAGCCTTTTAAGTAAATGACTCATACACACAGGAAATTACATACAGATAAATACATAAATATGTATAAATAGCATAGATATATGTAAGAATCTCCTTTTGCTTTATTTCCTTTTTAAAATATTTGACTCCCTTTCTTTTGCTGAATTCTCTACATTAGAAAATGAACAGTAATTTTGAATAGTAATTTCTGACACGCTCATGATTTACAGAAAAGTACTCCTTAACTTCTAGAATTACATTCTCAACCCAGAGCATTCATATACCTCACTACTTGTTTCACATTTTCCCTATATGTCTCAGGATCACTTCAGCTTTAAGTTTTCCAAATCTGATCTCTGGATTTGTTTTCCTTTTTAGACTTCTCCATCTGAATCAAAGGCACCTTCATGAATCCACTAACACAGTCAGAAAACTGTGCTCTCTCCTTGTCATCACCATCAGAAACATTTTCAATTTTACTTCCAAAATGTACTTCACAATTGTTCACTTTTCCCAGTCTCCATCTACTTCAAATTTCTGCCACCTACATCCTGCACTGTGCAAATGTCTCCTTTGCCATCTTTCCTCTTCTATGTACTCTTGCCTCCCTCCATCCCATTTTCACATAATAGCAAAGATGATCTCAAAGTTTAATGGTATTCACTGCTGAAAATTCTTTTCTAGTCCCCTGTCACATATAGGATATGATCGAGATTTTAAACAGCATCAGCAAAGTCTTACATAATCTGTCCTTAATCTTTCCATCCTTATTTTATAATATGCTTCCAGTAGCCTGAAAGAACCCACCAAGCTGATCTTCTTTCAGTTTTTCAAAATAGCCAACCCCTTCTGTCTATTTGCCTTAGTATATACATTTCCTTCTGCATGGCACACTCTTTTAACATCTTTATCACGCTGACTTTCCTGTGGTTCAGTGGTAAAGAATTTGCCTGTAATGTAGGAGATACAGGTTCGATCCCTGGGTGGGGAAGATGCCCTGGAGGAAGAAATGGCAGCCTACTCCAGTATTCTTGTCTGGAAAATACTTTGGACAGAGGAGTCTGGCAGGGTCACAGAGTCAGACACAACTGAGGGACTGAGCATGATCAGACTGACTTAAAATACCATTTCCTGTCCTATATCCCAAGATTTTTGCTATTTTTGACCAGAAATTCTTGTCTGAAGATATTTGCAGGCCATCACAGGTCATGCAAGAGACAGGTCACAGTCCTAGGCTTTTTATGCTGAGAAATGAATTCTCTCCCTCTTCATTCTAGGAACAACCTTCAAGCAAGGGCTGATGGGAGTTTGTCCACTCACCCCAGCATCCCCACCCTCAGTTGGGATAAGGAGTGCTGGTGGTGGTGGTTTAGTCACTAAGTCATGTCCAACTCTTGTGACCCCATGGACCATAGCCTGCCAGGCTCCTCTATCCATGGGATTTCTCAGGCAAGGATACTGGAGTGGGTTGCCATTTTCTTCTCCAAGGAATAAGGGATATTGCACACCATCTCTTGGCATTCCGAGAAGGATTAAGTCCTAGTTGCCCAAGGGGTAACCTGTTTTAAAACAAATCTTTAAAAGATTATTTTGTTTTATATCTCCAGTCTCCCACAGGTACACCTCTCATAAACTTCATGTACCTTCACCCCTGCCTTGGGTCAGCTTTTGGAGACTCTAACTTAAGGCACAGAACATTTCATCACAAAAACAGAATCATTTATTTGACTAAGCCATGCATATACAAGGCATAACTAGGAAACATTTTACTCATTTTGCTTGTTTTGAGGAAAAAAAAAAAAGAATTGACAATCCTGGAATTATTCAGTAGTAATATCCCTGAAATCTGGTGCTATTTATATGTGTCTGTGCACTGAATAGGAGAAGGAAATGGCAACCGACTCCAGTATTCTTGCCTGGGGAGTCCTGTGGACAGAGAAGCCTGGTGGGCTGCCGTCTATGGGGTCGCACAGAGTCGGCTACGACTGAAGTGACTTAGCATGCATGCATACTTTGGAGAAGGAAATGGCAACCCACTCCAGCATTCTTACCTGGAAAATCCCGGGGATGGAGGAGCCTGGTGGGCTGCTGTCTATGGGGTCGCACAGAGTCAGACACGACTGAAGTGACTTAGCAGCAGCAGCAGCAACAGCACTAAATATATGTTTATGGTATATAAATGTTTGACTTTTAACCAATTATTTATGAGTTAAATAAATACGTTTGCATTAAATGGAGCTATTTCATCTAATTTTTGATGAGTATCCACGTGTAAACATGTTTGTATGAGTTACCTGTGTGATTATGTTAACCTATGTGGCTAGTTATATGGAGAGTTGTTTTAGAAGAATATTATTTTGATTATTTCATGTTAAGAAAACAGAGTTTGAAGATCATACTAGATATACTTTTATTAAGAATGTACCTTACAGAATAAAAAAATCAGATGTAATATTGAACTACCAAGAACCAGGTGGCCAAAGAAAGACTTCAATGGCTTGTATTACTAAATTTTGTCTCCCTAAGTAGTGGGAAACAGTTAATTCAACTAAGTTCAGAGGCAGCAGCTACAGAGGAACTACTTGAGTAGAAGGGGCCAAAATGCTGTCTATGTGAGTGTTTGTGGCTGTTACTCATACCCTCCCTTAGCAGCCAGGCTGGCCTCCAAAAATACTTCCAGGTCAGCCTTCACTGCAACAAGGAAACTCCATGTTTCTGACACTCATCTTCAGAAGTTTGTTGACACTGAAGAACCTGAGTGTGGTCATTTGTAAATTAGCTAGTGATACAAAGAAAATTAATAGGTTATCTTTTAATCTGGAATTAGCATGATGTAATCTTTGGGACCATTAGGAGAGCTCCCATTCCACAAAGATGGTATTTTATTGCTTATTTTGTTTCTAATTAAATATCTACCATTAGAGATGCACTATTTTACTGTTTGATTCTCTCTCCTCTCAAAGGGCTTACTTCCCCCCTCCTTTGATCCAAGACTGAATGTTGGGAAGCTTATGTGTGGCTGGGGAAAGAACCCTGGTACATGTGCTGTGCTTCCCTGGTGATCACAAGTGCCCTGAGACACATACAATTCCTGGATGTCATGAGTGACTCATGTGACTCATCTACCTGGCCATTTGGACTGTCAAACCAGCTCTCATGATAAAGTTTGTAGTGCACAAAATTTTTGTCTCTTGATGGTTTTCTAACATTGGATACAAATTTCAGTTGTTCCACTGATTTTCTTAGCACTGCTATGTCTCTACAATAGACAAATGGGAATTCCTGGACCTGGCATACTAATTGTAGGCTATGGATGTTATGCCATCTGCCCTGGTTCTTCCACTCCCACATTGTGTTGGACAAGACAGTGAAGTATCAGTCAGTTCAGTTCAGTTCAGTCCCTCAGTCGTGTCCGACTCTTTGCGACCCCATGAATTGCAGCACGCCACACCTCCCTGTCCATCCCCAACTCCCGGAGTTCACTCAGACTCACGTCCATCGAGTCAGTGATGCCATCCAGTGAAGTATAGCATCAATTAAATATTCTTAGAGTCTTCCTCACCTTCTCGAGAATTTCTCTCTTCCTATGATGGCTCAGGCTTCCCAGGTGGTTCAGTGGTTAGACAAAGCAACAAACAAATCTGCTTGCCAAAGCAGGAGCCACAGGACATGTGGGTTCAATCCCTGGGTCAAGATCCCCTGGAGGAGGAAATGGCAACCCACTCCAGTATTCTTGCCAGAATAATCCCACAGAGGAGCCTGGCAGGCTATAGTCCAGGCAGTCACAAAGAGTCAGACATGACTGAGCACACACCCATTTACCATCTGCCCATCTAGTCTTTCCTAATATCTCCTTTGTACTATTCTTCACAGAGGAGAACTTCCCATATGAAACTGCCTTTGTTTACACTATGCTTTCTGTTACTGTTAAACACTATACTTATATTACTCAAGGGTTGGTGTTTAAAATGCAAATATGATTCAAAGGTCACTTGGGAAATCAAACACTTGAGCATAGTCGATTTATGTTGCTTTATTACAACAGAAACAAAATATTATCTGTATTATTTTGGCAATAAATGGCAAAAAGATTCACATTTCCATAGCCCTACTAGGTTTTAAAGGTTGCTAAAATCTTTGACGGTGTGGATCACAACAAACTGTGGAAAATTCTGAAAGAGACGGGAATACCAGACCACCTGACCTGCCTCTTGAGAAACCTATATGCAGGTCAGGAAGCAACAGTTAGAACTGGACATGGAACAACAGACTGGTTCCAAATAGGAAAAGGAGTACGTCAAGGCTATATATTGTTACCCTGCTTATTTAACTTATATGCAGAGTACATCATGAGAAACCCTGGGCTGGAAGAAGCAGAAGCTGGAATCAAGATTGCCGGGAGAAATATCAATAACCTCAGATATGCAGATGACACCACCCTTATGGCAGAAAGTGAAGAGGAACTAAAAAGCCTCTTGATGAAAGTGAAAGTAGAGAGTGAAAAAGTTGGCTTAAAGCTCAGCATTCAGAAAATGAAGATCATGGCATCTGGTCCCATCACTTCATGGGAAATAGATGGGGAAACAGTGGAAACAGTGTCAGACTTTATTTTGGGGGGCTCCAAAATCACTGCAGATGGTGACTGCAACCATGAAATTAAAAGACACTTACTCCTTGGAAGAAAAGTTATGACCAACCTAGATAGCATATTAAAAAGCAGAGATATTACTTTGCCAACAAAAGTCCATCTAGCCAAGGCTATGGTTTTTCCAGTAGTCGTGTATGGATGTGAGAGTTGGACGGTGAAGAAGGCTGAGCGCCGAAGAATTGATGCTTTTGAACTGTGGTGTTGGAGAAGACTCTTGAGAGTCCCTTGGACTGCAAGGAGATCCAACCAGTCCATTCTGAAGGAGATCAGCCCTGGGATTTCTTTGGAAGGAATGATGCTAAAGCTGAAACTCCAGTACTTTGGCCACCTCATGCGAAGAGTTGACTCATTGGAAAAGACTGTTGCTGGGAGGGATTGGGGTCAGGAGGAGAAGGGGATGACAGAGGATGGGATGGCTGGATGGCATCACTGACTCGATGGATGTGAGTCTGAGTGAACTTCGGGAGTTGGTGATGGACAGGGAGGCGTGGTGTGCTGCAATTCATGGGGTCGCAACGAGTCGGCCACGACTGAGCGACTGAACTAAACTGAACTGAACATTTGGATGAAGTAGTGTTTCTGAAGATCTTCTAGTTGTTCCAACTCTTCTTTTCCTTGTCACTTGATAATAACTGATCAAATCCTACTTTCAAAAATTACAAATGAAATGCTGGGTCATTGAGCACTGTGGTAGAAGAGCAGGGATTGTCCTTTCCATTAATTACTTAAAGCCACCCACCTACCAAAGAGAATCTACTAGAGAAATTTTATAAGAAAAAAATAGCAACCATGATTTTGTCCTAGTCTTTAGTAAGTAGTGGCTGGTTATAAGGGGAACTATTTGGTCAGTGATGTGATTTGGGAAGGTGAAACTGAAAAATTGAGAGAGTTGCTTTAGTATTAATAACACATTCAAATGTTAAGAAAATTTAGAACAAATTGTGATGACTAGCCACTAAAAATTTTTAGACAAGCAAGACATTAAATTTGTGGGGGACCAAAATGAAAACCTAAAATGACTTCACGGTTACTCAATAAATATGTTTTCTATGAACTTATGGACTATGACCACATGAAAAAAGTATACCATTCCTCTAGAAAATAATTTATTTCCCTTGCTAAACTAGTTTTTTAGCCTTCCTATCCCTAGTTAACCTTGCTCCTTAAACAGATATGAAATATAGAGACCAAAGATGCTTTTTAATATTTGTTATTATTATGAAGAAATACATTTTGATTGAATTTCTATCTCATATTCATTTAGGCCTCATGGATTTCTAATTTCACCTCAAAGCAAAGTAACTCAAAATGAATGGGTCTTTTCATTAAACAATAGAAGAGTATCATGTTTCTCATAATGTCAAAAACAAATAAAAAGCCAGCAGTTGTGCACTGATGAATAACAGATCAGAGTCCTTTTAATCATGTCATCTTAAAAAAGAAAAAACGCCTTTACTTTCTCGTTACATCAAAACTATAAAATTACTTTATAAAATCCAAATGCCTATATTCCAGAATAAAAGCTACTACATTATGTTACCCGTGCCATAATTTAAGCCAAATGTTTCTCAAATTATACATATAGATTCTAATTTACCTTTCTAAATCAAATCTTGCATGAACAATGTGCCCCAAACATAAAATTTTGTTTTGGCACAGACTGAAATGTGAAGAAATTTAATTGAATTTCATTGATATTATGTCCTGAGCCTGAAAAAGACTACTAATATTCCTATTTATATTATCTTCTGATAAGAAGACATATCTATAAAAGATATACTTGTGTTATCTTAAATGAAAATAAGATAATGGCACTGGTATATAGGACTTCCCCCATTGCTCAGTGGTAAGGAATCTGCCTGCCAGTGCAAGGAGATGAAGGAGATGTGGGTTTGATCCCTGGGCTAGGAGGATCCCCTGGAAGATGAAATGGAAACCCACTCCAGTATTCTTGCCTGGGGAATTCCATGGACAGAGGAACCTAGCAGGCTACAGTCCACAGGGTTGCAAAGAGTCAGATACAACTGAACACACATATACAACTGGTATTCTAGGGGTACAGAGGAAGTCACTCTAAAGTCATTATTCCTGGAAGGGTTCAGGACAGTCAAACAGAATCATTCAACATTTAGCATTTTTAAGACAATTTATAACACAGGCAACATTAGATTTTTTTCATGGAGGCATATAGGTAAATCGATTTTCATGGGCTAGTGTAGACAGTTCAGTTCAGTCACTCAGTCATGTCCGACTCTTTGCAACCCCATGAGTCGCAGCACGCCAGGCCTCCCTGTCCATCACCAACTCCCGGAGTTCAAAGAACAGAAATTGACATCAGTTTTGTCCAGTTGTTCTAGCTGTGCCTTTAAAACCATCTGGAGATGAAATAGCTGAGTACAACACCAAAGCAACCCTGTTCAAACACTGTGAAATAATACATCCTGTCATGTCCTCCTTTTTTCTTTTCACATAAAACTGGGGCAGGCCAGGGGGTCCTAAATGGGAAGACAAATGAGAGGAAAAAGTATAAGTGGTTCAATGTTTAGGAGAACTTCTTAAGTAACTTCACTTGCCTATTGAAGTGCTTAAGCAGTAAATGCATAAAATTGCTGATGATCACGGTGGCTGTGGTATGCAGGCACAAAAACACAGCAGCAAGATCTGGGTGGTCTTAGAGGGGAAGAGACTTGATGGCAAATTTTGCAAGGAAAATCTTGACTCAAACTGCCTCAGGAGCTGAAGAGCCACATCATAAAACCAATTTGAGCCCATAATAAAGTCAGAAGGCAAGTCTATCCTAAAACACTTAACTTCTGAATTAGGTTGGAAAAAAAAAAAAAAAAACCTGTTACTGAAACAAAACCCAAACCTTGCAGGCTAGAAATAAAGTCCAAGCAACCAAATGCAAATTGCCTATGGCTAGAGACAAGAGTAGATTAGGTAAACCCTCTTGAACAAATACCACACTATTTAATGGATGGTACTGACAGCCAAGATAATTTTGATCATTCATTCATTGAATAAATATTTATCTAGTGAGTGCCTACTATGTACCCTGGTACTATTCTAAGGCTCTGGGAATATATCAGTGATGACGAATAACAAAGATCTTTGTCCTCATGCATATTACATTTTAGTGGCAGGGGACAGAAATTAAATAGCAAAAAGTAAGTTATACAGTTTGTTAGATAATGGCAAGTGCAATGGAAGAAACAAAGCAAGTTAAAGCTGATATGAAGTGTTGTGGAAAGGAAGTAGGATCAAGAAAGTTTCCATTGACCTAAAAGAAGTAAGCAGTCCATGTAGACCTCTGTGGGAAGAGTGGTCCAGACAGAGAGAAGGGCAAAGTGAAATCTTAATCCAGCAATGTGTCTGGCTGGTTTGAGGAAGAATAAGGAAACCAATGTGGCTGGAATGTTGTAAAAAGTAGGTAAGAGAGTAGGGTTCAAATGACGGAGAGCCTTGTAGATGACTTTGTCTTTTGGGAATTCCCTGGCTGTCCAGTGGTTAGGACTCGGTGCTTTCACTGCCAGGGACCCAGGTTCAATTGCTGGTGGGGGAACTAAGAGCCTGTAAGCTGCATGGTACAGCTAAAAACAAGAAAAAGACTCTTGCTTTTATTCTGAATGAGTTGGGTGACCATTGGAAGATTATAAATTATGTGAGATAATCATTTTTAGCAGGCCTGTCAGCTGCTATAGTGAATAGATCATAAGGAGTGAGAGTGAAAATAGGAACTCTCAGTAGCAACCCAGCAAAAATGGGTAAGAAATGATGGCAGCAGGAAGTAGGAAAAGAGGTGACAAGAAGTGATCCCATTCTAGAGCAAGATTTCTTTGTCTTCGTACTACTGATGTTTCGGCCAGATAATTTTGTTTTGTGAGGATTGTTCTATGCACTGTAGGATGGTTGGTGGCCTCTCTGATCTCTAATGAGATGCCAGTAACAAACTCTCAATTGATTTGTGACAACTAAATATGTCTCCCAACATTTCCAGGAGTGGAAAGTTGATTCTCAGTTCAGTTCAGTTGCTCAGTCGTGTCCGACTCTTTGTGACCCCATGAATCACAGCATGCCAGGCCTCCCTGTCCATCACCAACTCCTGGAGTTCACCCAGACTCATGCAAGGAGATCCAACCAGTCCCTCCTAAAGGAGATCAGTCCTGGGTGTTCATTGGAAGGACTAACGCTGAAACTGAAACTCCAATACTTTGGCCACCTCATGTGAAGAGTTGACTCGTTGGAAAAGACCCTGATGCTGGGAGGGATTGGGTGCAGGAGGATAAGGGGATGATAGAGGATGAGATGGCTGGATGGCATCACTGACTCAATGGATGTGAGTTGGTGATGGATAGGATTTATTCTAGATGTATTTCATAAGCAAAGTCAAAAAGACTGGAAAGATTTGACTCAAGTATGATGTGTTAGCTGAAGGAGTTAACTTTTGTTACCATAAGATAAAAAGAGCTGCACAAATAAAACAAATAATCCAGAGTGTGTTGGTGAGCACTGTTCAAATGAGTCAACCTGGGACCGGCTTGGAAGGGGGTTCTGCCTTCCTAAATAGTTCTAATCTACTAGGTAGCTCAGAAGAACTAAAGTCAATTTTCAACTTGTAGAAAGGAGGGAAAATACAGAGGTCAAACAAAAACAATTTTAAGAATATGAAGTAAAAATTGTATGCTTCACATTAACTCATGTCTCATTGGAGGAATGGCTAGCCATATGGCTATTTATAGCTATAAAGAATCTGGAATGTAGTCTCTAGCTGTGAATATATTTCTGCTTTATTGACTATGCCAAAGCCTTTGACTGTGTGGATCACAATAAACTGTGGAAAATTCTTCAAGAGATGGGAATACCAGACCACCTAACCTGCCTCTTGAGAAATCTGTATGCAGGTCAGGAAGCAACAGTTAGAACTGGACATGGAACAAGAGACTGGTTCCAAATAGGAAAAGGAGTCTGTCAAGGCTGTATATTGTTACCCTGCTTATTTAACTTCTATGCAGAGTACATCATGAGAAACGCTGGACTGGAAGAAACACAAGCTGGAATCAAGATTGCCGGGAGAAATATCAATAACCTCAGATATGCAGATGATTCCACCTTTATGGCAGAAAGTGAAGAGGAGCTAAAAAGCCTCTTGATGAAAGTGAAAGAGGAGAGCAAAAAAGTTGGCTTAAAGCTCAACATTCAGAAAACTAACATCATGGCATCTGGTCCCATCACTTCATGGGAAATAGATGGGGAAACAGTGGAAACAGTGTCAGACTTTATTTTTTGGGCTCCAAAATTACTGCAGATGGTGACTGCAGCCATGAAATTAAAAGACACTTATTCCTTGGAAGAAAAGTTATGACCAACCTAGATAGTATATTCAAAAGCAGAGACATTACTTTGCCAACTAAGGTCCGTCTAGTCAAGGCTATGGTTTTCCCTGTGGTCATGTATGGATGTGAGAGTTGGATTGTGAAGAAGGCTGAGCACCGAAGAATGGATGCTTTTGAACTGCGGTGTTAGAGAAGACTCTTGAGAGTCCCTTGGACTGCAAGGAGATCCAACCAGTCCATTCTGAAGGAGATCAGCCCTGGGATTTCTTTGGAAGGAATGATGCTAAGGCTGAAGCTCCAGTACTTTGTCCACCTCATGTGAAGAGTTGACTCATTGGAAAAGACTCTGATGCTGGGAGGGATTGGGGTCAGGAGGAGAAGGGGACGGCCGAGGATGAGATGGCTGTGTGGCATCACTGACTCGATGGACGTGAGTCTGAGTGAACTCCGGGAGATGGTGATGGACAGGGAGGCCTGGCGTGCTGCGATTCATGGGGTCACAAAGAGTCGGACCCGACTGAGCGACTGAACTGAACTGACTGAAATAAAACATGGGTAGAGAAGAATCCATAAGTAAATGGAGGATTTAAAATGGGAGATAGTTAGGTTTCTCTGCAAATAGTGTCTCCAAAGCTTCTTGGTCAGATTAACTAGAAGGATCATGTTGCATTAACCTTATTAGGAAAAACTACTGGTGGAACTTGTTTGTCAAAAGCTGGGGGGGTGGGAGGGTGAGGGGAGTTCTTTCTGAGCATATTAAGTTTAAGATGTTTATTTGACAGTCAAGTAGAGATTTTCACTAGATCAGAAGAGAGTTTTGAAAAAGAGATACAAATTTGGGAATTCAAGCTTGTAAAATGGGTAAGCTCACAGAGGGAGTGTATATATAAGAATAAAGAATTCTAGCAATTAAGTCTTACAGTATTCCGATACTTGCAATTTAGGAAGAAAAAGAAAAATCAACAAATGAGACCAAGAAGTAGCAGTAAGTGGAAAGCAAATCAATTGGATATCCCAGAAGCTAATGAAAAAGTGCCTTAAGGAAAACAAGATGGTCAGTTATGTAAAACACTGATGTCAGTAAGATGAAGATGGAATATTAATCATGATGATTTTTGAAAGAGCAATTTGGGTGGGAGAGAGGATGTGAAAGGGTTCAAGAAAAAATGAGAGAGGGAATTGGAAATAAGTATTATGGAAACTTTTTCAAGGAATTTTACTGTGATGCAGAGCAGAGAGATGGAGCAGATGCTGGGGAGTGTGGGGTGGGACATGGCAGAGAGTTTTTAATAAGGGGATACATTCATAGCATGTTTGAATGCTAACCTAAAATATGCAGAAGAGAAGGGGAAATTAACATTAATTTTTTATAATTTTTTTCTAGTACCTCAAAGCTTAACTAGCTTTAGCTCTACTATTAAATTCTATTAATTCTTTTCTGTTTAAAAAATGATGTACATGGAAAGTCTGTATTTTGATTCAGAAATGAAATGTAAGATATAAAGTTTTTATATGTTGAAACTTATACAAGAATATTTCTTGTACAAGAAATATTTTTGGAATATTAAGGTTGACATTCAGTCATTATGGGTTAGCATGACCATCTACTAGATGTTTCCTCCAAATCTGATAATCTTTATCTAGCCATATGCTGCTCACAACAGACAAAGCTAAATCATAAAGACAAGAGAAGGGTGAATGTCAAATTATTGAAAAAGAGATATCATGCAAATATTAACAAAATAAAGATTGACATGACTATTAATATAAAAGCATGCTGGCATATAGAGAGAGTTAATACATAATAAAAGCAATTCAAATCATTTGGAAGATAAAACACTCCTAAAATTATATATACTTAATAATGCAACTTCAAAAACTCAAAGTTGACCAAAATACAGGAAAACATTGATAAACAGATCATCATAGTAAGAATTTTAATATAATACCCAGTAATTACTAAAACTTGGGCATACACACTAGCCAAATAAGCTTGATGTAAAGACTGTAAATACAACACCAAACCTGATAAATGAGGAAAATATATTTTTTTCAAGCACAAATGGAATATTGGCAAACATAAACCATGTACCAAAGTAAGTCTCAACAGTTGTTAAACTCTGCCCACAACAAAATTAAGTGGGTTATCAATATAAAGGCAACATTCAAAATAGTCCATTTGGGGAAAATTCTAAGATACACTTCTAAATAACACATGAGTCAAAGTGCCTTTTGTTATTAATTGGCATCTATGATATGCAAAAATTTTTTAAAGTCCTCCTAGGAAAGACTAATATAAGAATGAATCTTTGGCATGATTCAGTAAGAAATCAAAAAGAGAAGGCAAATAATATATGGAATAAAAAATACTTTACTGAAGATACATGCATATTTTTTAAACTAATGGAATAACAAACATAGGTAATAAACATTAAAATGAGTACAAATAGATTTTAAATCTAAAATTTATCTTAGAATGATAAGATCCATTAAAACTAGTTCAAAAAGATAGCAAAAAAGAGTATATCATAACCACTAAGGAAAACAACTCAAAATGTATACTATTTCCCCTTCCTCCTAAAAGAAATCATGGACCCAAATAATTTTAGAGGTGTGTTGCTGCTGCTGCTGCTGCTAAGTCACTTCAGTCGTGTCTGACTCTGTGCAACCCCATAGACAGCAGCCCACCAGGCTCCATCCACGGGATTTTCCAGGCAAGAGTACTGGAGTGGGGTGCCATTGCCTTCTCCCTTAGAGGTGAGTACCCATTTTCAATCAAGGAATAAATAATCCTAAAATATAACCTCATCTACAGAATGTAAAATTTAGGAACATAGAATTAATGGGCTAATATATCTTGTTTTTGCATCTTCTATAGAATCTAAGTAGAAATAGTATTAAATTTGAAATCAAACAGCTCTTAGAGATATAAGTTCCTTTGATATCCAAACTGGACAAGGTAATAAGGGAGTATAAAATTATAAGTGAATCTTTTTAAAGAACACAAATAGAAAAAATTCTATATAAAACATCATACAATATATTTAAAATATACAATATATTTTAAAAATCATAATGGCCAAATGAATATTTTCCCAGGAAAGCAGGGATTATTTAACATTAGAAAATTGATTAATGCTACTTGCCTTTAAGCAACATAGTAAGAAGATGCTTTAATAAGCTTAATGGACTTCGAAATCATACAAATGACAGATTACACATAGAAAGATAATACTCAAAAGTGCTAATTAGAAAAAAGAAAAGTGCTAACTAACTGTGTTGTTGGCATGATGAGTTATACTAATACAATTTTATGACTTTGCAATATCTTTACATACTGGTATAAACTCTTGGTATATTAGTTATTGAAAGTATATTGTAATTTGTGTAGAATTTTTATCACTATGGTTATTTATGAAATGAAATATGATTTTATTTCATGTAATTCTGTTTTCAAATATTCTCTAGTATCACAGAAATATTAGATATCCTGTGTTCAGAAAAACTTTTATAAGTGTTATCCTATAAATTTATAAATTTAACATCTGCTAAAATTCAGCTGTAATCTGTTTGCCTGGTTCTGTCTTGGAAAGGCTCCCGATTACCAGTCCAAGATTTTCAAGAACTGTTGGTCTATTTGTGTTTTCTTCTTGTGCCAATCTGGCATTTCCTATTTCCCCCTTTGAAATTTCTCACCCAGGATTTTAATCATTCTTGTATGGTTTCTTATACTATTCTTTTTTTTTTTTTTTTTTGTAAAAAGAAAGCCAATGGGAGTTTGCTGTATACTATTATATATACTTTATTATACTGTATACTATATTATAAATAATTTGTACTTTCTGCTCTTTGTAGCTATTCCTTTTCACTTTAAATTTAAAATTTTCTCTTTCCCAGCTTCAGAGAAAGTTTGTCTATTTGTATTAATCTTTAAAAAAATACCAATAATTTCCTTTGTAAAAGACACAAAGTTAATATTTCTCAAATCTTTAATGTAAGTCCTTCAGTATTTTTATTTAAAAAAATGGTTGAAATGATTAATAAATAGGTAAACCCCCAGGATATGCTTAACTGAAAAAACAAAACAATACCATAAAAATGAGATGAAATATAAAATTAAAACCATGAAAATAGTCACCAGAAAACTATTATTTAATCAAGAAAATGATCAGTCATACAACTTGAGGCATGTAACCTCAAAGTTTTAATATATCTAAAGCTAAAACTGAGGTTCTACTGGAAAAAATTAGAAATCATATTAAGAAAATGTTATATAAATCATATTAAGAAATTATAAATCAAACAGACCCAAATTAAGCATGTATAAAGCAGATTAAATAATATACTTAAGATTTATCTGACATAAAGATAGCTCTGCATACAATAGGAAATACACTCTCATTTAAAACATGTATTGGATATTGATAAAAATTGACCAAGTAATAAGCTATCACAAAGTAAATAAAAAATCCTAAAAAGCTGACCCCTATAGGAGGCATTTATGTGACAAAATGGAATAACATCAGAAGTCCACAAAACAATAAGCTTACTCACATTGACAGGAATCAGTGGCTCATTGGCTAACCTAGGCTGGCCCTCTTTGGGGTAACTGAGAAGACTTGGTTTTGCTATTTCGCTCTCCAGGCAGCTAAACCAAGCATGTTCTCACAGTAATGGCAAAGTGCGTGAGTCAGAAAGGCTTGGCCACACAGTCATTTCCAGCTCCCACTATTGGCCACAGTCAGCCAAAGGAAAGCCCAGACTCACGGGTTAGGGAATTCGATTTCATCTCTTGGTTTAGAGGAGGTAGGGGGGCATGTGGCAGGGTGGTTCCAGGGAAGTGTGAAGATTTGAGACCAGTAATGCAATCTACCATCTGAGAGTCTAGAAAGAGGGCCTGTGGGGTGCTTAGCGACCAGTAAGAGTGCCCACAATGCTGGTCAAAATAATGAGAGACAGAGCATCTACTTGTATTCCAAAGTGAATATGATAAAATAGAATAGGGTGGAAGATTATGGGAAAACATTTTCTCTTGGGGGCAAATAATACTCAAGTATTTTTTATAATGTAAAAGAAGAAAAACAAATACAGGGTTTGTTCCAAGTTACAGTAATACCTTGATAAAGCATTAATACATTAGTATTAATACGATTTCTAGTTGCTCTGCTAATATTTTTCTTTTCCTCTCTGCTTTCCACTTCTCTCTCAAAGAACAGTGAAGGAACTTTCAATATTCTGTGGTATTTTAGTCTTTATAGGAGGAAAAGTATTTAAACCGCTTCAGAGTCTTCCACGAGGAGTAAGTTTTTCATCTTTGACAATTTAAGGCTTATTAATAACAATATTTCCCCTTTTGGGGGAAAGTATAATGACTTTTAGCTTAGTTTCCTGATCACTTAATTAAAATCTCACAGGGAAAGCTTTGTACATAAAATGATGAAAAGAGGGGAAGTACTGACTGTCCTCATAAAGCACTGCAGATCGGTGAAGAATTTTAATAATGAGTGATGAATATGATGCTATCATATAATAATAGCTTCATTATGTTTCATGATACTGCCACCTAATGTATTTTGAGCAGTTTTCATTTAACTATACTTCAATTCAAAAAGGATTTGAGGTTTTGAATGGTCTTGAGTCATTAAAGTATCTTTTAATATTGAGTCCATTATGATTAACTCCTGATAAGCAACACTAGAATGAAGAAAAAAAGAGACTTATTTCCACTTATTCACATACCCTGTTGTAGTAGAAGTACAGGATTGCACCATTAAAGTGAGGCTGTGAAAAAAAAAGAGTTTTCTAAGAGTAATCTGAGAGAGCATATTTTAATTAATACTGGAACACTCTGTACAAGAGGATTTATATGTTATTTTTAATTAGAAATAGCCCCTAGAAATATCAAAATAAAGGAATCATACTCTAGTTACATGTAAAGAATGCTTTATTTTTAGCAAATTTTTAAGTGTCCTGCATAAAAGATTAATAGATGCAACAAGATGCATTAGACAGATGTGGCTATAATACCTGCTCCAAATGCCATCTGGATTTGTAATTACAGTTTTGGAGAGACTGAAGACCTGAAGGGCTGCACTGAATGTAGTATATATTATTTCCTGATGGTCAATGCTGCTTATCACTGTTTTTTAATGAAAAAGAATGCATAAATATGTTTAACATAGAATACATTCTATTATCTGTGTTGTATAAATTAAAGCTAAAATAAATAATTAAATATTAGGATATATGTCCTTATATAAAAAAAAGGAGATAGGTAGATATATGTAATTTTTTCTATAATATTTGATTTCTATCACAATGCCATTAACCAGAGATAGAGAACAATTCCTAGTAAAGGGAATTGATAAAGAGAAACAGCTCATAGGTTAAAGAATTTTTAACATTGTTAGATCTGTAGCCGTGCTATTTCTCTTATCAGCACAGATGCTAAAGCAATTAATCTGCTATTTAAATAAATTCATAACTGAGAGATGAGAGTGCTTTGAATAGACAGGTGAGAAAGGACAATCAATTCAAAGTTAAATGCAAAACAAATCCCTTAAAAACCAGCATGCTAGTTTTTCATGTTGTTAGTTAAAAGATTGCAGGTTGTAGATCTGCATAAATTAAAGGCCAAAAGATGACAATGGTTTGCAAGTACCAAGATGTAACTAAGGAAGTCACTTTTTAAGGGGAGTGACAGTGAAAGAAAATTTAAGCACAAAAATATTCTCCTTGCTACTCTCCTTTCCTGCTGTCAGGGGTCATATTCTTTCGTGCACTATTTGAGAAAGAAGAGCCTGTCTCACACGCACTCACCAGTTATTCCATTTATTGCTCTATACCGACCCCCACTGCTCCCATTTCTCTGGTCCATGATCGCTGCATAGTTCACTAATAGAGTTCATGGTCAACTCCCAGGAGGGCTCTCCTTGACACCAGGCTGCTTCTGCTATGCCCACGTCAGTTAAAGAGGATGGAACATGGCACCATTTCTCTCTTAACCTCTGAATTTTGTTCTCCATATATTGAAACCTCCACTCTAATAAAATATCAGCAATTTCCAGAAAGTATTATAACAAAAATGCATGTAGGGGGGATGAGATACCTTTACAAGTATATGCTAAATATGATAGTATGGGGAGTCCTAGAAAAAAAACCCATCTTTCATGCAAAGATGGGCTCACTAAAGGACAAGAATGGTATGGACTTAACAGGAGCAGAAGGTATTAAGAAGAGGTAGCAAGAATTCATACAAGAACTGTACAAAGAAGATCTTCAAGACCCAGATAATCATGATGGTGTGATCAGACATCCTGGAATGTGAAGTCAAGTGGGTCTTAGGAAGCATCACTACGAACAAAGCTAGTTGAGGTGATGGAATTCCAGTTGAGCTATTTCAAGTCCTAAAAGATGATGCTGTGAAAGTGCTGCACTCAAAATGCCAGCAAATTTGGAAAACTCAGCAGTGGCCTCAGGACTGGGAAAGGTCAGTTTTCATTCCAATCCCAAAGAAAGGCAACGTCAAAGAATGCTCAAACTACCACACGACTGCACTCATCTCACATGCTAGTAAAGTAATGCTCAAAATTCTCCAAGCCAGGCTTCAGCAATACATGAACCATGAACTCCCCGATGTTCAAGCCAGTTTTAGAAAAAGCAGAGGAACCAGAGATCCAATTGCCAACATCTGCTGGATCATCAAAAAAGCAACAGAGTTCCAGAAAACATCTATTTCTGCTTTATTGACTATGCCAAAGCCTTTGACTGTGTGGATCCCAATAAACGGTGGAAAATTCTGAGAGATGGGAATACCAGACCATCTGAACTGCCTCTTGAGAAATCTGTATGCAGGTCAGGAAGCAACAGTTAGAACTGGACATGGAACAACAGACTGGTTCCAAATAGGGAAAGGCTGTATATTGTCACCGTGCTTACTTAACTTATATGCAGAATACATCATGAGAAATGCTGGGCTGGAGGAAGCACAAGCTGGAATCAAGATTTCCGGGAGAAATATCAACAACTTCAGATATGCAGATGACACCACCCTTATGCCAGAAAGCAAAGAACTAAAGAGCCTCTTGATGAAAGTAAAAGAAGAGAGTGAAAAAGTTGACTTAAAGCTCAACATTCAGAAAACAAAGGTCATGGCATCCAGTCCCATCACTTCATGGCAAATAGGTGGGGAAACAGTGGAAACAGTGATAGACTTTATTTTGGGGGAGCTCCAAAATCACTGCAGATGGTGACTGCAGCCATGAAATTAAAAGACACTTATTCCTTGGAAGAAAAGTTATGACCAACCTAGACAGCTTATTAAAAACCAGAGACATTACTTTGCCAACAAAGGTCCGTCTAGTTAAGGCTATGATTTTTCCAGTAGTCATGTATGGATGTGAGAGTTGGACTATAAAGAAAGCTGAGTGCTGAAGAATTGATGCTTTTCAACTGTCATGTTGGAGAAAACTCTTGAGAGTCCCTTGGACTGGAAGGAGTTCCAACCATTCCATCCTAAGGGAAATCAGTCCTGAATATTCACTGGAAGGACTGATGTTGAAGCTGAAAGTCCAATACTTGGCCACCTGATGTGAAGAACTGACTCACTTGAAAAGACCTTGATGCTGGGAAAGATTGAGGGCAGGAGGAGAAGGGGATGACAGAGGATGAGATGGTTGGATGGCATCACTGACTCAATGGACATGAGTTTGAGTAAACTCTGGGAGTGGGTGATGAACAGGGAGGCCTGGCATACTGCAGTTCATGGGGTTGCAAAGAATTGGACACAACTGAGCTACTGAACTGAAGAGTTAGCTTTGCATAAAGGAGCTCCTTACGGCAAACTTCCATCTTGTAGCTTTTACCTTTCTGTATAACACTTGACCCTCCACTCTGTGAGAAGTAAATTCTGTTTTTAATCTTCTCTGTGAAAATCTCTACCCCTCTTCAAGAGATATGTCTTTTACCTTCAGAGGAAATTCTGACCTGGGAATCTAGTCCTTTCTGCAAGTCCTACACTTTATTCATTCCCCCAAATTGAATTCCTGAGTACAGCATTGTAATACTTCAGGGTGTATCAGCAAAAGACTACAGTTTGGATGAGGCACTCCATACTCAGGGGCCCAAAGCCTGGTCTGCTGAAGAGTGTTCACTTTTATGAGGTAAAGATATGCTTTTTTTTGTCTTCCTTAAAGAGGTTTGTTATGTTGCTATTTTTTTCCTACTTCACACAGACACACACACACGTGCACACACACACACACTTCCCATATGAATGTAATATGTTTTTCCATAAATGAAATATACTATTTTTGCAATAAAGATAATAAACCATATTGATAAATTCAATAAAGTCAACATCCTTTTGCTCAAATGTCATTTTCCAAACAAGGTACCAAGCAGTGTTTTTCAAAGTAGTGGTTTGGGAACCCCTTGAGTAGGTGATGGACAGGGAGGCCTGGTATGCTGCAGTCCATGGCGTTGCAAAGAGTCAGACACGACTGAGCGACTAAACTGAGTGACTGACTGAGCTTCCCCAGTGGCTCAGTGGTAAAGAGTCCATCTGCAATTCAGGAGCCACAGGAGATGCAAGTTAGAATCCTGGATCGGGAAGATCCCCTGGAGGAGGTCATGGCCCCCCGCCTCCAGTATTCTTGTCTGGAGAATCCCGTGGACAGAGGAGCCTGGCAGGCTAGAGTCCATGGGGTTGAAGAGAGTAGGACACAGCTGAAGCGACTTATGTCTGTGTCTGTGTTAGTTCCTCAGTCATGTCCAACACCTTACAATCAAGAAAAAAAAAACGGGGCCGGGGGCGGGGGGACGGACTTACATCAATAAAATCAGAAATGAAAAAGGAGAAGTTACAACTAACATCACAGAAATACAAAGGACCATTAACAAACTACTACAGGGCTTTCCTGGTGGCGCAGCAGTAAAGAACCTGCCTACCAGTGCAGGAAATAGAGATTTGAGCCCTGATCGGGAAGCTCCCACACGCGATGGAGCACCTAAGCCTGTGAGCCACAGTTAGTGAGCTCTAGAGCCCAGGAGCCACAGCTACTGAAGGCTGAGTGCCCTAGAGTCTATGCTCCACGATAAGAGAAGTCACTGCAACTTGAGAGCCGCCTCCACTTGCCACAACTAGAGAAAAGCCCGCACAGCAGCAAAGACCCAACACAGCCCCAGACAAATGTAACAAAAGAGACTCCTACCAGAAGCTATATGCTGAGAAAATGTACAGCCTAGGAAAAACGGGCAAATTCTTAGACAGGTACAATTTCCCAAGACTGAACCAGGAAAAAATAGAAAATACGAACAAATCAACGACAAGCATTAAAACTGAATCTGTGAGTTAAACACTCCCAATCAACAAAAGTCCAGGACCAGGTGGCTTCAGGGGGGAACTCTGTCAAACTTTTAAAGAAGAGTTAATACCTACCCTTCTGAAACTACTTCAAAAAAAATACAGAGGAAGGAACACTTCTGAACTCATTCTATGAAGCCCCCATCACCCTAATACCAAAACCACACAGATCTTTCTAAGGGGAAGGTTAGCAGTGTAGCTTCCCTTTAGTCTCCAGTTTGGATTTTTATTCTCACCTACCTTCAAAGTTGAACATATTGCACATAGTTTTATTTTTCTAACTAACCATTTTAGTACACTGTATAAGACGTTAAGGAATTTCTGCAGACATTTTGTGGTTCCTATAATAGATAAACATTTTTACTTTACAAATGATAGTTGGTCTAAGGACCAATTTGTGAGATAAGAAAATGAAAACATAAACCAAAAAAATCTAACTTTTGAAGATATTCATTTTCTATCCAGAATGAGCTAAAATAGGCAACTACTGAGAAACTATCAGGGCTGTCATTTGCTATGAAGTTTGAGGGCAAACAACCAGTCAGTGTTGACCGTCCAATCAATTGTAGTTTAATAGTGAAAAAAAATTAGCTTCTTAGTTTTAAATTTCTTTGGAATTTCCTATATTCTACCCACCTTAAAAACATCTGGAAAGAAAAAAATGCTATAGCACTGTGCTGCTGCTGCTAAGTCGCTTCAGTCGTGTCAGACTCTGTGAGACCCCATAGATGGCAGCGTATGAGGCTCCTCTGTCCCTGGGATTCTCCAGCAAGAACACTGGAGTGGGTTGCCATTTCCTTCTCCAATGCATGAAAGTGAAAAGTGAAAGTGAAGACACTCAGTTTTATCCGACTCTTAGCGACCCCATGGACTGCAGGCTACCAGGCTCCTCCGTCCATGGGATTTTCCAGGCAAGAGTACTGGAGTGGGTTGCCATTGCTTTCTCTGCATAGCACTGTATCAATAAGCTAAAATTCACCTGTAAAGCTGATTTCTGGTGTTTCTATTCCATATGGCTGCTAGGTGTAGTAAGAGGTTTCCTGTTCGTTGTTGTTTAGTCACTCAGTCATGTCCAGCTCTTTGTGACCCCATGGACTGCAGCAGGCTTCCCCATCTTCACCATCTCCCAGAGTTTGCACAAACTCATGTCCACTGAGTCAGTGATGCCATCCAACCATCTTGTCTTCTGTCATCCCCTTGTCCTCCTGCCTTCAATCTTTCTCAGCATCCTCATCTTTTCCAAAGAATGGCTGATTGTGTCAGGTGGCCAAAGTATGCTGTTTACTGAGAAAGCACTGCTCTCCTTGACCAGAAGACCTACTCATTGTTTTATCCAAGCTCCTCAGAGGCTAAGCACAGTTCAGGAAATCATAAAACCTAGCTTCTTATTCAGATACTTTGCCACTTTAAAAATTACTTCCTGGTACCAGATGTACTGAAAAACTGCTAAAAATGGGTCACAGCTAAAAGTATTGGGTCAAATTCCTAAAAAGACAGGAATTACAAAAAAACAGTTGACCCTATCATCACTATTTTAAATATATTTTTTAAAATCAACTTTGTTTTATGATCATTCAAGCATTATAAACCTAGTTGGAAGATACTTCAAAGTCTTTTTCACTGGCTTTTCATTTTGTTAGTGTTAATATGGAATAGAAATAGCAGGCATGATTTAGAATTCAAAACTAACCCCAGAATCTACACAGTTCCCAAATGCCTTTATTTTGGGAAAAGAACAAACATCACCTACATTGTACCTTTTACCTGTGGCAGTTAAAAAGCTTCCACATGTCCCTGTACTGAGAAAAGCTCTGTCTTTACTTTTCTCACAGATGTGTTTCAGGGTGTTAACCAGGCCCAAACCCAGTTCTGTAGAACTGAGATTTCATACATTCTCTGCTGATTTATTGAACCCATGGACTAAGTTAGTGCCTTCCTGATTACAGTTGTGACAGAACTTACAACATAGAACTTAGAGAGTTCTATGAGGGAGGCTGGCCCAAGCAGATATTATTTTTCAAGAATTTTCACTAAGAAGAACATGTACTGACAGGTGAAATTAACAAGCTGGAGGATAAGTAGCCCCCTCCTTACACACACAACCCACCCCCACCCCCCCACAGCTTAGAGTGCATGTGTAAACCTCAGTTCAAGTATATCTTTTTCAAGAAAATATTTGCTTTCCCCAAAGTCCACCCATCTCTCCTCCTAGCTACTATACCAGTAACTAGGATAAAAATCTCAGCATAGTCCAAATGGAAAAGTCCTGACTTGACCAAAACATAAAGGATTATTCACATAAAGATCTGTTCAGTTCAGTTCAGTTTCTCAATCATGTCTGACTCTTTATGACCCCATGGACTGCAGTATGTTGGGCCTCCCTGTCCATCACCAACTCCTGGAGTTTACTCAAACTCCTATCAGTGATTCCATCCAACCATCTCATCCTTTGTCATCTCCTTCTCCTCCCGCCTTCAATCTTTCCCAGCATCAGGGTCTTTCCAAATGAGACAGTTCTTCACATCAGGTGGCCAAAGTATTGGAGTTTCAGCTTCAACATCAATCCTTCCAATGAATATTCAGGACTGATTTCCCTTAGGATGGACTGGTTGGAACTCCTTCCAGTCCAAGGGACTCTCAAGAGTTTTCTCCAGCGCCACAGTTCAAAAGCATCAATTCATCAGCACTCAGCTTTCTTTATAATCCAACTCTCACATCCATATATGACCACTGGAAAAAACATAGCTTTAACTAGTTGGACCTTTGTTGGCAAAGTAATATCTCTGGTTTTTAACATGCTGTCTAGGTTGGTCATAACTTTTCTTCCAAGGAGTAAGTGTCTCTTAATTTCATGGCTGCAGTCATGATCTGCAGTGATTTTGGAGCCCAAGAAAATAAAGTCTGTTGCTGTTTCCATTGTTTCCCCATCTATTTGGCATGAAGTGATGGGACCAGGTGCCATGATCTTAGTTTTCTGAATGTTGAGTTTTATGTCAACTTTTTCACTTTCCTCTTTCACTTTCATCAAGAGGTTCTTCAAGTTCTTCTTCACTTTCTGCCATAAGGGTGGTATCATCTTCATATCTGAGGTTGTTGATATTTCTCTCAGCAATCTTGATTCCAGCTTGTGCTTCATCCAGCCTAGCGTTTCTCATGATGTACTCTGCATGTAAGTTAAATAAGCAGGGTGACAGTATACAGCCTTGACGTACTCCTTTTCCTATTTGGAACCAGTCTGTTGTTCCATGTCCAGTTCTAACTGTTGCTTCCTGACCTGCATATAGATTTCTCAGGAGGCAGGTAAGGTGGTCTGGTATTCCCATCTCTTTAAGAATTTTCCACAGTTTGTTGTGATCCAAACAGTCAAAGGCTTTGGCATAGTCAATAAAGTCGAAGTAGATGTTTTTCTGGAACTCTGTTGCTTTTTCGATGATCCAGCGGATGTTGGCAATTTGATCTCTGGTTCCTCTGTCTTTTCTAAGTCCAGCTTGAACATTTGGAAGTTCACCACTTACGTACTATTGAAGCCTGGCTTGGAGAATTTTGAGCATTACTTTGCTAGCATGTGAGATGAGTGTAATTGTGTGGTAGTTTGAAGATTCTTTGGCCTTGCCTTTCTTTGGGATTGGAATGAGAACTGATCTTCTCTGGTTCTATGACCACTACTGTGTTTTCCAAATTTGCAGGCATATTGAGTACAGCTCTTTCACAGCATCATCTTTTAGGATTTGAAATAGCTCAACTTGAATTCCATCACCTCCACTAGCTTTGTTCGTAGTGATGCTTCCTAAGGCCCACTTGACTTCATGTTCCAGGATGTCTGGCTCTAGGTGAGTGATCACACCATCGTGATTATCTGGGTCATGAAGATCTTTTTTGTACAGTTCTTCCATGTATTCTTGCCACCTCTTCTTAATATCTTCTGCTTCTGTTAGGTCCATACATTTTCGGTCCCTTATTGTGCCCATCTTTGCATGACAAGTTTCTTTGGTATCTCTAATTTTCTTGAAGAGATCTCTAGTCTTTCATTCTATTGTTTTCCTCTATTTCTTTGCATTGATCACTGAGGAAGATTTTCTTATCTCTCCTTGCCATTCTTTGGAACTCTGCATGCAAATGGGTCTATCTTTCCTCAGGACCTTGCAAATCAGTTCCAGCAGGAACTGAGAGAATGAACCTTGTAATGAGACCTGAGGGGACTAAACCAGAGTAGATGTATAGCTGAATAATGGAGGGTTTTCTGATTGGAGATATTCTCCCCAACTTACATACAATGTACTTGCAAAAACTCCTACAAAGGTGAGTCCTGATGAGGTGAAGGTGCTAGAACTGCCTTGGCATTGTTGGCAAAGGGAACAAAAGCCTCACCAAGGCAATATGCTAGAATGAACCTGTTATACAAGACACAAGAACATATCACAGGTTTATGTTCATTAGGAGGATAAGTAGAACATCCTTTTCACTAATACATAAAAAAATGTGCAACATTGAGCAGCTCCATGGATGGATGGGATTGATGGTATGAATGGTATTATAGAACTGAGATCTCTACTGACAACTGACATGATACGATCCTGGAATTGGAGAGGTGATGTAGCAGTACTTAATCACAGGATACAAGTTTGATGGAATTACTATAGCTTTCAACAAGAGTATTGCTAACCAAGGGACTTTAATGGAAAAGGCAGAGGAATCAGAGATCAAATTGCCAACATCCATTGGATCATGAGAAAAGAAAGAGAATTCCAGAAAAAGATCTACTTCTGCTTTATTGACTATGCCAAAGCCTTTGACTGTGTGGATCACAACAAACTGTGGAAAATTCTTGAAGAGATGGGAATACCAGACCACCTTACCTGCCTCCTAAGAAATCTGTATGCAGGTCAAGAAGCAACAGCTAGAACTGGACATGAAACAATGGACTGGTTCCAAATTGGGAAAGGAGTACATCAAGGCTGTATATTGTCACCCTGCTTATTTAACTTATATGCAGAGTACGTCATGTGAAATGCTGGGCTGGATGAAGCACAAGCTGGAATCAAGATTGCAGGGAAAAATATCAATAACCTCAGATATGCAGATGACATCACCATTATGGCAGAAAGAGAGGAGGAACTTAAGAGCATCTTGATGAAGGTGAAAGAGGAGAGTGAAAAAGCTGGCTTAAAACACAACATTCAGAAAACTAAGATCATGGCATCTGGTCCCATCACTTCATGGCAAATAGGTGGGGAAAAGTAAAAGCAGTGACAGACTTTACTTTCTTAGGCTCCAAAATCACTGCAGATGGTGACTGCAGCCATGAAATTAAAAGACACTTGCTCCTTGGAAGAAAAGCTCTGACCAACCTAGATAGCATAGTAAAAAGCAGAGACATTACTTTGCCAACAAAAGTCCGTCTAGTCGAAGCGATGGTTTTTCCAGTAGTCATGTATGGATATGAGAGTTGGACTATAAAGAAAGCTGAGCGCCAAAGAATTGATGCTTTTGAACTGTGGTGTTAGAGAAGACTCTTGAGAGTCCGTTGGACTGGAAGGAGATAAAACCAGTCAATCCTAAAGGAAATCAGTCCTGAATATTCATTGGAAGGACTGGTGCTGAAGCTGAAGTTCTAACACTTTGGCCAGCTGACATGACTTACTGACTCATTAGAAAAGACCCTAATGCTGGGAAAGATTGAAGGCAGGAAAAGGAGATGACAGAGGATGAGATGGTTATATGGCATCAGCAACTCAATGACATGAGTTTGAGCAAGCTCTGGGAGTTGTGATGGACAGGGAAGCCTGACGTGCTGCAATCCATGGGGTTGCAAAAGGTCGGACATGACTGAGTGACTGACTGACTGACTGACTGAAACACAGAGAAAATAAAGATGGGAAGCCAAGCAAGTCCTTGCTTTTTATACACTGATGTCATTCTCCCAATATAGAAAGAATTCCAATTCCTTTTTGCATAGTTTCCATTCTTGAGCAAGTTCTTAGAGTCAGTGCCCCTGACAGAAGGAGAGGATTAAAGGCTCAGGAGAGACCCTGTAATACTAAAGAAAGTGTGTGCAGTTATAAAAGGGTATCCATGAGAAAATGTCTAGATCTTTCCAATGCTTGTGTATGCAGCATCTGAGCTATCATTGATACTAAAAGACCCCAAATGCTGTTTTTTTCTTTCCTTTTTTTTTTTTTTTAAATTCTGGCTCATATCCATTTCATAGTGAGGCCATTGGATTCAAAAGTCCACCTGGCAGTCATTGTCTGAATGCATAATCAGAACAGAGGCATTGGATTGGCCAAAAAGTTGGCACAGGTTTTTCTGTATGATGTCATGGAAAACCTGAACCAACTTTTTGGCCAATCCAACACTTAGGAGGTGGCAAAACCTCCATAATGGCTCCTAGTCCCATAGAGTAAAGTATTGTGTTAGGATATTCCAAGTGGATATTTTTTTCCCAAAAATCATCACTGTTTGAGGTTTAATCACAAGAGAGACAGTTGCACACTCCATGACTTCAATGTCTTAGTTATACTGTGATAGGCTTCTTGAGGTCAAGAGCACTTCAGACTGTCAATTGCTAATAAAGAGGCAAAGAGTTTGGCAATCTGATTCAGATTTGAAGGCCATATATACTTTTACAGACCACTACCCTTATCTATTTTTACTACAAATTTTGAGAGGGGCACAGACCAATGGAAGACTACACAGTACAAGTCTTCTTAGGGCTCATATCCTAGTGTTTCCCATGATGTTGAACACATGTGGGATAGATTTTTTTAAATGCAGTACAGAGGCTCTGGCAAGCTCCAAGGGACCTTTATACAGATCTCTAGGAGTTACAGGGGCTTCCCTGGTAGTTCAGGTGGTAAAGAATCTGCCTGCAATGCAGGAGACCTGGGTTCTATTCTTGGGTTGAGAAGATCCATTGAAGAAGGGATAGACTACCCACTTCAGTATTCTTGCGTTTCCCTAGTGTCTCAGCTGGTAAAGAATCTGCCTGTAATACGGGAGACCTGGGTTCAATCCCTGGGTTGGGAAGATCCCCTGGAGTAGGGAATGGCTACCCACTCCAGTATTCTTGCCTGGAGAATTCCATGGACAGAGGTGCCTCGTCCACTACAGTCCATGGAGTTGCAAAGAGTGGGACACAATTAAACAGAGGAGGAGAAAACACATAGCTGAATGAAAGATGGGTCAACTCTATATGTTGGTGCTGCTCAAACATACATGGTAGCTACATCACAGCCCCATTCGTGGGTGGCACTCAAAGAGAGTATGTATGTGCACACGGATGGTGTCATGTTTCCAATGGGCAAACCTCATGCATGGGTGGTTGGTGTGATCAGAGCCTCTTATCACAGATGTAATCTTAAATTGGCTCACTGGACTGTTTTCTCCTGACTTTCCCCCCGCCTCTCAGTCTTCTTTCATTTGAAGTATTATGGGCAATTTAAAAATTAACAGATCCTATATATTAAAAAAATTTTTAGAGACTCTGGATAATGTTTCTTTCAGAGAGGGATTATCCTGTGAGGACAGAGCACTTTAATCCAATCAGAGCCAGGCTGACTTGGACTAGATATTACTAATGCAAATTTCTGTCTAAAAGTAGACAGAGGTTTGGAACTTCTTCAGAGCTGCAAACTATGAGCACAGAGTATGGAATAGAACCTCTCTCTCCTGGCTGATCCTAAACTCCGATTTTCTATCCTCAGTACTATGTGAGAATATTGAACACCCCCACTCTGCTTTTCAGAGGTTTTCTGTTTAATACCTAAGCCTCTTGTCCTAGTTGAGAGCTGAAGAATTTGGCCAGTTCCCCAAGGGAACAGTCCAGATAGAAGTGTATCATTTTCTACTCTTTTCATGATATTTTGGCCCTCCGGCCTTGGGGGATTTGTTTGGCAGATCCAAACTTCATGTGTCATCTTTCCAACACCAAGAATTGCCTGAAGCTTTTCTGTCTCTCAGCCAGGGTTTTGTTTTCAGCCTCTTGCCTTGAATACCTGGAACTAAAGTAGCTCTCTGTGATTAGCAACTTTGGGGGAGATAGACCCTCAACTTCTAGTCACCAGGCAGTTCTCACTGTTTAAAATGCAAACAGAATACATACACATGCAAATACGTGTGTGTGTGTGTCTGTGTCTGTGCTGGACTCCAGTAAACTACTCCACCATCTCAAGAAGTGCAAGTCATTGTTTTGCATGAATGGATGGATGAAAATCCTCTAAGAGAGTCTTTAATTGTATGCTGTGCAGTTACACTGTGCTGTTTTCTATCCAAATTAAAACATTTATCTTACTCATGTGTGTGTATTATATACCAAATACATTCTCCAACTGAACAGGAAAAACAATGACATAAAATGTACATGAAATAATAATGTCAATGCAAATAGATGAAGCTTCAAATTTACCTTTAGATTGTAAATGGATCTCTATAGGTGTGATCTAACATATATAAACTTAACAAGGGGAGAATGAGACAACATGACCTCACAGGCAAGTATGGAGAAACATGATTCAAAAGACACTCAGTGAGAGAAGGAAACTGAAGAGTTTTTGCTGCTTTTGTTTTTCAGTGAAAGGAAGCTACTTGGTATAAGTGTACAAGACCAAGAAGTCTTCTAGAAAATTACAGCTCCTGTTTATATAGTATGTTAAGAACTAGTCCAAATCTTCTGGGAAGTATTTAGATAACAAAATGTTGAAGATATATGATGAAGCTATTAGTCTAAAAAGAGATGAACTAGATTCCTTTTCTCCCCTATAATTTATAGACTATCTCTATCTATAAATAAGAGAGAAAGTTTAAAAGATCAAAATGAAAAGACTGACTTCTGTAGTTTACAGACTATACTGTAATTCATTGTGTTTGACAGCACTGCTGTAGTAAATAGCACATAAAAGATGCACATATCTTAGGAATGCTTTATTGCTAAAAGATGCTAATCATCTGATAACTCAGGTTTGTTACAACCTTTCAACTTATAAAAAGAAAAAAATTTGATACCTGTAAAACATAATAAAGCAAAGTGCCACAGAACAAGATATGCATATTCTCTACAATTTTATGTTCATCCTAGAGTGTCTGTGGGCTTCCCAGGTGGTGCTAGTGGTGAAGAACCCATCTGCTAATGTAGGAGACATAAGAGATGTGGGCTTGATATCTGGGTTGGGAAGATCCCCTGGAGAAGGGAATGGCAACCCACTCCAGTATTCTTGCCTGGAGAATACCCATGGACAGAGGAGCCTGGTGGGCTGCAGTCCATAGAATCACAAAGAGTCGGACACATCTGAAGTGACTTAGCCTGCATTCACACACTAGAGTGTCTATAAGTATCTAGTCTCCACAATCTTAATAATACCAGGTTTCATAAACATTTTAAATCAGATAATAGGTTTGTCTTAGAGCTGCTTAATTTTGTTTTACATTTCACCAATACATTGCTGATTTCTAGGTCTTAAATATCAACATGGCTTTCATTATTCATACTGCAAGTATTTTCTTCAAGAATTTTCTAAATCTGACAGATGGTGTCTTTTGCTGATCAGTAGTTTTTCCAACTTTGGTTTTGTCTTTGTGTTAAACTTCTTAACTATGTTTTTCAAAACCTATGAAAGTTCAGTTATTTATTGTTTACATGTTTTTTTCTAAAAGAAGTATGTTAACATTCCAACAATGATTGTTGATTTCTGTAGTTCTAGTTGGTTTATTAATTTTGAAGCTCTTTTAGGTATAAAAGTATCCATGGCACATATCTTTTTCATAGTTTTGCCTTGTCTCAATGGATCATTTTTGCAGTAAAATTTACACTTTTGCTATTTTATATTTGCCATTTCTTGCTTTATATGTGTATAATTACTAATGCTCATTTTTGTTTTGAGTGTTTCTCTTAGAAGCCACATATAGATGACCTTTTAAAGATGAAACTCAAAAGTCTCTTTCATTAATAAAGATATTTCATTAAATTATTTTCTGATAACTGCTGTGTCTGATATATTTTTATTCCTGTTTCATATTTTTAAAATTTGTTTCTTACTTTTTCTGATATGTGAAGATTGGGTTCAGATTATAATGTTTTGTTTTATTCTTTTTGCTGTATTCAATTTCTATATAAATTTTACCTTTCAGTTTTAGCAAAATATTTTTTAAGTTAACCACTAAAACCCAGTTAAAAACTAAATTATTCTTAACATACAGTAATCTTTAAACACTTTTTGATGAGTCCTGGAATTCCCCTATATTATGGTCTTTTGGAACATTTGGAAAAGACAAATACATTAGGTTGCTGAGAAGCCAAAGTAGTGATTCAACCTTAGCGCGTTAATTATAAAGCATTACAATGAGTTTCAAGAGAGCCAAAGACAGAAGTATAGGGCCAGATGTAAGAAAAACTGTTCCCATTCTCCCTTTCCGCCTACGCATGTGCTACTGTCTGTACTTGGCACACTCACCTGCTTTCTCTCCCTCTTTCCCATAAAAAGGAGCTGTCATACAAGTTCCCCAAATCCATCTGTATTAGCTAAGAAATGAGTAAAAACATGTGAAGTGCTTCACAATGTCATTGATATTTTAAAGAAAGCCTAGATAAAATAAATCAAGCACTCACATGTGGAATTTCACATATTACCCAATCCCTTAGACTCTTAGCAGGACAGAATTTTCTTTTGTCCCAGAAATCACAATGCCAACTATTCTACTAACATTTTTTAAAAAAGAAAAGACAAAATTGTATCTAGAAAATCAGTATGATGAATATATAATGCAAAGACAGTCCTACATCTTAGATAAATGTAATAACTAAGATAATTGCCTCTGGAGTCAGACTGGCTAGGTTTCAATAGTAGCTCTGTGACTGTCTTTACAGCCTGAGTTCATAACACCTCTGTGCCTCATTTTTCTCATATGTTAAATAAATAGCATGTAGCACCTACTTTGCTGAATATAGTGATAACTAAATGAGGCTAATTTATGCATATGTATATACCACACACCTGGAGAAGGAAATGGCAACCCCTTCCAGTACTTTTGCCTGGAGAATCCCATGAACAGAGGAGCCTGGCGGGCTACAATCCATAACGTTGTAAAGAGTTGGACATGACTGAGTGACTGAGCATATATATACACCACACAGAAATATACTCACATACTTTTCTATTTAGCATTTAATTTAGCACAGTGCTACGCCTTCATGGCATATCATAAGTGCTTAATAAATATTATTTTACCAAAGAGAACATGGTATATAGTTTATATTTCATAATAGCTTCATACAAAAATGAAAGCAAATCCTAAGGAAATATTTCTCAAAAGGGAAGAAATTTCTAAAAGTTTATAGATTGGTTTGAAATGAACACTGAATGACAATGTAAAAAAGTAACATTTTTAAGTGACTTACACTAATTTCCAGTAAACAGTGAAGATAGGACATTTAACAGGGAAAATGTTACCTTTTCATTTAGGCAATTTTCTTTTACTTCTAATTTGAAAACAAATTATAACAAGACCTCTAAAACATTCATAGGATTATGCCAAGATGATGATTTTGCTACATTTTATTGCCACTTCTTTGCCTGATATATAATCATACTCATGCATATGCTACTGAGGCCCTTGACTCAAATTAGATTGGCAGAATTCTACTTCTGACTCCATGCCTCACTGTCTATGAAGCTTTTTCTATCTTTGGAGCAAAGTCTTGGGTTAGTCTAAAAGATCATTCAAGTTTTTCTGTAAGATGTTATGGGAAAACCCAAATGAACCTTATTGCCAAGCCAATTTTTAATGTGTTTATGCTTCAGTTTCCTCAATGGGATGGGATAGATTTATAAAGCCCCTAACTGGCTACCATACAGGAGATTATGTCAACTAAACCCACTTTGAAAGCCATCTGAGATCTTTAAAGCCTGGTAAATACCATCAGGGACTGGTATATCCAGATTAACTGGTCTCGTTCTTGCTTCACCCGTTAAGGGATACAGAGCAAGCAACTGGCTCAGATTTCCACATCTATCAGCAGGAGACACCGTTTTCTGAGTTTATAGAGAAAACCTTGAAATTTGCCCTCCTGGTCCCAGAAGTTTGTAAGACAAGAACGTCTTCCAAGAGTAAATAATATCTCAAAGATCATCTGGAGATGAGGAAGATCTAGCATATGATGGTCATCTCATAAGCTTTCTTTCCATCCCACACTGACCAGTATTAGCTAGAATGTTATATATGATCTGTATGTACCAGATACAAATGGAGTTACAGAAGAAAATGGGAGCTGTACAGAGATTTTGAGGGATCTGAAAAGGGGGCTGGGGGAAGAAAGGTAAGGAAATCTCTTCTCTTCCCTCCACCCACCTCTTGGCCTTTTTGCCTCTGTCTATCTACATCTTGTCTCTACTTCTGTTTTCTTATATTTCCCTAGGCCTTACTCTCTTCCACTTTTCTTCACATCTCTTGGATTATCTCCTGTTCCCTCATCCAATTTTTTGATATATACCAAAGAAGATAGGCTGTCTGAATTCACCATAAAAGCAAACAAATTATATAACAACCAGTGCCTCTGTAACTGGAGATTACTCCAATTCCTTCTCTAAAATGTACCTGAATTTTTACTTTTCTGAGTTTAGAGCCATCGCACTGTTGTAACTTTTTATCATTTTCTTTTTTTCTATATTGTAAAACAGTCCTCACTGGCTTAACTTAGTCTTTCTGGCTACATGAATTGATCTTCAAAATGCCCCTTTCATAATTCTGCTTTGCTCAAGAGCAATAATGAGTCACTGTTGTCTTTTGGATTAAATTTTAAAGATCTCATCTAGCACTCTAGGTTGGCCTGAAACCACCCAATCTCCTTTCTACATTGACCCAGCACAGCTTGTCATCTGTGAAGCCAGCCCTCTCCTTATCTCATACCTGATTTCTTCAGCTTCTCTGTTCAGTTGGCATGTTTTAATCCCCATGAATGCCCATATTCTTTTACTGTACTTATAAAGTCAATTATTTCAATCTCCAAAGAACTTTTCAATGATAGCATTTTTAGTCTTAAGATTAAAATTCTTTTAAGAAATGAAAGATATTCTTACATTTCCCCAGTACTTGAGAATTCTATTTTTGGTATAAAATATCTTAGATCTTGATTGAGTTGAATTATAAATTCTATCTAACTAAATTTTCTACAAAGAAGTAAGTCTTCCTTGACAATTTTCATCCAGAAAATTACCCTGTATTTCAAATTACTCTTTGCTATTATAATTTCAAAAATTATAAGACTACTCTATTACTCCATTTTTACACTTTTACACCTACTTTCTTTATATTATCTCCTAAACTTGAACTTAAGCTTACAGGAGTGAGAGTACACGCTCTGCTATTTGTCTTTATTCTGACTTAGATGAATTGTATCAGATTGTCAGATTCTGAAAATCCTTCTTGACTGTACTGGTGGCCCAGTGGCTAAATACATGAATGAATGAATGTACCTTGCTTGTATATCTACATTTTACCTTTCAATCTGTCATAAAGAAAATTAAATAATTCACTGGATTCTTTCTTGTAAAAATAAAGTACAGGAAGGTTGACATCATTTGAATATTTTTTAAAAATGTCTTTGTTTCTTTTCTTTACTATTGCATAAGAAATAATGTTTCACAGAGTGGAAGAAATACATGAAATTTGAACACTTATTTTTACCTTTTTTTCCTTTGACTTTATGGAAAATTACAATATAAAAAGTCCTACAGAAAAAAAAATCACAGCCACAAAATCTGTGTTTTTTAAACTTTTCCATAATATTATCCTAGGTCTCACATGTTAATCATAGTATAGTTATACTGATCCCAACCTAATAAACTGTAATATCTTAAATAAATACCATCAATTCTACATAGAATTTGAGTATATAGTAATCTTGCTTTCACAAATTACTTATTATCATCCAGATTTAAATTGCCAGAATAAATATCTTCCACATTTGAAAAACCTTATCTATATCCTTAAAAATAACTCAAGTTTTCCAGTTTTAACCTAGTATTTTAAATTTTTAATATTTCAAGTTTAACCTTATACATGCAAGTGGACATCTCCAGATTAAAAGGAAAAGTTGTAAGTTTATTCTAAAACAGAATTTACATTGCATTTATAAGTTTTTATTATAAAAAAACTAAACAGCATCCATGAAGAGAAAACTTCCTCTGTCTGCATCCATGCCTCTAATCCACTGCCCTCCCTTCTGTTCTCATTTTTCCAGGGAGAAAATTTTCATAGATTAATATAAATACATTTGATTATACAAAAATATTTAGTTTATGCTTCAGCTTTTTTGTTAAAAAGTAGTGCTTACACATGGCAAAATTCAAAGACTACCAAAGCATATACAAACATAGACCTCTTTCCATAAACAGACTCCAAGTCCCTCTCCAAGAAAAATTGTAAGCTTATACATGTGAGACTGTACATGGATATATGTGTTATATGTATATATGAAAGATGTGTACATAGTGATAGGAAGAGAGAGAATATAGGGATTAATTTAGGCAATGAGGAGTAGAATATATTAATTTTTGGACCTTGCATTTTCCCCTTAATGATCTTGCCAAATCAGCTCGTGGAAAATGACATTATTTTTAACTGCTGCATAGCAGAGTGGTATCTTACTTTGTCCATTGCCACTGACAAACACTTAGGTTCTTTAAAGTCTTTCATCATCACTAAACAGAGTTTGAAGCATATCTTTGTATACATAAGTGAGTATATCTGCAGTAGAATTGTTGAGTTAAAAGGTATATTTTTCATTTAGGTATATATTGCTCTGAAGTCAGAAAAGTTTTGATAACGTCTTTCCACTCATATCTTCTGGATGCTGCATTATTATATTCTGAAATGTTTTTCTGTGAAGTAGTTTTGTATAGTTATTTAGAGTACAAAATCTGGTGACTGATTGCTTGGGAGCAAAATGAATCCAGCTACTCATCAGCTATGTATTTTGGGGTGAAAACTTCTCTGTGCCTCAGTTACCTCTTTTGTGAAACAAAAGTTTATTTAATGAATAAACATTCATAGGGGACATATCGTGAGCTAGGTATTATTCTAAGTACTGAGGATTCAACAGTGAACAAAACAGACAAGTATACCTATGTCCATGAAGGTTAAACTCTAGAGGGCAATAACAGTTAATTGCCCCTTAGGGTGTGTGGAATCAATTCGTGTTAAGAATTTAGGGTCTGGCATATAGCAAATGCTCAGTAAGCATTTACTATTGTTATATATTTTTATTACTACTATTCCTACTTCCTGGTGGCTCAGTGGTAAAGAATCCGCAGGCAATGCAGGAGATGAAAGAGATGTGGCTTTGATCCCTGGGTTGGGAAGAGCCCCTGGAGAGGGAAACGGCAACCCACTCCAATATTCTTGCCTGGGAAATCCACAGAGGTGTCTGGTGGGCTACAGTCCATGGGGTCGCAAAGAGTTGGACATGACTCAGCAACTAAACAACAACAACAACTTACTATATTGCTATCGTCGATATTACTTGAACAAAAGAAAAAATGATTTCTCACTTTAATTTCTAATTAGTAGACATTTTAAATTTCTACTTGAATAATTTTACCAATATAAAATACGTTTATAAATTCTTAAAATTTGAATTTCTTTTGTTGCAAGCGACTGCTTTATACCTAGCTCATCTCTCTGCTGCCTAATGGTCTTCTCTGAATACTTTGTAAAAGCACTTTATACATTTAAAATTATTTTTGTTTGGTCTCTAAGTCATGTTCAATTCTTTGTGACCCCATGGGCCATAGCCTGCCAGACCCAGGGATTGAACCTGTATCTCCTGCATTGGCAGGCAGATTCCTTACCACTGAGCCACCAGGGAAGCCCCATATTTTAAAAAGCTATCCTTTATATGACATCATTTACCATGTAGAAATTTAAATATTTTAAATCTTAAATATACCAATCTTTTTATTGCTGCATTTCTGGATTTGATGTTTCTCTTAGAATGGCTTCATTAATATAAGATCCGTGTTTTTTAAAAGTCCTTATTTATTCTGAAATGTTAACACTCTTGCATTTTTAAATATTTCATAATAGATGTAAATTTCAGTTCGCAAATTCAGGAGTGTCGAAACTATAATTTTGCTTTTTCTTGACTCAGTTTTTAATTTCAATCCCTATCCTGCTTGGTTGCTAAGAAATCTCATGTCAGTCTTTTTGTTTCTCTCTAGTCTCCTTGAGAATGTGAAAGGTTCCAGGGACTCTCACAATGCCAAAGTTTGGGAAAACAGTCCATATCATTGATTCATTGATTCATTTGGCCAAACAAGGTTTGCCTCCCATAAACACAGCAATTCAGAACTCACAGTTCAAAAACTGCCCTGCTTAAGACATAGGAATCTTTTGTTTGCAAACCATCCATGACCTCATGTACCTAGATGCACTCCCCAGGCATTTCCTCCCTGGGGTGCTGCTGCCTGGCTCAGGGCATGTTGGGAAGCCTGCACCACCATCTGTCCTAAGCCTCTTTTCATGGCTCTCCTTCTCTCAATCCTAGAGAATTTCTCTCTGGTTTGAGATGACCTCCACTAACCCCTGATTCTGTCCAAAACATTTTATCAATCTCATTTCAAAGCTTAAATTTTTCACCATTAAAGCTAGAATTTCTGCTTGACCCAGCTCCATCCCTTATGCAATGAGCAGGAAAACTGACAAAACACTTAAATAGGGAGATAGAAAAGGAGGAAAAACAAGTAGAAAAAAAAGAAAACAGATATGAATATTTAGTTGTAAAGCAATATAAATTTCTTACTGTTTGCACTGCTGTTTTTAGAAAAATGTGTCCTGTACTCTTTTTTTTTTTTTTGGTTTTAAAATTTGTGGAGATGTAACAGGTGTATGTTATTCCTACTGACTTATATTCACGTTTACTGACTCTTCTGTCATCTCCATTCTGCCATTGAGCTCATCCAATGAATGTTTTATTTTAGGTATCATATTTTTCAGTAACAAAATTTCCATTTGGTCTTTTATTATAGCTTCTGTTTCTCTGCAGAGACTTTCAATATTTCATTTCTAGAATGCTAACCCATACTTCATACAGCTCAGGTTAAATAGTCTTAACGTTTTAAAGTCTTTATATGACAATTTCAACATCTATGGTATCTTTGGTTTGGAGTCTGTTGATTTTCTTTTCCCTTGTGAACAGTTGCTATTTTTCAGGTCCTTCATAGGTTTAGTAATATTGATTATATACTGGGCATTCTGAAAATTATTGAGACTATTGGTCTAATTTAAGTTTTGTGAAGAATGTTCATTTGCTGTTTTTGCCGTTATTATGACAGGCAATTGGCCTGGTCGGTTCAGATGATAATTTCCTGTTTGTCCTCTTGGACTGTCAAAGCCTTTTTGGTGCTACTCAGATCTGTCCTGTGTGTGTGCCACACAGTGGCCATTCCAGGACATGCACAGTGATCTATTCAAGTACTTTAATTCTCAAAGCCTTCAGTATGCTGGTTAGGTCAGACTCATACAGCTGTAACTCAGAAGTACACACACAACTTTATGGAATCACTTTTTTAAGGTCCTTCCTTTCTGCTTTTTCCTTGACACTTTGCAAATCCCAGGGACTCCTTTCCTCATCTTACTCTTTTATATATGAAAGATGAAAAAAATATATATATATATATATCAAAGATGTTACAGACACGATTCCTGCTTTTTGGGAAATTACAGTGAAAAATCATCATACGGTGACCAATAATATGTTTTTTCCTCTTTATCTGCCCCACTTAAGTTCAGTCCTTTACTTTTGAAAGTAAAGTAGAGATTGTGAAGTTGGCTATTCAGGACGAGTAACCAGTATATATAAATCAGTAGTGAATGAGAAAGTGTCCTGTTTGGGTAACAGGAGGCACCAATACAGGACATAGGGAGAAGATCTAGAAGATGGATTTTCTGAAAGACATAATACGCCAAGTTATGGAGTGTATTGTATCAACCAGATGCAAGCGTCTTTTTGCTGTTGAATCAACATGTTTTAAAATAAATCAGGTATAGACAGGAAGGAGAAAGAGAAGCTGAGAATGACAACAAAGATTCTACTTTAAGGAATAAAGGTTAATCTAGAAAACATTTTTTAAAGTTCTTTTGGCGATTATCTCTGTCTGGGATTAGAATCAAGAAGAAGAGGAGGAGAGTTAGGAATTTTAATTTTTTTCTCCATCAGAAGATGAAAGCAAGGACCACAGTAATATTTAAAGCTTATATAATAGAACTATTTGTCTCCAAATATAGATGAATAAACATTAATATTTCCATGATCAACATGACCCAGACTGGACTATGTTCTAATTTATTTAAAATTTCCTTTCTAAAGAAAACATAGCAATTGATAATAGTTGACTTCACTAACTGGGTCTTGGGAGGAATTTAGTTAATAAGAGATAAAAACTGACTTATTTACAAAGAATAATAGAATACTTTAAGAGAAGCAATAAATGAGAAGACAATTCATGTGTAATACAAGAACTTGTTGGGAGAGTGCTTAAAAAAGTCTAAGCCCTGATCACAGCCTGGGGCTGCATAGTACTAGTTAACCCTACAGCCAAGATATTTTCCAGGAACAGGAAGCAGTCTGAAGAGGTTATGGAAAAAAACATGGCTGGTGCTTTTTTGCTCTTTGGGTACGTGCATGCTCAGTCACTAAGTCCTGTCCAACTCTTTGTGACTCCATGGACTGTAGCCTGCCAGCCTCTTCTGTCCATGGGGCTTTCCAGGCAAGGATACTGGAGTGGGTTGCCATTTCCTTCTCTAGGGGATCTTCCCAACCCAGGGATTGAACCCCTGCATTGGCAGGGCTAGTTCTTTACCACTGAGCCACCCACGAAGACCCTGACATTTAGGTACCAGAATCCTATTGTCATTTGTGGGCATGGATCCCAAAATAACTATATTCTGAAACTTCTCAATAAAAAGACCTTGACTTTGAATCTTTCTTCATTGCTTTTCTTGTTCTTTATTTAATTCTCCTGAATCATGAAGATGAGAGTTTACATTTCTGCAAATGGGATTTTTGCTGATCACTAAAGCAATAGTTAGAAATGAAAATGGAACAACAGACTGGTTCCAAATAGGGAAAGGAGCATGTCAAGGCTGTACATTGTCACCCTGTTTATTTAACTTATATGCAGAGTACATCATGAGAAATGTTGGACTGGATAAAGCACAAGCTGGAATCAAGATTGCAGGGAGAAATATCAATAACCTCAGATATGCAGATGACACCACACTTATGGCAGAAAGCAAAGAAGAACTAAAGAGCCTCTTGATGAAAGTGAAAGAAGAGAGTGAAAAAGTTCTCTTAAAACTCAGCATTCAGGAAATTAAGATCATGGCATCTGGTCCCATGACTCCATGCCAAATAGATGGGGAAATAGTGGAAACAGTGACAGACTTTATTTTGAGGGGCTCCAAAATCAGTGCAGATTGTGACTGCAGCCATGAAATTAAAAGATGGAAGAGAAAGTATGACCAACCTAGACAGCATATTAAAAAGCAGAGACATTACTTTGCTAACAAAGGTTTGTCTAGTCAAAGCTATGGTTTTTCCAGTAGTCATACATGCAAGTGAGAATTGGAGTATAAAGAAAGCTGAGTGCTGAAGAACTGATGCTTTTGAACTGTGGTGTTAGAATAGACTCCTGACAGTCCCCTGGACTGCAAGGAGATCTAACCAGTCCATTCTAAAGGAGATGAGTCCTGGGTATTCTTTGGAAGAACTGATGCGAAAGCTGAAACTCCAATACTTTGGCCACCTGCTGCAGAGATCTGACTCATTTTAAAAGACCCTGATGCTGGGAAAGATTGAAGGTGGGAGGAGAAGCGGATGACAGAGGATAAGATGGTTGGATGGCATCACCTACTCAATGGATGTGAGTTTGAATAAATTCCGGGAGTTGGTGATGGACAGAGAAGCCTGGCATGATGCAGTCCATGGGATCGCAAAGAGTTGGACATGACTGAGCAACTGAACTGAATTGAACTGAAGGCTAGCCCATGAAGAAGCAATCTGTGAAGTGTGTAACAGTACTAACCAAGACAATTAAGCACTCTTTTTGAGTAGATGCTAATGAGTTGAGCTTTGAATGTGTTGTGGTTGAGAGGTCAGATGTATGTTGAAATGAAAATTACTAATAGGAGATGGAGAATATGGGTCAAGATTATGAAAGCATTCAGAGGCAGAGTTACATTTGGGGATCCCTGTTGTAAGAGAAGTCCCAGGCGTTGGGCCAATCACCCAGAGAGTGTATACAGATCTGGATTGGAATAGGACCAAGAACACAACTTTGAAAACCACCAAAATTTGAGCAGGATGGTTAAGAAGAGAATCCAGAAAGGTAAACTAAATACAAAAAAGATAAAAGACTAAAATTTGGAGTCCTTTCCTCTTGCTACCATCAGAAAGACACATGTTTGATTTATGTTATTTGTGAATTTCTTATGCAGTATGTAGGGATGCGGAAATGTGAAAGTGAAAATGTTACTCATCTTGTCTAACTCTCTAGGATCCCAGGTTTCTCTCTGCATGGAATTCTCAAGGCAAGAATACTGGAGTGGGTTGCCAATGCCCTTCTCCAGGGGATCTTCCTGATTCAGGGGTCGTGTCCAGGTCTCTCATTGCAGGCAGATTCATTACCATCTGAGCCACCAGGGAAGCACAAAATGGGATGTGAATTCATATTATTTATGGATTAAGCGCAAGAAATTTGACTAGGGATGCACGCCAATCACATTAGCATTGAAAAATATTTAATAAATTTAACAAAAGAAGAGTAAGACTTTTACACTGAAAACTACGAAACACTTTAGGAAGAAATAAAAGTTCTAAATAAACGGAGATAGATTTCACGTTCATGGATCAAAAACCTTCATTAACATCAAACAAAATATTGAATAGAACAAAGCTAGAATACTCACTATAATCACTATTATTCAAAACGATTTCACTGATCTCTGCCAATAAAATAAAATGGTATCATACACACACCTGAAATAAAGGTCACTGACTTTACTTAAAAATGATATGATCACAAATTTAAATAGGCTATGTTAAAAAAATAAAGACAACAAATAGAGTCAGTGAAGCTAGAAACAGGATCTAAAACTAATACATAAAGAAATATTCTTCCAATCTACCAGAAATAAGAAAATAGAAATTTTTTTTCTAATTTTCTTTCTGAAAAAAAGATAATAGAAATAACACTTCAGTTAGTGTTAGGAAATTTGGGGACTCATTCAGAAATCACAAAAGTTAGAAAAGGTCTTAATGGTGAAAGTCTTAAAACTAGACTAACAACAGAGAAGAAGACCAGAAGCACTAACCTAAAGGTGCCAATTTTCCCTAAATAAATCCACACAGCAGTGGCAGTTCGGACAAAAATATCAAGAAGATTTTATACAATGAACTTAAACTTCTTCCTGTGGAACTGACTAAAGGCCTCAAAAATAGACCCAAGGATACACCCTATATTTAGTTTAAAAAGATATTATTTTATACCAATTGGTGATGGAATAGATGATGCTGACTTTCCATAGGAATAAATGTATGTGTCTAGTTCACAAATAAAATTCAGATGTAATTAAAATCTGCATAGGAAAAACAACACAAATTTTAGAAAAAAAAACTATTCATAATATCTGACTAGGGTTATGGTAAGATTTGTCAAATAACATACACAAAACAAAGCTATAAAAAGAGGTCAGTAAAGTTCACTATACCAATATACAACACTTATATATATTTAAAGATATTATAATCAGTGTTAAAAGATAGGTAACAATCTAGAATTACATAAAAAATCAAACACAACTAATCAATTAGGAAAAGATAAACAACCAATATCGAAATGGTCAAAGGATTTGGAACACTAGTCTTCATTTACACTTTCTGAAAGAAAAATAAGCAATTGAAATAATGTTTAACATGACTATTATTCAAGGAAATTCAAACTATATCAACAATCAGTCACCATTAACACCACCGGCAAAAGCTAAAGCCTGAAAACATCAAATATTGCTTAAAACACTCATTACCTGATATAAAAATATTTAACCTAGCCTCTTTGAAATGTAATTTGGCACTATGTGAGAAAATGTAAAATGGACATGACCTAGAATGGTGCAATTAAACCATTTAAGTGAAGGAAAAATAAATGGAATTTACTGGCTAAGAGAAACTGAAAATCCAGGGAATATATCCAGAATTTAGGGATGCAACCATTAAATTCAAATTCCCCCTTGAATCTGCCATCCCAGTAGAGTTTTTCACAGTATTGTCTCATTCTGCAGACATGGTCTTTCCCAAGTAGCAGGATGTTGACCCTTGTAGTAAGGTGGCGGGATACTGACCCCTAAAGTAAGCAAAGGCAATTCTTCCCCAAAGCTTCAACATGAGTCCTAAAGTGTGACCCAAGGCAAAAGACTTGGTAAACAACTGTACCAGTTGGCTCAGGAATTTCCTGGTTTTAGCATGAAAAGTTCTGCATCTTGGGAATCTATTAGGACAGTCTCAGTTGTAAAACTGAAAGTCCAGCTTCAAATTTGGACTATTGGTCAACTTACAAGAGGGAAAACTGATTATACCCCTGCCTATAAGGGGATGGAGAATTTATTAAAGAAAAATAGTCTGGACAGAAGAAATTTAAATGCCTAGAAGGAATTTGGGTTATCTGTTTTGTGGTTTTCACTCAGCCCAATCTGGCTATATGCAAGAAATATTGCAGCTAAAATAATAATAATAATACACAAAAATCTTTGAACAAGAGTGAAGATTTTCAGCAGATTTATCCTGATTTTCTCTACTGGACTACAATCCATAACTGACATTACACATTTCTTGTATATTTTCTTGTCTCTTGTGGTTTACTTGTGATATAAGTTGCCTAAAGATATCATAGAATGAGTCAGTTTTCATGTCTTCAATTGTTAACTGCAGGTTTTACTCATACAGTTGTCATATTAATGTCTAGTCCTATTTTCCATTCTGGACTGTTTTTCATTAAACTTAAAAAGGTCAGTGAAGGCTAAATTTTACAGTTTACATTAACAGAGCTGGTTGTCATCGCCTAAATCGAACGAACCCTGCCTCGAAGAACGTCAGTTGGCTTGCCTGGGTCTTTGACCTACAGCCTCTTCCTTCTGCCTGGAGGCAAGCCCAGCAAAAGATGTGTGGTACTGTGGGAGTGATTAGCTTCTGGTCTTCACAACATCAGCCTGACAGCAAAGCGTGGCTCAAAGTCTGGAAGAGCTGATTGCTCCGGACTTTAAAGAAAATTCAGAAGTTGGAGGTGCAAATGAGGAAATCAAAGAGCTGAAAAAAATAGATGGATTTGCAAACCAGCTGGATTTGGTAAACAGTGAAAGCAACATGATTTTATTTACCTTTATTGTAAGCCATGAGAATGCCTTGGCTTTTTAAGAGCCTGGCAAACTTTCTTACATAAAAGTAAATTGTGTTCCACTAAAATTCATTTCTAAGAACCAAAGGTAAGTATTTATTTCAAGACTGAGAAGTTATTCTTTTTTTTGATTTTAACTAACTTTGAAGCCTCATTGAACATCAGCTACGGTGAATAATCAATCATAACTTTCATTTTCATTCCATTGAACAACAGAGTTTCTTTCAAAAAACTTATTGCAATAAATATTGTCTACTCGGGAGTTAGCCGTGATTGAGGATAGAAAACTGTCTTGCAGTTTCAGCTGATTATGAACTTTATGTGAGACACCACAGTGATGTGATTATTAGAAACATGCTATGAAGGTTGATTATATTAGGAGCAATAGACACTTTTGTGGTAAAGGCTCAATCTTTTTTTACTCCACTTAGAAATGATCTGCTATGTAGTAGGCAGAACAGTGCATTCCCCATCTAGGATGTCTTCATGCTAATTCTTTGAATCTGTGAACATGTTACTTTACATGGCAAAAAGGATTTTACATATGTGATTAAATCAGGGAATTTGAGATTGGGACACTATTGTGAATTATCTATGTGGGCTCAAGTTAATTACATGAGTTCTTAACACCTGAGACGCTTTCTTGGCTAAGGTCTGAGAGAAAGAGATGAAGATGGAATTAGGGTTAGAGAAATGTAATACTGCTGACTTTGAAGAGGAGGAAGAGACCATAAACCAAAGAATGTAGGTACCTCTAGAAACTGGAAAAGACAAGAAACTGGACCCTTTCCTAGAGCCTCCAAAAGGAAACCAGTTATGCTTATGGTCTGATTTTAGCCCCATGAGACTCCTGATCTAAAAAAGTTTAAGATAATAAACCTGTGTTATTTAAGTCACAAATTATGTGGTAGTGTTTTACAGCAACAATAGGAAACAAATATTGCTCTTATTAAATCTTAATCAATATTGTGGGACCTATAAATTTGTCAGTTGTGATGAACTATTTTCCTTTCTTCTCTTCACATATCTAAGATTAGAATAGAGTTACCACAGTATGAAAAATAAGTTTTGTGGCTAATTCAGATTTCCAGTGTCCTTGCATTTAAAGTTGAGTTCACTTATTTTATCTATACTACTACTACTACTAAGTCGCTTCAGTCGTGTCTGACTCTGTGTGAACCCAGAGACAGCAGCCCACCAGGCTCCCCTGTCCCTGGGATTCTCCAGGCAAGAACAGTGGAGTGGGTTGCCATTTCCTTCTCCAATGCATGAAAGTGGAAAGTGAAAATTGAAAGTGAAGTCGCTCAGTCATGTCTGACTCCTAGTGACCCCATGGACTGCAGCCTACCAGGCTCCTCCATCCATAGGATTTTCCAGGCAAGAGTACTGGAGTGGGGTGCCATTGCCCTCTATAGGGCTTTTAAATTTCAAAACTTCACTGTTAAAGGTAATATAATCCTTAAATTCACATTTATGTATATTATTCCCATAATTATGTATACATATTCATATATCATATTCAATAACACGTTTCAGTTCAGTTGCTCAGTTGTGTCCGACTCTTTGCGACCCCATGAATCTCAGCACGCCAGGCCTCCCTGTCCATCACCAACTCCCAGAGTTTACTCAAACTCAAGTCCATCGAGTCAGTGATGCCATCCAGCCATCTCATCCTCTGTCGTCTCCTTCTCCTCCTGCCCCCAATCCCTCCCAGAGTCTTTTCCAATGAATCAACTCTTCCCATGAGGTGGCCAAAGTACTGGAGTTTCAGATTTAGCATCATTCCTTCCAAAGAAATCCCAGGGCTGATCTCCTTCAGAATGGACTGGTTGGATCTCCTTGCAGGCCAAGGGACTCTCAAGAGTCTTCTCCAACACCACAGTTCAAAAGCATCAGTTCTTCGGCGCTTGGCTTTCTTCACAGTCCAACTCTCACACCCACATATGACTACTGGAAAAACCATAGCCTTGACTATCATATGCTTAACATTCCACAAAATATGTTACTCTCACATAAGGCAAATGACCTAGTCAAATATTATCTGAAGATCTCAGCAGTTATCTACAGATCATCGAAATGTATCTTTACCCCCAAAGAAATACGATACAGGAAGATATTTACCTAATTCCAGTGGTATTTTGTAATCTAAAAGTATTGATTTATTTAACCAGTCCACCAAACCATACATCCACCTATTAAGGAGAAGAAAGCTTTGAAACTCATCTCTTTGTCTTCTACACAAAGCCTTTCTCATTCAGGTTGCTCAGTACTAAAATGTCTCCTTCTCCTTGAACACTGAAAAGATGAGACCCTTTCTCTTTTTGGAAGTTTACTGCTCAACTTCAGTCAATAGTGAGAGATGGAAGATCTAACTGAATGTTGAATATTTGGATAAAATAACACTTTATTATTTAGCTGATTTTACCATCCTTGCTGCTGCTGCTGCTGCTAAGTCGCTTCAGTCGAGTCCGACTCTGTGCGACCCCATAGATGGCAGCCCACCAGGCTCCGCCATCCCTGGGATTCTCCAGGCAAGAACACTGGAGTAGGTTGCCATTTCCTTCTCCAATGCATGAAAGTGAAAAGTGAAAGTGAATTCGCTCAGTCGTGTCCGACTTAGTGACCCCATGGACTGCAGCCCACCAGGCTCCTCCGTCCATGGGATTTTTCAGGCAAGAGTACTGGAGTGGGGTGCCATTGCCAGCAAAACATTATATTTCACATATATATGTGTATATTCATACTGAGGATACATTTTCGTTCTTTTTACCTTATTTTATATTTTTATTATCAGCAAAGAGGCTTCACTGAGCAGGAGTTTTATAATAAGTGATAATTTTATAATAGGCACAGGGGAGTTCTAAAACTGTTCCTCTAATATTGTAGCTCACCAGGCTCCTCTCTCCATGGGATTTCTCAGAAAAGACTACTAGAGTGGGTTGCCATTTCCTTCTTCAGGGGATCTTACCAACCCAGGGATAGAACCCTAGTCTCTTGAGTCTCCTGTACTGGCAGGGAGGTTCTTTACCACTAGCACCACTCAGTAAAAGAAGACTAAATGGACCCCATCAAGAAATTTGGTCCCTACTAATTCTGTGATTAAAAATAACTAGCCTTGTGGACGTTGCTCAGAGGAAATAAGGAAATCTAGTTAGACCATTTTAAGATTAGCAGGTTTCCACTATGAGTGAAACATTAAACTGATGCTCAGGATGACAAAATAAAGCTCCTATTTTTGTGGTTTAGAACTGCAGCACATTTATTAAGAAAAAATTTTAAGAATAGAAAGATAGTCTTTTGATGAAAGTGGAGCACAATTAGAGATCATAAATATGAAAAAGTGAATCTCTTTCTAAAGGACTCTTTCAGTATTCTTTACACACTAGAAGAAACCACAGAAAATTCTATACAGAAAAGAAGAACTGGAATGCTTGTGCTTTTCAAAAAAAATAAAGAAACTTTTTTCAAATACTACTTGTTTGTAACACTGCTGAGAAGCTGAAAATTTTGCTGTGTGGTTGCTGTTTTTATCTTTATTTTTTTGTTGAGGATTTCTTAGTATAGAATAATTATATATTTTATGAGTATATATTGTGTGTAAATGTAGACTGTTTAGTAGGTGATTTTTCTGACTCATGTGAATGTGTTAGGCTGATGTACCTATTCTCCAGCTGCTCTTAAGTACTGGCTGCTAAGAGTTCACAGCTACACTCTTCCCCTGTGAGTTGAGAGGTCACAACCTCAGCCTCAGGCAGGGCTCCTGATAAGGAGGTACATAAGCCAGGCTTGTTTTTCAGAGGGTAACTCTGTGGTAGCATTCATACAGCAGAGCTCCCCATGGTCTTAGGCCAAAGCCAGACTGCAGTTGATCCCCGTCTTTACCCAGCTTCTTCCCCTGCCTGATTCAGCTTTGCTCACTCGTACACATTCCCCTTGAGAACATTCCCTCAGTAAGTGCCTGGACAAGAGTCCCTGTCTCCAACTCTACTTCCAGAGAATCAAATCGAAAATATGAGAGGAAAGTAAAGAAACATAAAGGAAATAGAGGTGGAAGATGGAAAGCTAGGATATGTAGTATATGAATAAGAGTTCCAGAAAGAGAGAAAGGAAAGACTAGAGGAGACATTTTACTCAAAAAAATAAAAGGAATTTGCCTGAGTTAGAGAGTATCTTGAGGTCTTATCTTCAAAGGATTCAACAAATGATAGGAATATCCAAAATTCATCACGATCATTAAAGGTTATTTAAAGTTCCAATCACTACAGTGAAGAAAGCAAAAGCAACAACAGCCATTAGAAGAAACGAAACACACTTATAATTATCTGCAGATCATTTGATTAGCTTGAATATCCGAAGGATCCAACTGGGAAATTATTTGAGCTCCAAAAGATTGTCAGAGACAAACTATCTGCTCAACTACAACAAAAATCAATAGCTTTTCTTTATAAGAAAAGCAATTAGCTAGAGAATGTAGTGGGGTAGGGATTCCCTTCACAGTACAACAAAAATTATAAGCTTCCCCGGAATAAAGTCAACATAAAATAAACTAGATCTACTTTTAAAATATTTAAAGCTTTACTAAAGGACATAAGACAAAGCCTATGTAAGCAAACAAAGCTTCCTAAATGAGAAGACTCTAAGGAAGCAGATTCTTTCCAAATTAAGAGAAAAATAAATATAATACAAATATGACTGCCAATGTTGGGTTGAGGGGACAGTTTGTGCGGTGTATATGGAGTCTTAAGAAATGAAAAAAGTTCACCTGGAAAAAATAATTTATGAGCTTAGCCAAGGAAAAAAAGATTACCCTTGACAAGTTATTCTCTTATTAAAGTTCCACACAAGTGAATATATATTTTCTACACAAAGCAATTACATTTTTTGAAATATTAATTCCATAACAAAGTTCCAGTTTTATTCAAGTTGTCCAGAATGCTTATGGGTAAGGGGGTTAGATAATTTTTTATCCAAATTTGAGAGACTGAAAGAGGTAACCATTAATAATTACAGTGAGACAACAGGTAACAGGGCTGTCTTATGAAAACCAAGACCCATAGTCATACTATTTATGGGCTACATGTTATCAGAGAACAGTTAAGTATCAGGAACCTTGAAGGAGGTTTAGAAAACTCAGTAAGTCCATTAATAACTTGAAATACACTCTTAAAATAAAAATTCAGCTTATTTTCTTTAAATTCATTCCAGTCACCTCAAAGGATTAAGAAAATATCACTTCTAAGTATAAAGTGTTAAGAAAACTTATTGTGACAATTCTCCAGTTTACTACGTCTATGGAATAAAAGAGATAGAAAGTTGCCTACCTGTTCTTCCCAAATCAATTAAGTTAATAATGTGCAATAGTAGTGTTTTCTTTAAGTACTTCTTGATACCTGAGTGCACAAGTTATTTCAACAGTGATTGTGTTTGGCCAAGGTGGAGGCTCTCTCTGTAGGGTTGCCTTAATCTGTATACAATGCTGTGTCCTGTGTTTAGTCATGTCCAACTCTTTGTGTCCAACGGGACTGTATCCCTCCAGATTCCTCTGACTGTGAGATTTTTCAGGTAAGAATATTGGAACAGGTTGCCATTTCCTCCTTCAGGGGATCTTCCTGAACCAGAGATTGAACCCGCGTCTCCTGTTCTCCTGCATTGCAGGCAGATTCCTTACCTGCTGAGCTATTGGAGAAGCACCTAATATGTATACACTTGGGCCTAAATTGTACTTGAATTAAAATTAACTGATATAATTCACACTAGTTCATCCATATGGGAAATTCAGATAGGGTCTCTGGAGCTCTTCAATTTATGGTTTAGCAGCATTAATATGGTCAGTTTAAGTAGTTTTAAAATTCTTCAAGATTTTCACTGTTTTATTCCACTGAGTAATATCAAAGCCCAGAGTGTACAAAAAAAAAAATCTAATTGAAACAGGGAGTCATGACAGAAGAAATGTAAAGAGCATTATGGCTACAGAGTTTGATCATTTCTTTCATAACCTTGATGACTATCATCCTTGTAATTTTTAAAATGCTGGTATTTTTCAACCTATGACACTTGCTGGCTACCACAGGGACTGATATATGAAAAAACAAATTGAATCCCATCACAAGAATCTTGTAATTAAAACATGAAAAAGGAACATACTACTTATCAGTATAAATTTCAATTATCTATTTATTGTTGATAGAATGTTCTGGTTGTTCCAATTTTCTATTACATTCATGATTTCTTTTCTAACATTAATATGGTTATATAATTAGGTATTCCTGACAACTACAGTGGATCAAATATAATACTTTTAACACTCTTTACATTTGGCATTGTCTTGAACAATACTTGGTGGCTAGTTATACAGGGGTAGAGGGCTTCCCGGTTAGCTCAGATGGTAAAGAACCTGCCTGCAATGCCGGAGACCTGAGTTCAATCCCTGGGTTGGGAAGATCCCCTGGAGAAGGGAAAGGCTACCCACTCCAGCATTCTTGCCTGGAGAATTCCCATGGACAGAGGAGCCTTGCAGACTACAGTCTATGAGGTTGCAAAGAGTCGGACTTGACTGAGCAACTAAGCACAGTACACATACAGGGGTAGAAACTCAACGATCAGGTTTGCGTTTGCACTAATACTTGCAATACATCCACTAACAGCTGTATTCGGTTCCTACTGTTGCTCCCACAAATTGCCCAAATGCAATGGCTTGTTTTTCAGTCACTAAGTCAGGTCCAACTCTTTGTAACCCTTGGACTGCAGCACGCCAGGCTTCCTTGGCCTTCATCATTTCCCAGAGTTTGCTCAAACTCATGTCCATTGAGTCATTGATGCCATCCAACCATCTCATCCTTCCTCAACACTTCTCTTCCTGCCTTCAATCTTTTCCCAGCATTAGGGTGTTTTTGTTTTTGTTTTTCCAGTGAGTCAGCTCTTTACATCAGGTGACCAAAATATTGGAGGTTAAAGCAAAGCAAATTTCTTATCTTGTAGTTCTGGAGGTCAGAATTCCAAAAGGGGTGTAAAATCAAGGTGTCAGTAGAGTTGCACTTCCTCCAGAGGCTATTGCAGAGAATCTTTTCCCTTGACTTTCCCAGCTTGTTAGAGGCTGCTTGTATTCTTTGGTTCATGGCCCAACTCTCTCCAACCCAGCTTAGCTCATCACATCTCTTCTCACTCTAATGTTCCTGTATCCCTCTTATAAAGATCCTTGTGAATACATTGCAATCACTTGCATAATCCAGAATTCTCATCCCATGTAAAGATTCTTAATTAACATCTGTGAAGTCTCTTTTACCATGTAAGGTAACAGTCATAGCCTCTAGAGATTAGGATGTAGACACATTTGGGGCCATTATTCAGCCTCCAATGCCACATGAAAATACACATATGAAAATGAGCTGATATTTTAACTTCTCTCTGTTAACATTTGCAATTTTCTTCTAAAGTAGAAAATAGCTAAAATGGAAGATGGGGAAAGGAAGAGTGGATAGAACTCAGTTCACTGTTCTGCTGAACTGAGTTCCAAGATAGACCTCTTGTTTACTTCTGACACACACACACACACATATATATATATGTATATGTATATACATACCATTAGATACAATTGCAAAAACAGCAGAGGTGGAATATAAACCTTCTCCAGATTCAAGTCTCTAAGACAAAATGTTTCAATGATAGATGCTTAGAGGCTTGCCTTTCATATATAAAACTGGCATAATCTAGGATATTTATCTGCTGTGTTTCCTAGGACATGACATCTATACAGGAAAAAAAAAAGATCATGAATATTGGAAATATTTGAAATAACACCTGAGACCAGAAATAATGTTATCCTGAGAAATGGAAAGTTCCTCTCAAAAAAAACTTTGAAATATCTTGCTTTGGTTTAAAGTCAGCATCACTGCATTTCAACAGATCCCAGAGAATATAACCTATTCATTCAACATTATTCTGATATGGAATGTTGGAGCTATAAACCTATTTAAATCTCTTGAATCATGTGTGTATGACCATTGTGTGAGAGAGAGGGAATGACAGGAAAAATAGAGAGAGAGAGTTTAGTTAATTAGTTTTAGAAGTGGGAAAACAGAGAAGCAATGGCCCAGAGACTATATATATGAACCATAACTGAAGTTCCAAGATAATAAACCAGATAGATTGGACAGAGTCTGTCCATGCAAGTCTTTAGCTACTGGATGAAGAAATAAAATTACCCAATGGTAAAAGAAAGAAAATCGCTGCTAATGTTTGGCAAATATTTATTTCTCTTAAAACAGCATTAGATGGTTTGAAAGTATATATGGATGAATAAACCATTCTTTAGACCTGGAAAGGAAAACAACACACGTTTCACTCAAATCTAACCAAGAAAGATTCTGGTTTTTCATATTCTGAGAGAAAATGTTTCTCTGAAATATACATCAGCAGCTAGGCTTTTGTGGTCTTTTCCATTGAAGTTGTCTTTTCTAAAGAACACCATGTGCATGAAGCCAAGCTCTAAAGCAATCTGTATTTCCTGGGGATTAACATCAAGTCAATAAAATCTCAGAGAAATCAAGTTATCCAGCCCATACACTCATGTTCTCCTATTACTAAAGTGAAAGTGAAGTCGCTCAGTCATGTCCGACTCTTTGCGACCCCATGGACTGTAGCCTATCAGGCTCCTCCGTCCATGGGATTTTCCATGCAAGAGTGCTGGAGTAGATTGCCATTTCCTTCTCCAGACGATCTTCCCAACCCAGGAATCGAACCCGGGTCTCCAGCATTGCAGGCAGACGCTTTACCGTAGGAGCCATCAGGGAAGCCCGTGTACCCCAGGAATCCCAAATTATCCTGTTTTCCATTGCTTCAATTTTCCAGTCTCTGTCTTTTCTATGTCATTCTCAGCTTCTGTAATTCCTTTCCTCAATCATCTTTTCCTACACCCCAAGGAATTGAGAGTGCCTGGTTCCTAAAAGCAAACTTAGGGACTACCCTCAGCTTTGTTTTGTTTTTAGGTGAGACTAGTACAGGGGTTGGCTTCCCTGGAAGCTCAGTGGTAAAGAATCTGCCTGCCAGTGCAAGAGGTGCAGAAGACACAGTTTCGATCCCTGGTTGGGGAAGATCCCTGGAGAAGAAATGGCAACCCATTCCTGTATTCTTACCTGGAAAATCCCATGAACAGAGGAACCTGGCGGCTCCAGTCCATGGGGTTGCAAAGCTTCAGACATGACTTAGTGACTGGACAACAACAGAAATACAGTGGTTAATAGGTAGACCCAGATATCAGATTCAATTTGGCACCTAGACAACCACTACCTAGTTGCGAGCAAGTCAACCTTACCCCACTGTAGTCTCCTCCTCTACAAAATGAGGATTAAAGGTTTAACCTACTGCAGGGGTGTTGTAAGGATTTAATAAATTAATAAAAAGCACTTGAACGCTGACTGAGTGATGCACAGTGAGTCCTCAATAAGGGTCAGCTCTCATGTTCCCCAAGTGGAATCCATCACTTCCTCTAGATTCCAGCTGCACTTTTGCTCTTCTTTCTTTCCACATTGAATTAGTTATTAACACACACATTATATCTTCATGCCATAGTGTGCCTTCTCTGAGGACAGGGTAATAGTCGTCCTTGCTTTTTATCATTTATAACCCTTGCATATAATAATGGGAAAACTAGCATTTGTTAACCATACAGTATGTGTCAGAAAGTATGTGTGTGGGTGTGTGTGTATTCAGTCGTGTCTGACTCTTGTGACTCCATGGACTGCAGCCCGCCAGGCTTCTCTGTCCATGGGATTCTCCAGGCAGGAATACTGGAGTGGGTTGCCATTTCCTACACCAAGGATCTTCCTGACCCAGGGAATTATGAGAGCTTTTTATATGCATTTTCTCATTTAATCTTATAATCACCCTATATGGCAAGTAGTATTAGTCATCCACACTTTATAAATGAAGAAACAGGTTTAGGGAGATTAAGTAACTTGCTTGATGTTACGTAGTTCATAGGGATTTTCTGATTCTAAATCAGAAACTCTCAACCACTATGTTATACAATCCCCTACTTGCTAGACCATAAATGTATTGAATGATAAATTGAATGATCATAATCTTTACTAGAAATATTTTTATAGTCTTTGCTATGAGATGGGAACATTATAAATAACATTATACATAAACACATGTCTTGGAAAGCCATGTTGGACCACTTTTATTATGAAGAATAAAATAAAGTTTAAAGAATTTTATCATTGAGTAGTAGAATAAAATATGTACACTTAGTCCATAATGCTATTGTATGTTGTGTCCGACTCTTTGTGACCCTATGGACTGAAGCCTGCCAGGCTCCTCTGCCCATGGAGATTCTCCAGGCAAGAATACCGGAGTGGGTAGCCATACCCTTCTCCAAGGGATCTTCCTAAACCAGGGATTGAATCCAGATCTCCTGCATTGCAGGCAGATTCTTCACTGTCTAGGCTACCAGAGAATACCCAATGATGTTGATAGCTATATATCAGCAGCATTAGCATTACCTAGAAACCTGGGGAACGGAGAGTAATCTTGGGGGCCCCATGCCAGATACACTGAATCTATATTTTAATAAGTTTTCCAGATTAAGAATCATTTTATAGAGGTCATGTAACAATAGTCCTCCACTTCTTAAGAATAAATGAATTTTTTGGACTTAGGGAGATGTTTTCCACTAATAAGTATTAAGAGGTCATAGAGTAAAATATGGAATGAAAAGTGTAAGAATAAGTTTTTAAGAACTTACTTTTAAATGATATGCTTCATTTATTTTAGAAGTTTTAAGTAGAAAAATGTTCTTAGTTCCTGAGCACATGAAAGACTCTAATTAATTCTATTAATATGGCATAAGCATCCTGAAAGTAATTTTTGTCTCATTTATTGCTATATTCTCAATGCACAGAAGAGTGTCTGGCACAAAGTAGGAACACAACAGATATTTAGTGATGAATAAATCTATGTCCTTAAAATTCTTAGGGAAATGTGTGTATATTCTTCAAAGAGTAGGACTGGGAACAGGAATAACTTTAGGGTTCTACTGGCTCAAACTTTAGAGGTGTGATTTTTCCTAAATGTCCTAATATGGAATAGATTTTTGCCACTAAAAAGGACACAGAGGTGAAGAGAACATTATGCTAATTCCTTAACATGTCTTATATAAGGGACAATTGTAAATTACATAACAGGAAAAAAAAATCATCTTTTCCTGGTGACCAGGTATCCATTCTATTTCCTCATTTTAGAAAACTCTCGAACCATAAAAAGCTCTCAATTTTGTTCTTTGAATATTATCCCAAGAGTTTGTCCTTAGGACAAGATGATTAATTCAGCACCTATTTCTGGACACAAGGGAACACATCTCAGAACATGGTCAATAATGAAGCCAGACCTCTTGCTCCACCAGTATAAACAGAACAGCTGTTTTCAATCCAGTATCTACTCATAATGATGACCTCTCACAGTGTGTCACATCCTCTTTCTGAATTAAGCTTCAAGGCCAGAGATATAATTCTGACTGTATTATGAAGAAAAACAATAAACATGTGTCCAGATACCAAACCACAGACAGTCTAATTAAGTCCCTGACTTTATAGGTAACTCCTTATTTGCAAAATTCAGACATAAATTGAAGAAAGTAGGGAAAACCGCTAGACCATTCAGGTATGACTTTAATCAAATCCCTTACTATTATACAGTGAAAGTGACAAGCATATTCAAGGAATTAGCTCTGATAGACAGAGTACCTGAAGAACTATGGACAGAGGTGCATGACATTGTACAGGAGGCAGAGATCAAGACCATCCCCCAAGAAAAGGAAATGCAAGAAAGCAAAATGGCTGTCTGAGGAGGCTTAGAAATAGCTGAGAAAAGAAGAGAAGCTAAAGGCAAAGGAGAAAAGGAAAGATATACCCATTTGAATGACGAGTTGCAAAGAATAGCACAGAAAGATAAGAAAGCCTTCCTCAGTGATCAATGCAAAAAAAATAGAAGAAAACAATATAATGGGAAAGACTAGAGATCTCTTTAAGAAAATTCAAGATACCAAGGGAACATTTCATATAAAGATGGGCACAATAGGGACAGAAATGGTATGGACCTAACAGGAGCAGAAGATATTAAGAAGAGGTGGTAAGAGTACACAGAACTATTTAAAAAAAAATTCATAATGACACAGATAAGCACGATGGTGTGATCACTTACCTAGAGCCAAACATACTGGAATGCGAAGTCAAGTTGGCCTTAGGAAGCACCACTATGAACAAAGCTAGTGGAAGCAATGGAATGCCAGATGAGCTATTTCAAATCCTAAAAGATAATGCTGTGAAAGTGCTGCACTCAGTATGCCAGCAAATTTGGAAAACTCAGCAGTGGCCACAGTACTGGAAAAGATCAGTTTTCATTCCAATCCCAAAGAAAAGCAATGCCAAAGAATATTCAAACTACCAAACAATTGCATTCCTATCACACGCTAGCAAAATAATGCTCAAAATTCTCCAAGCCAGGCTTCATTCAACAGCATGTGAATTGTGAACTTCCAGATGTTCAAGCTGGATTTAGAAAAGGCAGAGGAACCAGAGATTAAATTGCCAACATCTGTTGGATCATTGAAAAAGCAAGAGAGTTCCAGGAAAACATCTACTTCTGTTTATTGACTACACCAAAGACTTTGACTGTGTGGATCACAACAAACTGTGGAAAATTATTAAAGAGATGTGAATAGCAGACCACCTGACCTGCCTCCTGAGAAATCTGTATGCAGGTCAAGAAGCAAGTTAGAACTGGACATGGAAAAACAGACTGTTTCCAAATCAGGAATGGAGTACGTCAAGGCTGTATATTGTCACCTTGCTTATTTAACTTATATGCAAAGTACACCTTGCAAAATGCTGGGCTGGATGAAGCACAAGCTGGAATCAAGATTGCTGGGAGAAATGTCAGTAACCTCAGAGACACAGATGACACCACCCTTATGGCAGAAAGTGAAGAGGAACTAAAGAGCTGCTTGATGAAAGTGCAAGAGGAGAGTGAAAAAGTTGGCTTAAAACTCAACATTCAGGAAATTAAGATCATGGCATCGTATCCCATCGCTTCATGGCAAATAGATGGGGAAACAGTGGAAACAGTGACAGACTTTTTTTGGGGGGGCTCCAAAATCACTGCAGATGGTGACTGCAGCCATGAAATTAAAAGACACCTGCTCCTTGAAAGAAAAGCTCTGACAAACCTAGACAGCATATTGAAAAGCAGAGACATTACTTTGCCAACAAAGGTCTGGCTAGTCAAGGCTATGGTTTTTCCAGTAGTCATGTATGGATGTGAGAGTTGGATTATAAAGAAAGCTGAGTGCTGAAGAACTGATGCTTTCGAACTGTGGTGTTTGAGAAGACTCGAGAGTCCCTTGTACTGCAAGGAGATCAAACCAGTCAATTCTAAAGGAAATCAGTCCTGGATATTCATTGTAAGGACTGCTAAAGCTGAAGCTCCAATACTTTGGCCACCTGATGCGAAGATCTGACTCACTGGAAAAGACCCTGATGCTGGGAAAGATTGAAGGTGGGAGGAGAAAGGGATAACAGAGGATGAGATGGTTGGATGGCATCACTGACTCGATGGACATGAGTTTCAGTAAGCTGCGGGAGTTGGTGATTGACAGGGAAGCCTGATGTGCTGCAGTCCATGGGGTTGCAGAGTTAGACATGACTGAGTGACTGAACTGCTTATAGGTAAACAGAAAAAAATATAGATATGAAAAATATTATCTCATTAATTATATGCAGATAACCAAGATTTCTTATTATCCTTTACTGATTTTATCTGTTTCTTTTGCCACTTTCACTTTTAGAAAGTCACAGAGGTTGCCAAGGTTTAAACATCTTGCCTTCACCATCATTGCTGTGAAGGAAGGGCAAGTCTATTCTAGAGATTTAGCACAAATAACAATTCTTGGACTTCCTTGGCCAGTGGCCAGGACTCTAAGCTTCCACAGGACGGGGTGTGGGTTTGATCCCTGGTCAGGGAACTAAGATCCTACATGCCACAAGACATGGACAAAAATAAATAAATAAAATTCCCTTAGCATTCTGATCTAAAAAAAAATCTTTATAGCTTTATACTTAGTAAAGTAAGTCAGACAAAGAGAAATATCATATGATATCACTATATTTGAAATCTAAAGAATCATATAAATCCTTCCTTTTGTAACTTCCTTACAAAAGAGAAATAGAGTCACAGACGTAGAAAACAAACATGGTTACCAGGGGAAAGTGGCACTGGGTGGGTAAAGAAAGGGGAGAGATAAATTGGGAAGTTGGGACATATACACACCACTCTACATATCATAGATAACTAATAAGGACCTACTGTATAGCACAGGGAACTTGACTCAATACTCTGCAAAGCCATATCTGGGAAAAGAATCTAAAAGAGTGAATATATGTATACATAAAACTGATTCATTTTGCTGTACAGCAGAAATTAACACAACATTATAAATGAACTATACTCTAATAACAATCTTTTTAAAAACCACAATTCTTTTTTCCGTTGAGAAATTTCAAAATGCTTTTAGCTTAATAGCCGAAAAAAATGAGACAATTTCTGTTAGTGTCTCACAAAAGTGAAAAGTGAAAGTGTAAGTCACTCAGTCATGTCCAGTTCTTTGCAACCCTATGGACTGTACCCATTAGGTTCCTCTGTCCATGGGATTTCCCAGGCAAGAATACTGAAGGGTGTTGCCATTTCTCCAGGGGATCTTCCAGACCCAGGGGTTGATCCTGTGTCTCCGGCATTGGCAGATGGATTCTTTACCATCTGAGCCAGCAGGGAAGCCCCTGTGGGTTGTCTCACAAAGCCATCTGTATTAAAGGATATATTCATGACACCAGCAAAATTTACTTTTAATAAAACTTGATTACTCTGTAAGGAAGATCATGCTAATATTTTTGAAAAGTTTTATTATCATGACAAAAGTGGAATGTATAAGAGAAAGAAAAGTTACTTTGTAAACGCTTAAACAGGGACAATGTTCTTCACAGACGTTCTTTGCAGGGTCCTGATGATGCCGCCTCTGAAAGCCATCTATCTGCTTACCTCTCAGTTAACTCCCCTGGGTAAACCCAGGGCAGTAATTCCTATGACAAGGAAGACTGAAAATATCCACAGAGGAAAGAAGCAGTATTTCAATCTCCCAAGCAGAGTAATTCCAAAGGGTTGATGGATGAGAGGTCAAAAATGTCAAGTGCTCCAAAAATTAAATAGTTCACTCATAAATCATTCAACTCAGGCAACGGAAAGAATAATAGCGCTTGTCCTAACAATCACCAGAAAGAAAGGGCACGTTCCAGCTACAGTGACAGCACCATTTTTTTCCTATAGTTTCTAACAGCAGCGTGTTCGGGAGCATAGGTAAGACAAAGAAGAGAAATATTCATCTTAAGGGGTGGAACTCTCTGACATACTCCCAAAGAATAATCTTCAGAGAAAAACAAAACAAAACCGCAACACCAGAACTGTCTCTCCTTAGAGAGATCCCTGTACCTATAAAACAACAGCAGCAAGCATGGCAGTCACCTTTGGCTGAACTAGAGAAAGGAATTACAAGGGCACGGGGGTGAAACAGGTCTGCTCTTCCCCTGATGGAAGCGCCCCTGAAACAAAAGACGTTAAAGAGGTTCAAGATAAATCGACGTCAGCTTGATCTTACAGGTATGAGTCCCTGGGAACACACACCAAATGCTAGCTGAGGCCACTTACCCAACAGTGCAAAAAGTCACAGGAGTGACCTTTGTCTACTCTTTTTTTGGAACAAGTGTTTTTGATTGAAATGTAATTATTTTTCAAAGTTATATTTCCCTGGTGGCTAAGACAGTAAAGGATCTGCTTGCGATTTAGGAGACCGGGGTTCCATCCCTGGGTGGGGAGGATCCCCTGGAGAAGGAAATGGCTACCCACTGCAGTATTCTTGCCTGGAAAATCTCATGAATAGAGGAAGCTGGCCAACTACAGTCCATGGGGTCGCAAAGAGTCAGACATGACTGAACATCTAACACTTAAACTTCTAAGTAATATATACTTCCTGGTATATAAAATTATAAAATTTTGTGTTTACATGTATATGTCTATATTCATTTACTTTGGCTTTTTTGTTTTCTCTGCAAATGAAAGCACGTTTTGTATATTGTTGTTGTTTAGTCACTAAGTAGTGTCTGACTCTTTTGCGACCCATGGACTATAGCCCGCCAGGTTCCTTTGTCCATGAGATTTTCCAGGCAAGAATACTGGAATCGGTTGTCATCCCCTTCTCCAGAGGATCTTCCTGACCCAGGGATTAAACCTACATCTCCTGCATTAGCAGGTAGATTCTTTACTGCTAACTTACCAGAGTCTATTCTGATCCTGATCTCATATTGGTGCAACTATATTTGAGATATTTCTTTGGTAGCACATAAACATTTGCCTCACTTTTAAGGGACAAGATAATATGTTGATTGGATACTCCTTCATTTAACTTGCCATTAATTTTTCATTCTTTACAAATAAAAATAACACAGGGACTCTCTCTGGGGTTATATCTGTACATGTTTATGAATATAGCTGTAACATAAATTTGGAAATACTGAATTGCTGGTGAAAAGCTCTCTGTGTCCCTAATTTTGATAGGCATCAAATTATCTTTTAAGAAGACCATTTTGTCCTTTGAAAAGTGTTTAATCTGCCACCAAAACTGTATAAGGATATTTTGCTTACTGTCATGTGGACTATATTTGATCTTTGGTGAATCTGATAGGTAAAATGGTATTTTGTTTTTTGTTTTAATTTTTTACTTCCAAAACTATGAATAATATTATCATCCATTTATATTTTAAGGGCCATTTGTATGTCTTTAAATGTGAATTCGGATTTTTTTTATCTTTTACTGATTCATTGGAATCCATTATATTCCAAATTTCACCAAACCTAAGACATCATTAATTGTAACAAGGGAAAAAATTCCCTGTTTATTACACTAAAAACAATGCTTCCTTATCACTTATAATTTTTAATTCACACGTATTAAAATAATCCTTTTACACTTAAGTAAACAGGTGTTTTAGTCATTTTTCACTCTAGCAAACATAGCAAATATTTGCTATATTTATATACAGGAAATAAAGCAAAATATTTGTATCCAATTCAATGTCTGACTCTTCAGAATCAGTTTACAACACTGAATCCTCTATGTCCATGATTTTCTCCATAAAAGTGTCTTTCCTGCAATCAAGAGTACTGGTATTAAAGCTTCTCTTAAAAGCAGTCCCTACAAGATCTAAAAGTTATCAGTCTTTGACTCTTAAACTGACACTGAAATTAAGTAGAATGGCAACCCACTCCAGTATTCTTGCCTGGAAAATCCCATGGACAGAGGAGCCTGGTAGGCTGCAGTCCATGGGGTCGCAAAGAGTCGGACACGACTGAGCGACCTCAATTTCACTTTTCACTTTCATGCATTGGAGAAGGAAATGGCAACCCACTCCAGTGTTCTTGCCTGGGAAATCTCAGAGACAGAGGAGCCTGGCGGGCTACAGTCCATGGGGTCTCAAAAGAGTTGGACACGACTGAGTGGGACACAACTTAGCCACTAAACAGCACAACAATCTCTAGAACAACAATTTGCTGCCTAAGAACAATGAACTCATTCTATTTACTCAAATGTCATTCTATGTTTCAATTAAATAAGTCCTGTTTTATTATCAAATTTATCTCTCAATATTTTACTCTTTTATTGCTATTGTGAATAGAAAGTTTTATCTAGTATAGTTTCTAACTAGCTATAATTAATAATTACAAATTGGTTTTGTAATCAGGCTGATTACTCCTAATTTTCTTCTTCGTTTCAATATTTTTTTCAGCTTATTATTGAATTTTCTGTGAATTCAATCACATTTTCTATGAAAATATTTTCCATTCAACTTTTCAATTTTTAGAACTCTAAAAACTTTGAATATCATTTACTGATATGTTTACAATAATATTGGGCTTGCCAGGTGACTCAGTGGTAAAGAATCTGCCTGTAATGCAGGAGACCCGGGTTCAGTTTCTGGGTTGGGAAGATTCTCTGGAGAAGGAAATGGCAATCCAGTTCAATATTCTTGCCAGAAGAATTCCATGGATAGAGGAGCCTGGTGGGTTACAGTCCATAGGGTCACAGAGAGTCGGACATGACTGAGGCAATTTAGCACACACACACACACACTCCACAATAATATTACATAATACTAAAAGTAAACGGCACTTTGATGGAAAAGCTCAAATAATTCAGCCTTGAGCATGATACTGGTATTTGCTCAGAGATGCAATTGCTACCAAATTAAGGAAGTATCCATCTCTAATCAAGGTATCAGATTATATTCAATGCATGTCAATTTTCACTATGGAGCAATCACATGGCCTACTTATGTCCTCAGATTTCCATGTTCCAAGTAAGATTCTCCTGTCTATGTCCTTCAAATACTGAAGGTCATTGTGTCTAAAATATACACAATTTTCAGCATGTTACTTCATTTGGTCAGAACTGCACACTGCTTGGCTACTACCATTTGCAATAAGCTGACTGGGTGTTGGCTACCTACTAGTGTCATCAAAGGTAGAGACTTGTTTGTTTGCATCATTTTAACTGGTGTTAGAAATGAAGTAAACTAGAAACAGCTTAACTTTCCCATATTAAGCTGTAAATATTTCACTATGTAATTACTAAAATAACTTATGTTTTGTTTTTCTTGATGGAGTTCACAAATTTTCAAAATATTCAGTGGGTAAAAAAAGTTTTTATCAATTTTTTTACCCTTCTTTACCAGGAAATATTTAGAAGGCTTTTAAATGTCTAATTTTCATCTCTTGTTAGGATGTTCATAACTTCCTGTCATTATGGGAAACTGAATGGACTTCTATAACAAGAAACATAAGGACCACAGATAGCTTATCGCTAAAAATGAAACAACGCCACACCAAGCTTGAAACCAAAAAATATCTAGGTGCCAGGAATAAAGAGAATTCAAAATCGGAAAAGTAATCAGAGCTAACACAAAATTGTTCATAGGAGTATCGGACATATCATCTGTGAATGTAAAGGAAATTGGGCCTCATACCAGTGTGGGAAAGGTGCCTGGAATTGATCCATCTCCATAAAAGCAATTATAACCAAGTATTACCTTACCTGTAGTACAGGGACTGAAAATTCAACCAACAAACCTGGATGTTTTGCAGAAATTGTGACAGGAGGTTAAATGGGATTTCTTTTGCCCCAGAGTTGATGCCTGGGTCCCAGGTAAAAACACAGATCACATCACTTATTCGAAAAAGAACTATCAATGTCTGGACCTGGAAATCTCCCCTGTGGGCTTCCTAAAAGTTTCCAAAACTGGCACTACTATAATTAATCATCACCCCAAACCACATAGAATTGGAACACAAGCAGGGCAATTTGTGAGAGTTGAAGTCATGAGTAATGTGGGAAAGTAGAATATCCCCAAGAAAGGTAATATTTCCTGTTCACATATGGAGAGAAGCTTACCAATATCTTCCTTTTTTAATAGTCGAGAGTAAAGAGTAAGGATAAAACAAGAAATAGCTGATATTGGAAAGCAAAGGAAGTATCAAAGACTAATAAGTTACTTTAGAATGACATAGAAATGAACGTGCAGGGACTTTTGTTAAGCAAAAATAGAAAAATTTAAGCATCTAATGAATATTGAATGCAACTGAATACACATTGATTATATTAAAAACCCTTGAGTTCATGATGATAATCCCCCAAAACTGAATGTTAATTCAACATCTTTGGGAAGAGATCCATCAAGATGGTAGAATATAAGGATGGGCGTACTCCATGGATATGTCAAAATACATCTACATGTGGAACAAGTCTCACTGAAAAATAACTGGAAACTGGCAGAAAGACTCCTGTGCAATCAAGGCTGTAAGAAAGATGCATACATAATCCTGTAGGAAGGGGAGAAAACTGATAGTGTTGGGACATGTGTCCCTGGCAGGGGTCTCTGAGAAAATGGGAGAATACATAGGTAGAGATCTGCCCTAATGAACAAGCCGTGAGAGCCACGGACTAAGCGCTCTGGTCCTGGGGTCCTACCTACACAGGGGAGACAAGCACCCTTAGCTAGTGGGAGGAATGCTGGGACTAACAAAAGGGCTATGAGAAGCCTGGATTCACAAGGAGCACTCCACAAGGAGCACTCCACAAGGAGCACTCCTCAAGGAGCACTCCTCAAGGAGCACTCCTCAAGGAGTGCTCATGCTGACTTGCCTACTAGACAGGGCAGAGAGAGGTCTGCTCTAGCCACTGCCAGGTTGCAGGCAACTGCCTTGGCACATACCCAGCCCAAGCTGAGTGAACACTGAGGCCCTGCTCACTCCACATCATAGCACAGCACTGGATCTGCGGTGGCCACAAACAGAGAGGAGACTCTGGGAGGCAGAGGCAAACCAGTCCCCAGTCCCCTGGGGTCAGGCAGTAGCAGTCATTGTTGGTAATTACTCAAGAAACACTGTAGAAGCAGCCCAGATTTCTAACAGCAGCCACCCCACCACAGCTCACCTGCCAATATATATCAAGAATCCACACAACCCTACTGGCTCTGCAGTACAATAGGTGGTGTTGCTGGAGGTGGCTTCACAGCAGGGTGCTGGAGACAGGAGACAGTGATCGGCTGACTCGAGTGAGGGAAGCAAACATGGACCCCTGCAGAGACAGCTCATCAGAGACAACCCTGACCTCTGTCTGAGACTGACAGAGCCCCACTGGCTTCAGCACTCCCTTGCTGTGACTGACAGAGCCCCACTGGCTTCAGTACTTCTTTGCTGCGATGGGGTAGGTGGAGGGTCCCAGTGCAGAGAAAGGGAAAAACATACTCATAAAGGGAAGAGAGTCAGCTGGGGCTAAGGGCTTCTGCTCCGGCAACTTGGGATCAGACCCCATGCCAAAAGGGCAGAGATGGCCACTGAGCAGAGAACTGCCCCCTCACAACTAGCAGTTATAGAATTAAGTGCTTAAGATTTGAAACTTAAGGACCTAAAAAAGAACAAATTAAACTTTAAGCAAGTAGAAAAAAAAATAAAGAACAGTAATTGATGAAACTGCAAATCAAAATTGAGAAAAAAAATTCAAGGAAACCAGAAGTTGAATTCTTACAGAGATTATTAAAATTGATATACTTGACACACGTATCAAGGAAAAGCCATATGAGAGAAAGAAGGCACAAAATACCAATATTAGGAATAAAAGAAGTTTTTTTTGTGACTCTGAAAGGTATTAAGAGGATATGAAGATATATTATCGATTTTTTGGTCATAAATTCAACAACTTATTAAAACATATAAACCCTTTGACAAAGACAACCTACACCAAAGCTTATTCAAGAAGAAATAATTTAGTCCTATATAAACCAAATGAATTAAATTTATAGTTAAAACACTTCCAGCAAAGCAATCCCAAAGCTTAGTTTCGCTGATGAATTCCACCAAACCATTAGAGAATAATATCGACTTTATACAAACTCTTCAAGAAATTAGAAACACTTGAAAATGTATTTTATAAAATAACACCAGTAAATAATATAAGAATAAAATTTAAGATGCTTTATGAACTTAATTGCAAAAAATCCTTAATGTAATATTGTTTATTAATATAATTTAATCCATCAACATATTAAAAAGATGTCTCATAATCAAGTGGGTTTTATCCTGGGTCTACAAGACTGGTTTAACACTCAAAGTTCAGACAACAGAATTCATTATATCAACAGTCTAAAGAAAAATCAACATTCAGATCAATAGATACAGAAAAAAGAATTGCTAAAATTCAACATTCATTCATTATAAAAACTCAGCAAATTAAGAACAGAGGAAACTTGCTTAATCTGCTAATGAACACCTGCCAAACCCCCATTTAATATGATATTTTACAGTGAAAGACTGAGTGATTTTTCACAAGTATCATGAGTAAGTTAGTGATGACCTCTTTATTTACTTTTTTGTTCAATATCCTAGCCAGTGCAATGAGGCAAGAAAAAGAATTTTAAAGCATTCAGTTTGTGCAATAAGAAAGGAAACCATTTTTATTCACTGATTATGATTCTTTATGTAGAAAACCTAAAATGATATATAGAAATAATGTTATAATTGAGTTTATCAAGTTATTGAAATATAAGACCAATGTATCAATACAAATGAAAGAATAAACAAATGTATCAATATATTACCATAGATCAGTCATAAAATATTTAAACCTGAAATTAAAAAGGAAAAGAGAATGGTGGGATTTCCCTGTCAGTCCAGTGGATAAGACTCCCCATGCTTAGCTTAGACTCTCCCCTCAGCTTCCAATGCAGGAAGCTAAGATCCCACATACTTTGTACTTTGAACATACTTTTAAAGATTTAAAAATGGATTCACCTAAAAAAACTTATTAAAAAATAAGAAAGAAAGAAACCAGTATCATCCCCAGTTACATCAGGACACCAAAAATCTTTAGATATCAATTGAAAACATATAAGATAAAAGATATTAGAGAAGAGTTAAATAAATGGAGAGCTATATCATGTTTATGAATTAGAAAACTCACTATTTGAGATGCCAACTCTCCTTAAATTAATCTGCAGATTCAATACATCCTAATCAAAGTCCCAGCAAGAATTTTTTTAAAACATTGACATGCTTATTCTAAAATCTATCTGAAAAGTCAAAGGAACTAGAATATCCAAAAGAATGCTGAAAAAAATGGAGAACTCACATTACTTCATTTTGAAACCTAATATAAAACTATAGTAATCTAACAGAATGGTGCTAGTAGAGCATAAATACATAGGTCAAATGAACAGAATGCAACACCCAGAAACAGATCCATGAAAAAAGAGGACCTGAATATTACCTCATACTATATAGAAAATGGACCTAAGTATAAAACCTAAATTAAATTAATTGAAATTGTAAAATATCATTTATCATAACATGAAAACATATGACATATAAGAGGGTAGATTTAAAATAATATGCAAGAACTGAACAATTTAAGCTAAAAATATTGCAGATATTAAACATGATCTAAGTAATTGGAGAAGTATATCATGCTCACAGTTTGGAACATTTACTGTCATTTACATGTCATTTCTATTTAATTTGGCCTATAAATTTAACAAAATTTGCAAATTTCATGAATACTTATTAACATAAAAATCTGATTCTTAAATTTATATGGAAATGCAAAAGATTTAAAGTAGCTTACACAAATTCTTAAAGGAAATAAAATTGTGGGCATTATATTATCTCATTTCAAAACTTATAATAATGCTACAATAATCGAGACTGCATAAGAATAGTTACACAGATCCATTGAACAAAACAGAAAGTTCAGACATATATCCACATATATGTGGTCAACTGATTTTCCATAATGTTTTTAAGTTACACCAATGTATTAAGGAAAACATTTCTAGCAAATGATAGTGAAACAACCAGATACTTTTATGTAGAAAAAAACAGTAAAACTTTCTTTTCCCCCACAGCATATATGAATATTAACTTTTAATGTATCATAAATTTATCATGAAAGTTACAAATATAAAATTCCTCAAAGAACAAATAGGAGAAAGATTTCACAAACTTGGAGTAGGTGAAGTTTTTTTGATGGGAAACTAAAAGTATGAAAGACAAGATAATTTTGCTCTTCTAAAGTTAATGTAAGACAATGAAATGATAAAACACAGACTAGAAGAAAATATTTCAGTGCAAATAGCTATATACAAATTATACCTCAGAAAAAATTAAAAAATATAAATAAACGTTGGCATTTAAAACAACAAAAATAGTAAAGTCTTGTTGAGCTATTAAAACAAGGCAAAAATGCACAGCAACCTGAGTTCTTGAATAGGTTAAGAAATAAATGAAGTCAACCTTTTCTAATATTCTTCTATTGTCCATAAGGGAATTTTAAAACCTAGCTCTAGATTTTTATATACTTTAAGATGGAAGAGTAACCTCATATTGTAGAAGCCAAGTTTTTAACTTCCAAATTAGCAGCATTAAAAAATGGACAAAAAACATTTCATCATCTCCAAAGAAAAGATGAATTTACAACATGCAGGACAAACAGTATGAAATAAATTTAAGATTATCAGGCTCAATTTTTCAAAAATTAATTTTAGTATATTATAAGAAGACACATCAAAACAGAAGGATGGAAGTAAAATGATAGAGTAAGCTTTACTAAACAGACAAGTCACCAAAAGAGAGGCATAGAATTAATATCAGATGAAGTAAACATTAAGGAAAAAAAAAACAAATAAAGATGACCCCTTCATAGTAAAAGAAATCCTATTCCCCAAGAAGATATACATTCTAAATTTTAAATCTGGATGAACCTAAAAACATATCACAATGTATGAAAACCTAGAAGTAGGTTTTATGTTTTATGAAAGAGTAGGTTTTATGTTCTTGCCAAATTGGCCAGGGTTCAATGTTACAAAATAGAATATCATTTTCTCCTGAAAAATGCCAATTATCATCTAACAGAATCCATCCTCTGATTTAAAGATTTTCCTTATTCACACAATGACTAAAGAATCTTGTGTCCACTTGGCCCCAGTGACCACTTATCCTTCTTTTCCTAAAAGTTCTACGGATGGAAAGTATATATGGTGTGGATATGTTTCCCTCCGTTCATTACTCCTAACTCTGTTAGCACAGCACCTTCCTGAACGAAATCCTTCTTTTAACTGATGTTGCAGAAAAACTGTGACATAAAATGATCAATGCTGTGCTATGGAAGTCTAAGGATGAAAAATGAAACTTGAAGTGTTTATTTTGGATTCAATAGTGAATATACTGAAAAAGATTTAGAATGTTGATAAAAATGATTTTTCTTTTCTCCACTCCCTTTCTATTTTTTTAAGCAGGCTGATCCTCTCCTATAACAACACATTATCCACCGAAGTCTATCATGCGTCAATCATAAAACAAAGAAACCTGCTGTTGTTTGGGTGGTAGATAATCTTTAAATGACATCTCTGCTAGTGGTGACACAAACCTGTAAATATTTCATTTTTTTAAGTTTTCTGTGGTTATAATTTTTAAAAAGCATTGTTTAAACATTTTTTAAAATCCATTCAGCATGACTTCATAAATTTAATTCCATCAATAGTAGTCTATGGACGGAATAAAGCATCAATTTTATTCCTATTTATTGTTTTTATAGATGTAAGTGCTAAGAATCCTTGCTCTTATAAATAGAGGAATAGAAGTAGTTATGTGTAGCAATGTTACTCAATTCTTTGAATTCATTGCCAGTTTTATGCCAAATAACACCTAATGATTAATGATTGATGATTTTATCATTGGAAATTATTTTTAATAATCTAAAAGCTGAAAGATTGCTTTGTGGACAACAAGGAATTGGAATGCATCTCACCAGCAAATTGATTTGCTATCCATTCATGGAAGTTATTTCACTTTCTCAATATCATAAAAAAAACTCTATGGAGTTTTATGCCCTTTACATAGAAAACATTGATGGAAAATTGCAAAATTTTAAACAGATTATTTTAATTTTTTGTGGCATATATTTTGATGAACCAAATAATTGTTTAAATATAAACAAACATACCATAGTAAATTTAATTTTGATATTCGCATTTTGACACCACATACATACTATAAATTGTCAAAGTTTTATGGAATTACAAAGATAGAATTTAACATTCTTATGTTTAGTTATGTTTAGTGCTTCAAGCATTTTTCTGCATATTTGATTAGCTTTCATATGATGAAAAAACAATTTAGTATGTTTATCATGACAACATTTTCTGTTAAGTATGTATATGGATTTTTTATCATTGAGACCTTCTAGTTCTCTCCCTGGAAAACATTTTAAAATTGATTAAATCTAGTATTCAGCCTTTAGGCAGGAATATGGGCTTCCCTGGTAGCTCAGATGGTAGAGAACTGCAATGCAGTAGACCCAGGCTCAATCTTTGGTTTGGGAAGAGGCCCCGGAGAAGGGAATGGCTACCCACTCCATATTCTTGCCTGGAGAATTTCATGGACAGTGGAGCCTGGCAGGCTGCAGTCCGTGGGGTCTCCAAGAGTCGGATACAACTGACCAGCTGAGTGACTAACACTAATGACTAAATTATCTTACATTATCTTAACTTCAAAGACACTGAGAATGCTAATTTCAATTTCCTTGACACACTCTTCTAAACTTTAAAGTTCTGGCATGAAATTAACATCAAGGAAGATTCTTTAAAACAAGCATCTCTTCTTAGATATTACCTGGGTGAGGACCAGCTTCCCAGTCATGGCTGGAAATTGGAGAGTCAAGGGAATTTTAAGCAAATTGTACATCTCTGGAAAACAAATAGCATAAATCAATGCCTCTTCACATTTCAGTAAAACACTGTGTAATATTCAAGGCTCACTTTAGCAGGAACAGAAGCCAAACTAGTTCAACCAATATGTGGAATCTCCATAAAATGGAAGAAAAAGCAGATCCAGGAACCAAAGAGATAATTGGGAACTCAGGAGGTATAGGATTTTCCCATTTCTAATACTTGTTTCTTTTGCACATGGGCTTCATGCTCTCCTACCATCTAGTTAGTTTCTTTCATATCATCAACGACATGCCACTAGAATCTCTGAGTGTAAGCCTAAATTTTAGAAGTAATGCATGAAGATTGCAAAACAACAACACATGAAAAGGGAAGTGAAAGACGTCTCAAATTATAAGGGAGGTCTGCAGGCAATTTCATCAGAACTAAAGGATAGAGAATTTAAAACTGTAAATGATCACCAAGTGCCTGATATAATGAATGGAAGAGAAAATTATATAGTCACTTATTGAGTGATTAAGATTCCTATATCTCTTAGGACAGGGAGGGGGAAAGAGAGGAGCATCGATAAAGAGAGTGGAAATCAGAAATGCTTTTGGCTACTCAATCAAACAATGAGTGCTAGAAAGCAATACACAGTCCAAAGCCCATAATTCTATATACAGTGACATTATCATTCCTAAGAGAAGATGGAATGAACATATTTCTCAGTCAAGTAAGTATTCGACAGTATTATCTCCCATGCTCTCTCAAGTATTTACCCAGAAAAATGTTTTAAAATCAAGCGAGGGAGTAAACCAAGAAAAAGAAAGGCAGAGAATCTACAAAAAATCCAATCCAATTCTCACTCCCTGTTTTCCAAAGATAAATATTTAAGTTACCGGAAGTTGATTTGGAGCATGTTCTGTTAATATATCTAGGAGAACAGGAGGGAGGAAGGCAGGATTCCAGTGCCTGAAAGATGATCAATTTGTACATTTATGCTACCTTCTGGTAGTTCTGTTCCTTCTCCTCTCAACATTAGTTATACTATTATTTATTTCAGTTCAGTTCAGTCGCTCAGTCATGTCCAACTCTTTGCAACCCCATGAACAGCAGCACGCCAGGCCTCCCTGTCCATCACCAACTCCCGGAGTTTACCCAAAGCCATGTCCATTGAGTCAGTGATGCCATGCAACCATCTCATCCTCTGTCCTCCCCTTCTCCTCTTGCCTTCAATCTTTTCCAGCATCAGGGTCTTTTCCAATGAGTCAACTCTTTGCATGAGGTGGTCAAAGTACTGGAGTTTCTGCTTCAGCATCATTCCTTCCAATGAACACCCAGGACTGATCTCTTTTAGGATAGACTGGTTGGATCTCCTTGCAGTCCAAGGGACTCTCAAGAGTCTTCTCCAACACCACAGTTCAAAAACATCAATTCTTCGGTGCTCAGCTTTCTTTATAGTCCAACTCTCACATCCATGCATGACCACTGGAAAATTATTTACATATTGAAAAAAATATTTATTGAACCTCTACTATGTTTGAGCCACTTAAGATTAATGAACAAAATAAATACCCTGGCATTGTATTTATATTCTAAAAAGAGTAGATAAGAAAATACACATTGAATGTAAGCAAATAATATGCTAATACTAGAAAATTATAAGGCTGTGTTTTTGTCAGGCCATGGTTGCTGCAATTATTTGATGGCCATTATCACTGGGCACAGAGGCATCAAAAAATGCTCCAGTGACTCTCTGGCTTCCAGACACAGGATTCTTTGCTCTCACTGTGTAGCATCAAACACAGATTCCCATGGCAACCTGAGCTACCAGTATGTTAAGTCCTTTCTTGGCATGATGGTCCACTGACATGAGGATTTGCACATACGACCATCACCTGAACACTTTCAAGTTCAGGAGAACTTCACCATGTCCTCTGATAGAAGCATTCTTCTGGGAATCCAGAAATATCACTAACTGTGGGCAAAAAAAAAAAAAAGGCAATTCAACAAGTGGGTCACTTCCACGTGAGGGTGAGGAGTCAGTGTTGCTTCTACCCCTTTAGTTCTCAAAGCAATATATTCTAGTTAATTGGTTCATGGCATGTACCACAGCCTGTAGGACAGAAATTCAAATTCTCAGAGTTTTTATCTCAATCTATTTTCTTATCTATAACAGCTGTTCCAGCTATTTTTTTATCTATAACAGCTATTCCAACTAGTTTCTCATCTATAACAGCTGTTCCATAAATCTACATCTGGGTCATAGGTGGGTTCTGGGTCATAGGTGGGTTCAGTCCCTAGGTTGGAAAGATCCCCTGGAGAAGGAAATGCCAACCCACTCCAGTATTCCTGCCTGAAGAATCCCATGGACAGAGAAGCCTGGACGGCTGTAGTCTATAGGGTTGCAGAGTCGGACACGACTAAAGAGATTTAGCATGCACACATATCTAGGTCATAGGTGGACCGAAAGACAAATAGAGTCCCTGGCCATGGACCAATTATCACACTTCCTAATGTAAAGTGTTTGACTGAGACCACACATTTGCAGAAAGAAAAATTGTGCAGAGTATAATAATGATATAATAAAAGCCCCTGATGCTGAGAAAGACTGAAGGCAGGAGGAGAAGGGGATGACAGAGGATGATATGGTTGGATGGCATCACTGACTCAACTGGACATGAGTCTGTGCAAGCTCCAGGAGTTGGTGACGGACAGGGAAGCCTGGCATGCTGTAGTCCCTGGGGTCACAAAGAGTCGGACACAACTGAGTGACTGAACTGAACTGACCTGAACCTATGGTAATGGATCAGGCACTCTAGAAGTCCTGAAAAATTGAGCTTGCAGAGGCATTGTGTGGCACAGACATGAAAAATAACTGTCTTTCTAAGGATAAACTGCTGCTCTCTCAAGAATGGGTGGAAGATCAAACAAAGTCAATCCAGCACTAAGTGGCTGGGCTATGTCCTCAAAGGATAGTGCTATATTGAGGGATCGGTACTGGTCACTGGTACTGACACTTTGGATACTCAAGGAGCAGCTGCTAACTCAACTTTGTTAATTCAGTTCAGTTTAGTTTCTCAGTCTTGTCCGACTCATTGTGACCTCATGAAGCGCAGCACACCAGGCCTCCCTGTCCATCACCAACTCCCGGAGTCCACCCAAACCCATGTCCATTGAGTTGGTGATGCCATCCAACCATCTCATCCTCTGTTGTCCTCTTCTCCTCCCAGTTTTGATCTTTCCCAGCATCAGGGTCTTTTCAAATGAGTCATCTCTTCACATCAGGTGGCCAAAGTATTGGAGTTTCAGCTTCAGCATCAGTCCTACCAATGAACACCCAGGACCGATCTCCTTTAGGATGGACTGGATGGATCTCCTTGCAGTCCAAGAGACTCTCAAGAGTCTTCTCCAAAACCACAGTTCAAAAGCGTCAATTCTTCAACATTCGGCTTTCTTTATAGTCCAACTCTCACATCCACATATGACCACTGGGAAAACCATAACCTTGACTAGATGGACCTTTGTTGACAAAGTAATGTCTCTGCTTTTTAATATGCTGTCTAGGTTGGTCATAACTTACCTTCCAAGGAGTAAGTATCTTTTAACTTCATGGCTGTAGTCACCATCTGCAGTGATTTTGGAGCCCAGAAAAATAAAGTCAGCCACTGTTTCCACTGTTTCCCTATCTATTTGCCATGAAGTGATGGGACTGTATGCCATGATCTTAGTTTTCTGAATGTTGAGTTTTAAGCCAACTTTTTCACTCTCCTCTTTCATTTTCATCAAGAGGCTCTTTAGTTCTTCTTCACTTTCTGCCATAGCGTGGTGTCATCTGCATATCTGAGGCTATTGATATTTCTCCCTTTAATCCCAGCTATTAGCCATCAAGGATTTCAAGTCATGAGCAGGACATTGTTCCAGCAGCAGAGAGGCCAAGTCTGATCTCACAGAGCAAGTCTTCCTGTCTTTCCACTTATTAATGATATCTCAATAGTGAGCTTTTTTTGTCAGGTATTAACATGAGGCACATGGAAAAACAGACTGGTTCCTAATCAGGAAAAGAGTACATCAAGTCTGTATATTGTCACTCTGCTTATTTAACTTATATGCAAAGTACATCATGAGAAATGCTGGACTGGATGAAGCACAAGCTGGAATCAAGATTGCCAGGAGAAATATCAATACCCTCATATATGCAGATGACACCACTGTTATGGCAGAAAGTGAAGAACTAAAGAGTCTCTTGATGAAAGTGAAAGAGAAGAGTGAAAAAGTTGTGTTAAAATGCAACATTCAGAAAACTAATAACATGGCATCTGGTCCCATCACTCCATGGCAAATAGATGGGGAGACAGTGGAAAGAGTGACCGACTTTATTTTTGGGGGCTCCAAAATCACTTGCAGATGGTGACTGCAGCCATGAAATTAAAAGACACTAGCTCCTTGGAAGAAAAGTTATGACCAACCTAGATAGCATATTAATAAGCAGAGGCATTACTTTGCCAACAAAGGTCCATCTAGTCAAAACTATGGTTTTTCCAATAGTCATGTATGGATGTAAGTGTCTGACTCTTTGTGACCCCATGGATGTGAGAGTTGGACTATAAAGAAAGCTAAGTACTGAAGAATTGATACTTTTGAACTGTGGTGTTGGAATAGACTCATGAGAGTCTCTTGGACTGCAAGGAGATCCAACCAGTCCATCCCATAGGAAATCAGTCCTGCGTGTTCACTGGAAGGACTGATGTTGAAGCTGAAACTTCAATACTTTGGCCACCTGATGTGAAGAGATGACTCATTTGAAAAGACCCTGATGCTGGGAAAGATTGAAGATCGGAGGAGAAGGGGACCACAGAGGATGAGATGGTTGGATGGCATCACCAACTCAATGGACATGAGTTTGGGTGAACTCCAGGAGTTCGTGATGGACAGGGAGGCCTGGTGTGCTGCAGTCCATGGAGTTGCAAAGAGTCGAACACTACTGGGTGATGGAACTGAAGTGAACTGAACATGAGGCACAAAAACCCATGTCTTACAGTCACTCCCATAAGACAATTCAAAATGTATTTTCCATATACCTTTGACTCTAATCTTCCAATTTTACTCCTTCAAGTCTCCTGACTTACCATTTGCGCCATCAGCCACATCTTAGGTGTCCACATATACCCATACCTCATGCCATGTCTTGATCCGTGCAAAGTGAACCTCTAAGTGTACAGGTCTCAGCTTTGCCCTCTAGGGGAATTTCCCTTCTCTAATGGTCTGTATTGTGCCAGAGTTCACTTATAGCTGATACCAACATGGTGTTCAACTTATGATCTGAGAACTAAACTCAATTGTTTCCTAGTCTTTCAGTTAATCATAAGTTGTCATCTAGAAATACAATGTCCTTAAACCCCAGTTTGCCTGTAATAATTCTAGTATAAGCTAGGTATCCCAGAGTAACTGTTAATAATAAAACTCAAGTCATGATACAAAATCACAGTTGCATAGTCATTTGGTCTTCCATGGTTAGGCACTCAGTGTTTACCAAGGCCTAGTGGTATGCCAGGAGATATTTACAAAATGGTGAGTAGTTCTCTCCTGCAAGAGGAAAAAATCTTGGTCTAGATTTCTAAAAGTTTATGAAGCATCTTTCTGTCAGGGATAGATAAAGGTACCACAAGCTTTCTTTCCTATCATGGAAACTCCTAACACCATAGATATTCTAGGGTACAAAACCTGTTCTCCTAACTCTGGGCTCCATTCTGACTTGGTGATCTTCTAAGTCACTGAATAAGTAGGAATGAGCATTATTGCCAAGCGCAATATATCCTGTCACTTTATTAGTGGAAAGTTGTAGAGATTATCTGCCAAGCTGCAGACTTCATTGTTATGACTGGCTTTTGAATTCTCATGGGATTTATTACTCATGTTTTCAAATGCATGTGACTTCTTAGTACTTCTAGAATGTTTCTAGATTACTTGTCACCTCCTGCTACCTGGTCTAATTAACATGATACCATCAACATAGTTTACCAGCATGATGTTCTATAGAATATCAAGATGAGAAAGATCCCTTCAAGCTTTGTTGGGACATAAATCAGGGAGAATTAACAGCCAAAAACAAGAGAACATATATCTCACTTCTCTTCTCACATAAATGTAAATTATTGTTGATCCTTCTTAAGGGAATTGAAAAGAATACACTTAATGGATGAGTCAGTTCAGTTCAGTTCAGTCCAGTCGCTCAGTCTTGCCCAACTCTTTGTGACCCCATGGATTGCAGCATGCCAGGCCTCCTTGTCTATCACCTACTCCTGGAGTTGAGCGACTTCACTTTCACTTTTCACTTTCATGCATTGGAGAAGGAAATGGCAACTCACTCCAGTATTCTTGCCTGGAGAATCCCAGGGACAGAGGAGCCTAGTGGGCTGCCATCTATGGGGTCACACAGAGTCAGACACCACTGAAGCAACTTAGTAGCAGCAGCAGCAGCATGTCCATTGAGTCCATGATACTATCCAACCATTTTATCCTTTGTCATACCCTGCTCCTCCTGCATTCAATCTTTCCCAGCATCAGGGTCTTTTCAAATGAGTCAAGTCTTCACACACCTGGTGGCCAAAGTATTGGAGTTTCAGCTTCAACATCAGTCCTTCCAATGAATACTCAGGACTGATCTCTTTTAGGATGGACTGGTTGGATCTCCTTGCAGTCCAAGGGACTCTCAAGAGTCTTCTCCAATACCACAGTGCAAAAGCATCAATTTTTCCGCACTCAGCTGTCTTTATAGTCCAACTCTCACATCCATACATGACTACTGGAAAAACCATAGCCTTGACTAGACATACATTTGTTGGCAAAGTAATGTCTCTGCTTTTTAATATGCTGTCTAGGCTGGTCATAACTTTCCTTCCAAGGAGTAAGCGTCTTTTAATTTCATGGCTGTAGTCACCATCTGCACTGATTTTGGAGCCCACGGAAATAAAGTCAGCCACTGTTTCCACTGTTCCCCCATCTATTTGCCATGAAATGATAGGACCAGATGCCATGATCTTAGTTTTCTGAATGTTGGGCTTTAAGCCAACTTTTTCACTCTCCACTTTCACTTTCATCAAGAGGTTCTTTAGTTCTTCACTTTCTGCCATAAGAGTGATGTCATCTGCGTATCTGAGATTATTGATATTCCTCCCGGCAATCTTGATTCCAGCTTGTTCTTCATCCAGCCCAGCATTTCTCATGATGTACTCTGCTTATAATGGATGGCTAGCACATTTCAAATGCCAGAGCACTTGCCAGTCTATTTCAGTAAAAATGTCAGGTTCAGTATATTTTCTGGGATTGGAAATGGTACTACTAGGATGAACTTTTAGACACCATCATCTATGAGGATTCAGCTAGTATTGGGGGCAAGGGGCAAGTAGGTGAATTAAAAGGGGACATCTTGGGAACAGCTAATCTTAAATCCTTTAACTCTTTGGAGATCAGGATAATCTCTTGAAGTTCTGGGTGAAATGTGAAATTTTTTCAGACAGTTGTTTGAAAGGATGGAAAGTTTTCCATTTGGCCATTCTTACTTGGCCTTTATTAGTTATTATTTCATAGGTCAATGAAAAAATATACAGCTCTGTCAGTTACTAAGTCAGGTTGTGTATCCCTGTTTTCCCACACACAGGTAATCACTCGATCCACTTTAACTTGTGCCAAACTCCAGCACCTCCAGAGCTTCCTAACTGGAGAACCGTGATGGTGTTTCAGATCTCCTGGTAGCAGTTAGCTCAGAAATTGTAGCTGAGAAGCCTTTATCAAGCTGAATATTCTCTGAATTCCAATGCATAGTAAACCTGGTAATAGGCTGTACATTCCTTTGGGAATGGATCAGAAGAATGTTTATCATTTGTACTTGTGGCTTTGCAAGGTCCTTCCAGAAGAATCTTCAATCAGAGGGATCTGGGTTGTGAATGGCTTCGCTTTGGAAATAGAGTGAAAAACTGTGATTTTTTTCATTGCAGAATTGACATCAGCCTTTTGCTTGCTAAGATTTGATTTGGGGGAAGAAACATTCATACAAGCCAGTCACATCCAAATTAGTAATTTATCTCTCACTTTTCAATTCTGTCCACTTTGCCTCTGGTAGATTTGTGCCATCACCTAGCCTGTGCTATTCCTGAACATCATTCCTTTCAATTACCACTGAGAGTCAACCTAGGCTGCATAGGGAAGCCATCACTGAACTTCTCATAGACACTGATGATTCATTCATCATTCATTCATCATTCATTCATTCATCAGTGTCTTAGTGAGACAAATCTGTACAATGAAGTACAATGGAAAGAGTTTGGGCTTCTTAATTTTATAGTTCATGTTTCAATACTGGCTCAGCTATTAACTAATTATGATATTAACTTTTCCAAGCTTCAGTTTCCTCAACTGCAAATATGAAGATAAAAGTATCTACCTTGCTTTTATAGTTAAAAAAAAATCTCTAACATAATGCCTATGACATATATGCATTCAGTGTTTCTTAGCTTCTTCCCTGATTTCTTACCATAAGGGAAACCATAAAATATCCTCATTTTACAGACTCACCTTTTACCACTTACACACAATTCACTCACTGTATTCATAAGTTTTAACCCTTGTTTTCAAAAATAGCAAAGGCATTAAGCTATGTCAGTGATTCTCTCCCTTTTTTTCCCTCATGTTTTTCCAGGTCCTGCTTCTTCACCACCACCACCACAATTTCCACTAAGAACTAAGGCACACATTATCCAAACTTGAAGTGAGAGCTTGTCCTACAAATAGTCAAACCAACAGAAGCAGAAAGTAGGCACTTGCTGAATAAATCTGAATTCACTTAAGGAAAGCCTAGATTTAAAATGTTCAGAAGTCTTGTCTTCCTATACTTGTAACATTTTGAATCAGTGTAAGTGAACAATCATTGTTCTAAACGTGACTCAAATATTAAGTGAATTCTTTTCTAATACTAATATCAGTAATAATAAATATTACAGATGATGTCTTCCAACAGACTAAGAAGTTATCGGGAACATGGCTTTGCAATCTTAAATACTGTATGTGAAAACTATAAATAAATGGCCGATTTTTATGTAAAATTTCTAAAAAATACTCTACGAAAGCTCCAGAACACAACTTTCCTTTTTAGGATTGTCACAAGTAAACTGTGCAACCTTTGATTAAAAAATCAACTAAGTAGACTTCAAGATTCCAACCTTCTCCACTCCCACTAAAGTCCTGTACTGTAACCTAAGACATGAGGTAAGTGGTATAAAAGTTTCACCACTACAACAATGAAGCACAGAAGCTGATCACAGAAGCTTCGCTACAACAGAACTTGAGTAATTCATGGCAAAAGTTTATCCCCTTTCTCATCAATCATGCTGTGAAACTTACTGGTAAGTTGCCCATTTTGTTAAGAATGAATAAAAATGCTGAAGCAGCACCCCGTCACTTGGATTTTCCTGGCTGAACTTGGCTTTGAGTGATTTTTTTGTAGGGAGTAGATTTTCCTTCTGAGCACTATCATTTGGTTGTCAATCTTTGGGAAATTCCAAGTTCCAGTTTGATTTCTATCTGCATAATCTCACTGCTTTTAATCTCATTTTCTCAACGCACTTTTCCCAGAACATATGCCCTTATGAGGCCAAAGCACAGCTGTTCTTGGCACAGTCTATTAGGTCTTTTTCTACTCCTCTTAGTTCACTCCCTTTCCTTGCTGTTTACCCTCCCTCACTTGCTCACTGAAAATTACTTGGAACAGATAACATCTGTGAATAAGAGAAATCATTACTGAACAAGTCAAAACCCACATCAAATACCAAGTACTGAAAACGTTCTGGTTTCCATATGTACACTGACCAGTGACTAAACTGATTCACTCATAAACCTGCAAGTTTGAATTGCTTGGACAACGCTCCCTCACATATGTGGCAGAGACCTCTGTGTTTGGGGGAATTTTTGCCCCTAGAGTCCTGCTGCATTCCATTTTACAGCCTCACTAAGGGTTTTGCCTGCTGCTGTCTGGTTTGGTCATACTGCTAGGATTCCCGAAACACTCTGATCTACTTTGACCTTCCTCCTCCAATCCCCCCCCCGACTCTTACCCACTGCACACATCATCCTTCACTTCATCCATCTACATCCTATCTGTTCCTCAAACTTCAGCTGGCCTGACACTTTCTCTGACCCCTCTAGTCTGTACGCCTTCTCCATGAAAGCCCTATGGCACCATCTCTTCCACTCCTGGACACCACACACGCTACCTTATAAGCTTAGTTCTCTTTTCTCTAGTTTGTCCTGTCTACCCCAACCAGATTAAAAGTTCTTGGGAGGAAAGGCGCAAGCCTTTTGTTTCCTTCAGTTCTTCTTAGTGCACATAATCTGTTGCCACACTACATGCAATAAGTGATGGCTGATCAATTCCTGTGCATAAATTTATCTTGTGATAACCATACCCCCTGATTTTGTCAGTTTGCAGATGAAGGAAAGATATCTAGGCATATTTTCCTGGATGTTTTGACATTGGGGTGGAAATACAAGTGTAATATCTCCCTATAGACTAACAAGTGATCTTAAGCACTGCTTTGCTACCCTAAATATTATATATGAAGACTATGAATGAATAGCCAACTGCTTATAAAGTTTTATTTATTTTTATTTTTACTTTATTTTACTTTACAGTACTGTATTGGTTTTGCCATACATTGACATGAATCCACCACGGGTGTACATGAGTTCCCAAACATGAACCCCCCTCCCACCTCCCACCCCATATCATCTCTCTGGATCATCCCCGTGCACCAGCCCCAAGCTTAGAAAGTTTTAAAGTGTACTTATTCAAAATGCTAACATAGTGGCTATTAGAACAAAGAAAATTACAGTCTGTCTTTGTCTTGTATAAAATTTAGATATAAATAGGCTGATGACAGTATTCAAGGTTTTCCCCAAAAGGCTAAAGAAAACAAATCACGAATATCTAGTTTTTAAGATTAAAAATAACAGGAAAATATTCCCAATTACATGCTTTTTTTTCCCAATAAAAGATAGAATAGAGCTCTTATCAAACATGGAGTTATAGCCCCAAAATAATAAGAGCATCTGGAACTTAAGAAAACAGGGAAGAAAAGGGAGAGAGGTATATAAAAGTAATAATAGTAATTTATTGAAGTCAAATCTTTTAGAAAGAAGGGATAAAGATATGATGACCAAAAAATCTAAGAAGGAGAATAAGAAATCTGCATTTAGGAAAAAAGGAGACTGAGGAGATGTATTGGTATTAGCTTGTTGGAGAAAATGGAGCATTTTTGTTATCAAAGCCTTAAATATGTCAATAATGTCTGGTTAATAATTAAAAATCTCCTATGGAAATAAGGTGTGATAAAAATTTAAGCAAACAGATGATCTTAAAATGTGTATTTATAATAATAGAATATTTAAAGCAATCCAAATATCTAGGAATGAGAGATATGAGTGTTTATTGTAAGAGAAACATTACAACATATTTATTTTTAAGACCAGCATGAGGAAATGTTTCTAGAAGCAGAAGCTGCCCAAACTCCGTGCCAGCAGTGAATTAGGTACCATTCAGGAATGATCTCTTTTAATCTTCAGATTTCCGCCTTGGGAGGTAGATATTATTACCTGTTATTATAGATAAAGAAACTGTCACCAACAGGGTTATTCAGCTTGCCCAAGGTAACAAAGCTACTAAATGCCAAAGCTAGAAAACTCTATATCAGTCTTCACTACCTCTTACTCTGAAAAGTGGGGGGAGGGGGAAGACATAAAATTCTAGAGGAAAAAAGATATAAACTTGTGTATTTATTATGTTCTCAACTGTAAAAGTGCATTACATTAGATTTGAAAGGAATAAAGCAGCATCTAAATAGGAATTCCTAAGGATGGTGGGGCTATCTTATTTTTCTCTTTGCACCTTTATGTAGTTTCTAAGACAAGCATTTTATCTTTTGTGATGTAGGAGCCTCAGATAAGGAGAAAAGAATCAGTCAGAAACCTCAATGCACTGATCTGCTCACGCTTCCTCTTGTTTACATTACTACTTACTCCATCTGATCCTCAGTCCCTGCTCTCATTCCCCTGTCCTTCTTCATAGGTAACTATTCCTATGTGTTTATGGTGTGTCTTAGTTTTGGTGTGCTCTGAAAACTATGAAATTAAAAGACAATTGTTCCTTGGAAGAAAAATGATGACCAACCTAGACAGTATATTAAAAAGCAGAGACATTACTTTTCCGACAAAGGTCCATATAGTCAAAGCTATGGTTTTACCAGTAGTCATGTATGGATGTGAGAGTTGGACCATAAAGAAAGTTGAGCACCAAAGAATTGATGCTTTTGTGATGTTGAAGAATTGATGCTTTTGTGGTGTTGGAGAAGACTCTTCAAGAGTCCCTTGGACTGCAAGGAGATCAAACCAGTCAATCTTAAGGGAAATCAATCCTGAATATTCATTGAAAGGACTGATGCTGAAGCTGAAGCTCCAATACTGGATGCAAAGAACTGACTTATTGGAAAAGACCCTGAGGAAAGATTGAAGGTGGGAGGAGAAGGGGACAACAGAGAATGAGATGGTTGAATGGCACCGCCAACTCAATGGAAATGAGTTTGAGCAAACTCTGAGAGTTGGTGAAGGACAGGGAAGCCTGTCATGCTACAGTTCATGGGGTTGCAAAGAGTCAGACACAACTAAATGACTGAACTGAAAACCATATTGGTTGAGTTACTAAATGCTACTGGGTTATTTATTTCATACTGCCCTTCCTCTTCCCCTTGAGCATCATGCTTTAAGGTGCACCATATAGCCCTGTGTGTGTGTATATTCTAGTGCTTCTAACTGCTGCACAATTCTCCATCACTTACATACCCCTGTTTCAGCTATCTATAACTCCAGTGACTCCCAGTCCCCCACCCAACAGTCACACCGCATTGAACTTTCTCACTCATGTTCTCTCCAGGAGCCTAGGAGACAGTGTCTTTGGGGTATATGCCCAGAAGCGATTTGCTGACAAAGTAGCCCCAGATTTCAACAGCTTTAAAATAACTGTTTCATGACACTGAAGGTCTTAATGATTTAAACTCATCTTGGTTTAAACAGTAGAAAAAGTAAAAGCAATTTACAAAGAGTTAAGCTTGGTTTTTGTAAGTCTGGGAGGAAATGAAAAATGGATTCTCAAATTTTTATCAATCAAACAAGTGACAATGCTATGAGACTTAATATGACTTTCTATTTACTTTCTGTTTACACTCAATGACATGTTATTTGTTTGGAATGATAAACAGCCAATACTTTAAAACTACTATGTGTCAGTAATGTAAGATACTGAAAGAGAACTATATTGAACAAATGATATACCACCTCAATATATTTATTCTCATGACATTTAGGGATCTTCATCAAGGTTTCTAGATGAATCTAAATAACAAGAAAGAAAAACACTGAAATTTCTCATGTCCTGAAATTTCTGCCCTATAGTACTCAAAATATTTCATTTCCCTTTGTTGCACCATCTGGTGAATCAGTCATCCACATGGTAACATATTAGTTTGGTCTGGGTAGTTTTATGCAGGAGAATATGGAAATTTTGATCAAGTGAAGGAAGGCAGGACAGTTCACAGGAAAACTGGTTCTAAAGGTTGTGATAATTGAGAGGAGAATGTTTCTTTACTTGAGTCAATGAGATCAGTATCCATTTTTTTGGTGCCAAGTTAGACTCCTAACAATCATTTTTGAAACCTCTTCCTTCCTACCTTCATGCCCATCCAGCACACCACCAAGTATGTTAGTTGCTCAGGCATGTCCAACTCTTTGTGACTCCATGGACTGTAGCCCACCAGGCCCCTCTGTCCATGTCATTTCCCAGGCAAGAATACTGGAGTGGGTTGCTATTCCCTTCTCCAAGGGATCTTCCTAACTCAGGGATCAAACCTGGGTCTCCTGCATTTGCGGGCGGATTATTTACAACTGAGCTGCCAGGGAGGCTGCTTAATAAATGAATAGAGGAATGAAAAGTAGTGACTGAAGCACTTAAAATAAAGGGTGAGCAGCATCTGAAGGTAAAACAGCAACATGAAAAAGACCAAGACTTACAATTTTACTTAAGTAAACCTTTAACATCTCTCTTCTGATCATAAGAACTATCTCCTTAGCACTTATGAAGTGAAGTAACATCACACAATGTTTCAAAGCATAATGTTTACAAAACAAGGAAAATACATAGTTCTGTTGACACAGTATCAAAATATCCTGGAAAATGTAAGATTAATATTTTCTGGCATTATATTTGACAAATATTTCTGACCATTTCATCTCAAATTCCACTTTCCATAGTAAAAATGTTCACTTTCTATTTAACCTCATTTTTGTGAGAGTTGAAAATGTATGTGTGATTAATCATTATAAAAAATGTTTTAGACTATTAAAAACAAATTAGCCTTTGAATTTGAGTATCATTCTTGCCCTAAAAATTATAAAGATACTGAGCTACACTAAATGTAATTGCTATAAATATTTGAGGACATAGAGAACTAATAACACTTTCATTGACTATTTTTCATGCAGTCTGGAACACAGAATAAGAGATCCAATCACACATCCTCACTTAAGGAACCAACATTTAACTAATTAAATTAGGGCACAATTCTCAGAGAATCAAATCAAATATATCTAGTTTAATGAAGAAGCCAAAAGCAAACGTGTTTCTTATCGAGAATTCCAAATGCAAAACAAATTATATTGGTCATAATTATTTCAGTTGCAAGTGACAGAAACTTCACCAAAATTTATTTAAACAAAAATTCCAATAACTTCCCCAAAGTTTATAGCAATTCCCAAAGTTGCCGTGGTCTTTCCTGAGCACACCAACACTCTCTCATTCAGTCACAGCCTGGGGTGGGGGTGTTGGGCATGATCACACCTACTGGTGTTCATACCTCTAAGGTGGGAGAACTGGGACCACATGAGTGACAGCCCAACAGCAATCTAGTGGAATTACAGAAGCTAAACTCACAAAGGGGAAATGGATGAGGGTCATGGGAAAATTTTAAATGTTAGCTACACAAATTAAGTTCCCTGATTAAACAGATGAAAGTAAAATTCTCTCAGTCACATCTGGCTCTTTGCAACTCCTTGGCCTATATAGTCCATGGAATTCTCCAGGCCAGAATACTAGAGCAAGTAGCCATTCCCCTCTCCAGGAGATCTTCCTGACCCAGGAATCAAACCGGGATCTTCTGCATTACAGGCAGTTTCTTAACCAAATGAGCTATCAGGGAAGCCTGATTTAGCAGACAGATCTTTTCATTTTTGAAATTAAATAACTATGACCACTGTAATTAAGAAAAACTCAGAGATTTTTACTGCAGATTCTTCCAAATACAAGGAAATTCTCAGACAGTGCTGAGATTGCTCAAATGCCTGATGACATTTTAAGAGATGAATAAGTATTAAATTAACAATATTTTGGAGGAGGAAATGGCAACCCACTCCAGTGTTCTTGCCTGGAGAATCCCAGGGAGGGTGGAGCCTGGTGGGCTGCTGTTTCTGGGGTCGCATAGAGTCGGACACGACTGAAGCGACTTAGCAGCAGCAGCAGCAGCAGCATGGTTGTAAGGAACTTGCCTGCCAAGTTGTATGTGAAGTCTAACAACTTCTGAGCCCCCATTACCCAGACTCTTGTCATCTCCAGTCCCTAGGGCAAGCAAGAGGGTGAATTTTAAGGATGGAATGAGACTTAGGAGGCAGTGTCATTCATTTGTCAGAAATAAAACCACCCATAAGTGAAACAATTTGTCTTACTAAAACTCTCTCCCTTGTTGACTTTGACAAATCAAGAAGCTATCTTGTGAACTGTCTTCTAAAAAGGCTCATGAAGAGGAAAGTGAGGGCAGCACTAGTGGGGATAACCAGCAAGAAACTGAGGCTGTTATTGTAACATTCTGCAAGGATCTGACACCTAGCCAGATGGACATTAAAATCGTATACAATGTGATCATGGAGGTAATACCCTTTAACCTTCACTGTATCCTGCTGATTACCTGTGAGTCAGAGCCGGAGGGGACCCCCCAAGGGCAAGAGCAGTGGGAGGTGGGTCTGTACCAATCAAGGGAGTGAAAACAAAAACAGAAGAACACTGTTTTCTCATCTTTTATCATAATGAATGTTCATACCGTCCAACAACTCCAATCTGAACATTCTTCTAACCATTTTTCATGACCTTAAAACACTTAAAAAATTGACAGCTTTTGTGGTAAAGAAACAATGGTCAAACATCAGCATTTGTTTCAAGTTAAGTTGTGTAGTCAACTATCACATTTTAGTGAAATAAAATCTAAAATTTTTCCTGGAAATACCATATGCAGTATAATTATATTGTTATATTTTTTCTATTTATTTTCTACCCAAATATATGTAATACATCACATTTGAAATAATTTGTTTTGCCCTTTTTTACTCTTTCATTTTATTTAAATTTTATAGTGGACATGTACCATTTTTATAAAAAATAACTCCTATATTATATCTGCATCATAATTAATTTAGCTTTATTATTATATTATCAATGATATTATGGTATTTATTATAAACAAAGCTATTCCACCAGATTACACTTCATTAAGCACTTGATAGCTACCAAAATTTACAAAGTTAGTATTACCCAGTGTTACTCAAAATGAATGTTTAACAAATTTTATTAATAAGTGACTGGAAAGAAGGCTAAGAAAAACAATGTAAATGATTTAGAATGTAAATGATTGTCTTTGGTTCACTAAAAACAGTTACACTTATAACTAAACACATAAATCCTAATTAAAATTGTTCAATTATTAGAATTATTTGATTAAAATTGGAAAATTAACTTTTACCATGAGAGTGCTTCTGAATTTTTATATTTTTAGCTTATCATCAGGGAGTAAAAGTTTTAGAGGTAATTTTCAGACTATGAAGACATTGGAATCTGATTCAAACTCCACGTGTATATAATGGTTTGTAAACTGTGACATCACTTTGCCAACAAAGGTCCGTCTAGTCGAGGCTATGGTTTTTCCAGTAGTCATGTATGGATGTGAGTTGGGCTAGAAAGAAAGCTGAGCACCAAAGAATTGATGCATTTGAACTGTGGTGTTAGAGAAGACTCTTGAGAGTCCGTTGGACTGCAAGGAGATCCAACCAGTGCATCCTAAAGGAGATCAGTCCTGGTTGTTCATTGGAAGGACTGATGTTGAAGCTGAAACTCCAATACTTGGCCACCTGATGTGAAGAGCTGACTCATTGGAAAAGACCCTGATGCTGGGAGGGATTGTGGGCAGGAGGAGAAGGGGATGACAGAGGATGAGATGGCTGGATGGCATCACCGACTCAGTGGACATGGGTTTGGGTGGATTCCGGGAGTTGGTGATGGACAGGGAGGCCTGGCGTGCTGTGGTTCATGGAGTCGCAAAGAGTCTGACACGACTGAGCGACTGAACTGAACTGAATTGAAAGTATGACAGCTGGCTTACTGCAGAACTGAACAGAATACCTGGCATAGACCTTTGACAGAGTGACAGAGCTCTAAGTTACAGTGTGTAGACATATGCTTGGTGCTTTATTTTGTTGGCCAGAACGGACTATGAAACTAAGAAGACAATTATCATTTTAGCATGTCTTAAGGTAGTATATTTTAAATTTTGAAATGTTTTCAGAACATTATCATTTATGATATATATATTTATATATCTTAACTCATATGCATATATATGCATATATATAATATGTATATACAAATATGCACATATGGTTATATGGCAGATGGCTTCTTACTATTTGAAGAATTAGAATGTTTATACTATAAGCATACTTCTTACTAAAGAAATCTAAAGTCTCCTTATTCCCTTAGATTTCAATTTTACTAGATTGCAATTGCAATTTCAATAAATGTAGTAGCTTAAAACTATACCAATCTATTATTTTACATTTCTGGAGGTCAGAATTCTGACACAACTCTCACTGAGTTAAAAAGCAAGCCACTTTCCTTTCTGGAGGCTCTAGGGGAGAATCTTTCCTTGCTTTCTTTAATTTCTAGAGGACCCGTACATTCCTTAGCTTGTCGGCCCCTCCCTCCATCTTTAAAGGCAGAAGAAGGTTCAAAGTTCTGACTCTGACACGCAGTCTCCTACGTCCTTCCTCCACCTAGGAGGACTGTGGAGATTACATCGGGCCCGCCTGGATATTTCAGGATCATCTCCCCGTCTCAAGGGCCATAATCACATGTGCGAAACCCATCTTGCCACATGAGGTGACATGTTTACAGGTGACACCGAGGAGGACATGGACTTCTCTGGAGGGGCCATGACTCCACTTACCACACCCCTTCATTCGGGTTCATTTTTCTACTTGTGTTGTCAGGCGAATTTCAAAGTAAGGATTTTGTTTGTGTGATTGTTTTTAAAGAGAGAAGAGGAGAAACAAAGAGCTGACTTAATATATACCAAAGAAGCCTCCTTGGAAGTGAAGCACAGAGGGTCACCTAGAATAATTCTTCTATAGCCCTGTGTGAGTGAGGTTTCTGATTCGAATATTCAAGGGAAACTGTTTTATATGCACTTGAGATGAAGCATGCTTTTGACATGAGCCTTTTTAGGAGGAGGGAGACATCATTTTAAGATGAAAAGGTGAGCTGGGCAGACAGGTCAAGATTAGAAAGGCAATAGATGTCTACTGGGCTGATGCACCCAGCTTCTAAACACAGTGAGCAAAACCTTTTGAGATTAAAATTTTGAAAATTTCCCATGGAGGGGTTGAAAAACATGGTCTTAAAGGAGAAGCAGCTATGGCATGGATATAAAGTGAAAAGGGAACTGGATTAGTCTAAAACTTTCTTTAAAGAGCTTGATTTCTAACGTAATCGTGGGAAACTGGAAGAAGCTTGAAAGTCTGAAACTGGAATTCATTTGCTGACTGAAAGAGCTTGCCCAGGGGAGCATGATTAAACTGTTCAGTAAATAGGATCCACGTCCAGTTTAAGCAGGATTGTGGAAGGACACAGCCTGAAATACTACAATAAACTCGAATAGCGCTTTAAAGTCAGAAACCATACAGACAAATTTCAAGCCTGGAGATGAGCGATACTGCTATCTACTTAAACAACTAACTTGTTAATGTGCTATCAGAACCTGCAGGCTGCAATAAAGAATAGTATGCATTTTGATCATTTTAATATTTTCACATACTACCTTTATCATGCTTTTTGCTAAAAGATGACTGCCTATTTAACACTTTAGTATTAGGAAGAAACCTATTAAGAAGCTTTTACAGTGACATATAAAATGTAGGATATGGTCTTACTGAGGTGAGAAATAGCCATACAGTAAATGGAAATGTATCTTTATAGCCATATCTATATTATTAAACGGAACTACTATGTACAAGTTAGAATGAGGGAAATGTGTTATCCAAGACTGACGCATTTCTAGGGACTCCAGACACATACTGAAAACTTTTTTCAGCCTCCAGAAACTGGCAGTTAGAGAGGAAAATCAAGCATCAGAAGTCCAGGGAAGGGGAGGATGGATTGCCTGTGAAATTCCGTCTACTGCCCCAAGGTCCCTGTGAGGTCTGTGTGGGGTCATTCTTTGCTGGGTCTCCATCAAGTGTCTCCTAAAAGGACCAGTGAAGTTTCTGATCAGGAGGTCAGGAAAAAAGGAAATATCGCAGTCAGGCTTTTCAAATGCATTGTGGTCCTGTGTTTCTAAGGTGCCCAGGTAGTATTAAATATGCTCCCCCAACCTCTACATCGTGTCCTTTTTTTGTTTTTTTCCTTTCTAAGTAACTTGGCTCAACAGCTACACTGAGCTCCAAGAATGGTGAAAATACTCCTCATGGCCAAATCTTGTTCTCTGGGAGAAGAGACCACAGGCAGGCAGTCTGTAACTTATGAAAGGACTGTATTTTAAATGTTCCTTGGAATATAAATAGTTTAGTACTTGGAATTTACTTTCCCCAAAACCATGCTGTAACAGATTCATTCCCCTTTCAGGTTTTCAAAAGTTTATTTAACCTATATAGTTCTGAAAGCATGGTTTCAATTATACTATTTTATTTACAACTACCTGCCACTTTAAATGGGCTTTCCTAGTGGCTCAGACAGTGAAGAATCTGCTTGTGATATAGGAGACGCGGGTTCGATCCCTGGGTTGGGAAGATCCCCTGAAGATGGGAATGACTACCCACTTCAGTACTACTGCCTGGAGAAACCCATGGACAGAGGAGCCTAGGGGGCTACAGTCCACGGGGTCGCAAAGAATCGGACACAGCTAAGCTACTAACACAACAACACAGCACTTTAAATGCTTACAAAATATCTATCAAAAACTTTAAACTCTAAAAAACATCTTTTTGTTGTTGTTGTTTCACATAGTTGCATGGGTATACTAGGATCTGAAGTTTACACTGCCTGAAATGTCTTTCCCACCCTAAGAGACCGGCATTGCCAAGGAAGATAAACACAGGAATACGAAGTGAATTTATCTATAATCTACATCTAGGCTTATACCTATCTCTTTATCTAGATAGTCAGAATCTTAACTCAAGACTCCAGAAACACAAACGTACTCAAATCCACATCCCATTTTTCTTTTTTCTCTGTTCTTCCTTAGCAATGACACTCAGAATGGCAAAGATACTCCCAAATACTACAAACTTGGTACTGCACTGTAGCTCTATGATCATGTCAAAGAACATAAAGTGAAGTCGCTTAGTCGTGTCTGACTCTTTGCGACCCCATGGACTGTAGCCTATCAGGCTCCTCCGTCCATGGGGTTTTCCAGGCAAGAGTGCTGGGTGGATTGCCATTTCCTTCTCCAGGGGATTGTCCCGACCCAAGAATCAAAGCCGGGTCTCCTGCATTGCAGGCAGAGGCTTTACTGTCTGAGCTACCAGGGAACATAACCATAGCTCAAACTGTAATCTTAGTTCAAACAATAAACTTGTTCAGAAGTCTCCCATCAAGCTGGAAGCCAGAAGATTGAGTCCTACATGGAACTGTATTTAACCTACATAGAATTTTAAAATATCTTGTATTATTCATTGACATCTAAAAATCAGAAAGATCTTACATACAAATCTAGATACTTTCTTTTACTAAATTGGCAAGACTGGTGAGACCAGGCCTCCGTTGTAAATGCGCTTTGGTAGTTGTTTAAGAGGGGCTTCCCAGGTGGCTCAGTGGTGAGAATCTGCCTGAAAATGCAGGAGACGCAAGTCTCGGGTTCACTCCCTATGACAGGAAGATACCCTGGAGGAGGAAATGGCAACGAACTCCAGCATTCTTGCCTGGAAAATTCCATGGACAGAGGACACAACTATGTTTTTCCAATGGTGGCGCCCCTGCCCATGTTGACACCTCCTCCTCATCCTACAGCCAGCAGTGTTCCCTGCATTTATATGAACAGACCTATCTGAATGCATCTGATTTGCTAGCCTGACTTGTTTTTAAATTGATTAAGAAAGTAAGTAGTTCTCAAAGAGGAAGAAGAAGTTTCAGAATCCTGTCCTCCCACCCACAGTCGTAGTCCACTTTATAAACCAGGAATGGATCTACTCAGAAAGTCCTATACTCCTTAGCAATAGATCTGCAGGAAAAATCCCTAACTTTGCTTATCAGGCTTTTAGGCAGATGAGGAATACACATTAGAAACTAATACATTTTACTTTTGATTGTTCTAGAAATAAGGACACAGATCATTGAAGATATTTTTCCTGGCTATCTGACATTCTGATTTGTATACTTTGATCTACTTTCTATTTTCATGTCTACTTCAAAAAAATTAGCTTTTAAAAATTAAAAAAAATGCAAATTGTTATATCCAGCCCCACAAAGTAGTTTCAAGTGGCTTTAGATCTTCAAGGTATCTATCACACTTCCCAAGCTATTGCTCTAGACAGTTAAAGTGTGTTTGCTATACAAACATATCCAAAAAAGCTTACTACCTGCACATCTTCAAATCAGTGGAGCATTCTAAGAGTCGGACATGACTGAGCGACTTCACTTTCACTTTTCTCTTTCATGCATTGGAGAAGGAAATGGCAACCCACTCCAGTGTTCTTGCCTGGAGAGTCCCAGGGACGGGGGAGCCTGGTGGGCTGCCGTCTGTGGGGTCGCACAGAGTCGGACACGACTGAAGTGACTTAGCAGCAACACACAGGAGCCTCCCTTTAAATGCTGTTTAAATAATTCAAATGAAGAGTGGCTTCCCAAGTGGTGCTAGTGGTGAAGAACCTGCCTGCCAGTGCAGAAGATACAAGTTCAGTCCCTGGGTTGGGAAGATCCCTTGGAGGAGAGCATAGCAACCCACTTCAGTAGTCTTGCCTGGAGAATCCCATGGACAGAGGAGCCTGACAGGCTACAGTCCATGGGGTCACAAACAGTCAGACACGGCTGAGTGACTGAGCATGCATGCACAAATGAAAAGTCTCCTGAGTTAAAACCCCAGTGCTGCTGTAAGGCAGTCACTGCTAATATGCTCTTTCTACTCTCCTCTTATTTTTTAATTAAGAATGAATAAATTATTGATATGAGAACTCAGAAAATAAAATTATAATTTCTATCTATATCCAATATAATACTATCTATAAAACTTTACCAGCTAGCCACAAAGAAACAAAAATTTAATCCAGACTAGATTTTTAAGCTAAATTCTCTGACTTGAAAAATCTCTTCTGGTATCTCAGACCACTGAATAAAAGTTTAAATTTTTTTAGCTCTCATGCTCCTGCCTTGTTTCCCCAAGCTTTTTCCTGCGTTCTCAAAACAGCAACGTAAAGGGATCTCCTACATATATTCTCAAAAACTGGAGACAGTGACATCTGACCAACCCTAGACCCACATGACTACTGTCATCTGCTGTTGTGTGAGTCTTCCCATGGTTCTGATGTTCCCATTGTATAGATATTCATTAAGTACATACAACACACCAGACACTCTTAGGCAACAGGGCTGAAATGGTAAACAAAACTGAAAATTTTAATTTTCAAGAAGTATACATTTTAGTGGAGGTGGGAGGCAGGGGTCACAGAACAAACAAATGAATTAAACATATAGTTTTATTTAATTACTTTAAGTCCAATAGGGGAACAAAAAGTAGAAAAGAGGATAGAAAAGAGTGCTATTACTAAAAGGTAATTAGAGAAGGCATCGCAAAGAGTTTACCAGGCTCCTTCATCCATGGGATTTTCCAGGCAAGAATACTGGAGTGGATTGCCATTTCCTTCTTTAGGGGATCTTTCCAACCCAGGAATTGAACCCTGTCTTCTGCATCGCAAGGCAGATGCTTTACTGTCTGAGCCACCAGGGAAGCCCACTGAGAAAGGAACATTATGGTAAAGATGTGAGGCTGTGAGCCCACTGAGGAAGTAACATAACAGTAAGGTGTGAGGCTGTGAGCTATGCAATGACTAGAGAAGAAGTAGCAAGCAAGATTCACAGGTCCCCATCACTGTTTTTGTACCATCCCATGAGGAAAGATGGTTTTCACATCTTGTAATTGTTTTTTAAAAAAATCAGAAGAATACTTTGTGACACATGAAAATTGTATAAAAATTTGAATTTCGATATCCATCCATAAAGTTTTCCTGAAGCACAATCATGTTCATTTGCATGTGTATTGCCTATGATGGCTTTTACACTAAAATGGCAAAGCTGAGTACTTGAAGAGATCTGGTCTGCAAAATTGCAAATGTCTACTGATTTGGCCCTTCAGCAAAAAATCTTGCTCAATGCTAGTCTTGAACTACAGTAATCCAGGAATATCTTCTTTCTCATTTTTATGTCATTTTGAATAATACAGATTTTCAGCAAATCTTTTTTGTAAACTTTATCCTTTATTGTTCACTTTTATTAACTTTGAATTAATACATTTCTGATATTAATGTTACTGTCCATAATTTAGTTTTGGTTGCATTTAACTGGTATGTCTTTGCCTATCCTAACTTTTATCCTTTCTAATTCAGGTGTCAATGCCCCTTGGCCAAAGAGACTGGGAATTCAGGTGTAATTGAACAAAATTAGGTTTATAATATGTTGTAGTGGGGGAGACCACACACCATGGGGAACTATAGAGTGTCTCAGTAAGAGGGTATTACAGGATTTGAGTTTGTGTTAGGTGATTTGGAAGAAAGCTCAAGGAAATATGGCTTGGCTAAGGATTAGATGATTTCATGAGCAGAGGAAATTTTGTGATCATATCTTAAAAGTTTTTTATCTGCAAAATAGGAAGAATAAAACAAGACTAACCTATAATTGGTGAAGTAGCAGTAGTTACTCATACTAACCGTGGGTGGGATGTGTCTGAGCATTTTTGTGGTTTTGGCAATGTTCTCTTTTTCATCTGTGTTCAGACATGACTATAGAATTGTTTCATTTTTCTCAATTCATATAGTGACAGAATGACTTCATGATGCTGGTGCTCTGTGAAACTGTTATATTTAATAGGAGAATACCATGGACTGCTTGTAAGAACCAGACCAGACCTTCCTAACAACAATAAGGCCTAGATGATATAAAAAAGAAGACAATCGAGAATTCTGCATTCAGACTATTATTCAAAGAAGGAAATAATGAAGACATTTCCAAATAACCAGATGGAGAATTCATTGCTACCAAACCTGCCTTGCATGAAATACTAAAGGTAATCTTTGAGGCATAAAGGAAGTGTCCTCAGACAGTAAGTTAAATCCATGGAGAAATAAAGAACACTAGGAAAGTTTAATTACTTAAATAAATATAAGAGAAAGTAAGAATACTTTTTTCTTTGTTTGACTGATGTTAAAGTATAGAAATTCTTGCAAAACTATATTTTATAACTTCTATCATATAATACTTCAGGATAAATATATATGACAGTAATATCACAAAGAACAAGAGAGAGGAAGGAGCTATACTGGAGCAGAATTCATATCATAGCAATTAAATTAGGAATAATCTGAGAGGCAGATTATTTTAAATTAAGATGTATAATTGAGAAACTAACTTTAAAAAGTGATACCCCCAAAATCCACTTAAAGCAAAATAAGGTAGTAAAGGAGGAACAGTAAATAGCAAAAGGGCTGACATTAATCTAACCATATCAATAATTACATGAAATTTAAATGGATTAACAATCCAATCAAAAGGCATGGATTGGCAAAATTGAGACCAAATAGATAACGTAATACAACTGACCACAGCCATGAAATTAAAAGCCACTTGTTCCTTGGAAGAAAAGCTATGACAAACCTAGATAGCGTATTAAAAAGCAGAATCACTTTGTGAACAAAAGTCAAAGGAGACTCTTTGGGAGACAGTGAAGGACAGGAAAGCCTGGCATGCTGCAGTCCATGCAGTCACAAAGAGTCAGACATGACTGAGCAACCGAGCAACAGCAATACAACTGTGAAGACCCTGATGCTTGTAAAGAATGAAGGCAAAAGGAGAAAAAGACGGCAGAGGATAAGATGGTTGGATGGCATCACCAATTCAATGGACATGAATTTGGGCAAACTCTGGGAGATAGTGAGGGACAGGGAGGCCTGGAGTGCTGCAGTCCCTGGGGTCACAAAGAGTCAGACACAAATTAATGACTGGAAAACACCAACAACTGTACTCTATCCACAAGAGATAAGCTTTAGATTCAATTACACAAAGTGATTTAAAGTGAAAGACTAGTGAAAGCTGAACCAGGCAAATAGTAATCATAAGGGAACTGAAATGAATATAACAGTATCAGAAGAAACTATACCATCAGACCAAAAAATAATAAAAATGGTTGATTCAACAGAAAAATATAAAATATAAAAATGTAAGTACCTAACATCATATCCCCCAAACACATCTCATTAAAAAAAGTGACAAAATTAAAGGGAAGACTACAGATCTCAACCATAAAAATCGATGGTCTCAGTACTACACTCTCAGTAAAGAAAAGAGGAACTAGACAATAAATCAGCAGGGTTGAAGAGGACTTGAACAACACTATCACTCAACCTGACGTAACTGACATCTCTCGAATGCTCCATTCACCACACAAAACCACATATTCTTCTCAGGTGTAGATGTAAAGTTCTCCAGGATAAATGATATACTAAGCTGTAAAACATCCCTCAATAAATTTAAAAGAATAAAAATCATACACAGCATATGATTACAAGTCAATAACAGAAATTCAGGGAATTCACAAATATTAGAAATTAAACAAAATATTTCTAAATGACACATTATGTTTCTGTTGATATGAAATACACAGAAAAGGCAAATCTATAGAGATAGAATGTAGATCAGTGATCGCCAGGACCTGGGAATGAGAACCATGATTTACTGCAAACAGACATCAGGAATCTTTTTAGGTGATGGAAATGTCAAACTAGATTGTGGCTATGGTTGCATATCTATGTAAACATACAAAACAAATCATTGAATTCTAAGATTTAAATGAGACAATTTGGGGGCAGCAGAGGATGAGATGGTTAGATAGCATCACTGTTTCAAAAGACATGAATTTGAGCAAACCCCAGGAGACAGTGGAGGACAGAGGAGCCTGGTGTGCTGCAGTCCATGGGGTCACAAAGAGTCAAACACAACTTAGCGACTGAACGACAACAAAAGCCTATATAGCACTTAACGCTTCTAAATAGTCTGTAGTTCAGAGAAGAAATCAAAAGGCAAATTACAAAATATTTTTCTCTGAACAAAAATGAAAAAACAACATATGATATGCTGTTAAAGCTGTTTATCATGAAGACTTTATAGCAATAAATGCCTGTATTAGGAGAAGGCAATGGCACCCCACTCCAGCACTCTTGCCTGGAAAATCCCATGGATGGAGGAGCCTGGTAGGCTGCAGTCCATGGGTCGCTAAGAGTTGGATACGACTGAGTGACTTCACTTTTACTTTTCACTTTCATCCATCGGAGAAGGAAATGGCAACCCACTCCAGTGTTCTTGCCTGGAGAATCTCAGGGACGGGGGAGCCTGGTGGGCTGCCGTCTATGGGGTCGCACAGAGTCGGACATGACTGAAGTGACTTAGCAGCAGCAGCATGCCTATATTAGAAAAGAAAAGAATATTAGATATCAATGACTTAAGCTTCCAGCTGAAGATTCAGTTCAGTTCAGTCGCTCAATTGTGTCCGACTCTTTGTGACCCCATGAATCGCAGCACACCAGACCTCCCTGTCCATCACCAACTCACGGAGTTCACCCACACTCACGTCCATCGAGTCCATGATGCCATCCAGCCATCTCATCCTCTGTCATCCCCTTCTCCTCCTGCCCCCAATCCCTCCCAGCATCAGGGTCTTTTCCAATGAGTCAACTCTTTGCATGAGGTGGCCAAAGGACTGGAGTTTCAGCTTCAGCATCATTCCTTCCAAAGAAATCCCAGGGCTGATCTCCTTCAGAATGGACTGGTTGGATCTCCTTGCAGCCCAAGGGACTCTCAAGAGTCTTTTCCAACATCACAGTTCAAAAGCATCAATTCTTCAGCACTCAGCCTTCTTCACAGTCCAACTCTCACATCCATACATGACTACTGGAAAAACCATAGCCTTGACTAGACGGACCTTAGTTGGCAAAGTAATGTCTCTGCTTTTGAATATGCTATCTAGGTTGGTCATAACTTTTCTTCCAAGGAGTAAGCGTCTTTTAATTTCATGACTGCAATCACCATCTGCAGTGATTTTGGAGCCCCCCAAAATAAAGTCTGACACTGTTTCCACTCTTTCTCCATCTATTTCCCATGGAGTGATGGGACTGGAGGCCATGATCTTCTTTTTCTGAATGTTGAGCTTTAAGCCAACTTTTTCACTCTCTTTTTTTACTTTCATCAAGAGGCTTTTTAGTTCCTCTTCACTTTCTGCCATAAGAGTGGTGTCATCTGCATATCTGAGGTTATTGATATTTCTCCCAGCAATCTTGATTCCAGCCTGTGCCTCTTCCAGCACAGCCTTTCTCATGATGTACTCTGCATAGAAGTTAAATAAGCAGGGTGACAATATACAGCCTTGACGTACTCCTTCTCCTATTTGGAACCAGTCTGTTGTTCCATGTCCAGTTCTAACTGTTGCTTCCTAGCCTGTATACAGATTTCTCAAGAGGCAGGTCAGGTGGTCTGGTATTCCCGTCTCTTTCAGAATTTCCCACAGTTGATTGTGATCCACACAGTCAAAGGCTTTGGCATAGTCAATAAAGCAGAAATAGATGTTTTTCTCGAACTCTCTTGCTTTTTCCATGATCCAGTGGATGTTAGCAATTTGATATTTGGTTCCTCTGCCTTTTCTAAAACCAGCTTGAACATCAGGAAGTTCACGATTCACGTATTGCTGAAGCCTGGCTTGGAGAATTTTGAGCATTACTTTACTCGCGTGTGAGATGAGTGCAATTGTGCGGTAGTTTGAGCATTCTTTGGCATTGCCTTTCTTTGGGATTGGAATGCAAACTGACCTTTTCCAGTCCTGTGGCCGCTGCTGAGTTTTCCAAATTTGCTGGCATTTTGAGTGCAGCACTTTCACAGCATCATCTTTCAGGATTTGAAAGAGCTCAACTGGAATTCCATCACCTCCATTAGCTTTGTTCGTAGTGATGCTTTCTAAGGCCCACTTGACTTTACATTCCAAGATGTCTGGCTCTAGATGAGTGATCACACCATCGTGATTATCCGGGTCGTGAAGATCTTTTTGTACAGTTCTTCTGTGTATTCTTGCCATCTCTTCTTAATATCTTCTGCTTCTGTTAGGTCCATACCATTTCTGTCCTTTATCGAGCCCATCTTTGCATGAAATGTTCCCTTGGTATCTCTAATTTTCTTGACGAGATCTCTAGTCTTTCCCATTCTGTTGTTTTCCTCTATTTCTTTCCACTGATCGCTGAAGAAGGCTTTCTTATCTCTTCTTGCTATTCTTTGGAACTCTGCATTCAGATGCTTATAGCTGAAGATTAGAAAAAGCCAATTAAACTCAAATCATGAAGTTAAAAGATTAGAGGGAAAAAATCAATGAAATAAATAAAAGAGAAAAAATAGAGAAAAATCACTAAACCAAAATTTATTTTTTTAAGTTCAATAAAATTCATAAATATCTGGCCAGACTGAGCAAGTAAGGCCAATATAAAAAATGAGATATGTGTAACAATCTAGTGGGATACGGTGGGGGGTTGGGGATAAGAGGGAGGTTAATGAGAGAGGTGGCATGTGTAGATTTATGGCTGATTCATGTTGATGTATCAGAGAAGGCAATGGCACCCCACTCCAGTACTCTTGCCTGGAAAATCCCATGGACGGAGGAGCCTGGTGGGCTGCAGTCCATAGAGATGCGAAGAGTCAAATACAACTGAGCGACTTCACTTTCACTTTTCACTTTCATGCATTGGAGAAGGAAATAGCAACCCACTCCAGTGTTCTTGCCTGGAGAATCCCAGGAAAGGTGGAGCCTAGTGGGCTGCCATCTATGGGGTCGCACAGAGTTGGACACAACTGAAGTGACTTGGCAGCAGCAGCATGTTTACATATGGCAGAAACCAATAAAACATTGTAAAGCAATTATTCTCCAATTAAAACTAAATTTATCAATATCATTTTTTTAGATTCCATATATGTGCATTAATATACACTATGTTTGTTTTTCTCTTTCTGACTTAGCTCACTCTGTATAACTGGCTCTGGTTTCATTTACCTCATTAGAACTGATTCAAATGCATTATTTTTTATGGCTGAGTAATATTTCATTTATATATGTACCACATCTTTATTCATTCAAAAATTAAATTTTATTTATTCAAAAATTACAATTTATTTATTTTATTAATTCAAAAATTAAATTTTAAAAAAGAAATTATTTATGACATCAATATTGATTTATAGATATTAAAAGCAAAATAAAATGTTACGGAAAACTTCACAGAAATAAGCACAAAATTGTAGATGAAATGGACAAATTCCTTGAAATATAGAGACAAACAAAGCTCACTAATGAGGAAATAGCTTATCTGAATAGCCTTAAATATATTGAAGAAATTTAATATAATTAAAAACCTCCATACATTAAAAATACCATGCCCAGTTTACTTCAAAGGTGAATTCTACTAAACAATTAAGAAATATTAATTCCAATTCTACACAAAAATGTCTCAAAAAGTTGAAGAGGAAAGAATGCTTTCCAGCTTATTCTATGAGGCCCTGATACCAATATCAGACAAAGACACGCAAGAAAAAGACCAATATTTCTCATGAATAAATATGCAAAAGTTCCAAAGTTTTCAATAAATAAAGCTATACAGAAAAGGTTAAGAATGATAACCAAGAGGAGTTTTTCCCAGGAATACCAGGTTGATTCAATATTCCAAAAAAGAAAAAAAAATGACTACAATTCACAATATTTGCAAATTAAAAAGAAAAAAATCATATAGTCAACTCAATTGATGCACAAAAACTATTTTACCAAATCCAATATCTATTCTAAATTTTTTAAATCTCAACAAATTAGAAATAGAAACAAACTTTTACAAAATGATAAGATATATATACAAAATCTCTATAGCCAATACTATAATTAACAATGAAAGAATGAATGTATCTCATTAGTGAAAGAGTTCCCAACTGCCAAAGCTGGAAAAATCAGAGCAATCAAATACATAATGTGAGGCAATCAAATACAAATAATGTAGTATTAGAATGATAACCCAAATTGTAAAATAAAAACATGAGTCTATACTGATATAATAATGTGGGTTCAATCCTTGGGTCCAAAAGAGCCTCTGCTGCTGCTGCTGCTGCTAAGTCGCTTCAGTTGTGTCTGACTCTGTGCGACCCCATAGACAGCAGCCCACCAGGCTCCCCTGTCCCTGGGATTCTCCAGGCAAGAACGCTGGAGTGGGTTGCCATTTCCTTCTCCAATGCATGAAAGTGAAAAGTGAAAGTTAAGTCACCCAGTCGTGCCCGACTCCTAGCGACCCCATGGACTGCAGCCTACCACCTTCGTCCATGGGATTTTCCAGGCAAGAGTACTGGAATGGGTTGCCATTGCCTTAGGAAAATAGCAACGCACTCTAGTATACTTGCTTAGGAAATCCCATGGACAGAAGATCCTGGCAGGCTACAGTCCATGGAGTTGAAAAGTGTCAGACATGACTTAGTGGCTAAACCACCACCATATTGATATAATAAGTGATTATATAAATAAACAGGGGATAAGAGACAAATCTCTCATATGAGACATTTCCAAGTAAGTTATATAGACACTCTCCCCTTAAAGAGAGTGAAGCTTAACTCTCCACCCTTAAATACAGGTTATACTTGGTAACTTGCTTCTAGAGTACAGAATGGAAACAGAAGTGACTTTTCAGAGCGGAATATTAAAAGAACTGCCTTGGCCAAATGATAGAAATTATCATCATTAATAGTAAGTAATTTTGACAAGACAGATTAAGAACTTCACTCTATGGTTATACTCTGAAAAACCCTTAACCATGAGAAAACCAACAGACAAACCAAAACAATATACTATTTAAAATACCCAACTAGTACTCCTCAGAAAAGTCAAGGTTAAGGAATCGCTATAGCCCAAACCAGTCTAAAGAGACATAACAACTAAATGTAATGTGATATTCCGGATTGGATCTTGGAAACATATGTTATGGAAAAATTAATTTCAAGTAAAGTATGAAGTTTAGTCAATAAAGAAAAACAAGGAACAAATTACTGAAATAGGCAACAATAAAGCTGAATTGTAAAAGTAAGATGATAAGTGAAAGAAATCAGGCAGAAGAATGTATACAGTTTATATGAAATCCTAGAAAAGTTATAAATATAGAGACAGAAGGCTTAATAATGATTGCCAGTGACCAGACGTGGGGAGAGGATTGATGACAAAGGAGTACTAGGGAATTTTCAGAGTCATGGAAATGGTCTACATCATGAACCACTGTCATAGTGGTCACTAGAGTGCATATATTTGGCAAAGTTGGTGATTTTATATAAATTAGATTTTAATACTGCTATTTTCAAGTCTTTATTGTCCTTAAGGCCTTTCACATCAGGGTCACAGTCGCATCTAAGAAGATAATACCTACACAATGCTGTATGTATGCTGGTAAAAGTTAGTGGCATGTCACTCTGATATTGAGGATCGTTGCCCAACACGGTGATGGGGATAGCATCTTAGAGAAGTCTTCCCAGAGCCTCTGAAAGGGATTTTACTGTTTCATCTTTTTGCAGGCTTTATGGGTGGTCAACTTTTTCCAGAGAGACGGTCCATTCCCTTTACAAGGAAAACCTGGGGAAACTAAATTTTTTTTAAAGAATACAAACAGAAAATACTGCATTTTAACAGAAAATGAGGTATCTGTTAGTTGACATTACTGTACATGCCTTGGCCAGATGCTAAACTCATTATAATGTGTTAGTATGAGAATTATTAGTCAACTCATGTCCTTGTTCAGGGACATTAAGGACGTGGGCAAAAGTCCTGCTCAGGAAGGGGAAATTGCTCTTCCGAGCTCACATAAATAGAGTTTGACCTGCTGTGATGTTTGTAAGTTTATCACTTTCTCAAATGTTCTGTCAGCACAAAGGATATTCTTTCTTAGAATATACTTATGTGACTTTTCCTTTTCCCTTTTCTCTAGTACCTTCAACCACCCTATAGGAGCTGGTTTCAATGAACACTTTCAAAATCAGCAGATTATTCCCAACTGAAATGTCCAGCCTTGATCTTGGACCCTTCTGCTTTTTGTCATGTGTCTTCTTACACCTTCTTTCCCGTAAGAATACAAATATATTTGCTTTACTCACACATAAAGAAACTCCTATTTTTGCCCAAGGTACAACCATCCCCCTAGTTCCCTGGGCTTCCCAGGTGGTGCTGGTGGTAAAGAACCCACCTTCCAATGCAGGAGATAGAAGAGACCCTAGTTCCCCAGGCTCAAGTTAATGGAGTGACTTCTTAAGCCTTTTTCTCCTTTGATCTCATATCCAATTCACTACCAAGTCCTTCTAAATGTTTTACTCAAATGTAAGCTTTTATGATCTCATATTTAAACTCTTTGAATGACCTTGATTCTTTTGCCTCCACTTCTTTGTTCTAAAACACCCTGTACAAACTCCTATAAAACCTTTTAAGTAGCTTTTCACTACATCTCTTTCTATACAAGAATCTACACTTCCTTTTGTCTGCTATTAATAAACACAAACTTAAGTGTCCAACATTCAGTGCTTTATGTTAACTGTTCTTATGTTTTATAGACTTTAAAAAAATCTGTTTGTTTTCCTTATTTAGAGTTTACTGTATACTAATTTTCACATATGATTCTCACGATAACCCTATAAAATAGATGTCCTACTATCACCTACATTTTACAGAGGAAGAAACCAAGAATCAAAAAATCAGAGTAACCTGCCACAGTTCACTCAGTTTGTAAGTGGCAGAATTATTACTTTATGACAGATCATTCTGGCCCAGAGACTACAGTCTTAACTGTATACTCTATCACCTTTACCTCATGTATCTGTAAGTATCATTTTATACACCTAGAATCTCTTCTCTCCTTCAATTTTGCCCAGGTTGGCTTTAATCTAAACTGCCTTCCAGCTGTGCATTTCCTTTGACAACTCTTATCTCCTATCTCATATACTATATCTGTTTACTCTTATTGATAGGTGATCCTCAACTCAACTATAGAAATTTCAGCTTTGAATATGTATGTCTCATATGGTTTAGATCCCCAGCACCTAGTGAAGTTTCTGGTCTACTGATAGTGATCAATAAATATCCGTGAAGAAACAACAACAACAAAAAAGCATTCTTCACTTTTCAGTTCAGTTCAGTCGCTCAGTCATGTCCGACTCTTTGCGACCCCATGAATCACAGCACGCCAGGCCTCCCTGTCCAGCACCATCTCCTGGAGTTCACCCAGACTCATGTCCATCGAGTCCGTGATGCCATCCAGCCATCCCATCCTTGGTCGGCCCCTTAATCCTTTCAGTGGTTAGTACATTTCTCTACACAGTAAATGCTCAGTAAACTGCTGGCTCACTATGCTCCTTATACTTTAAATAGATGTTACTTCCGTTAAAAAAAAAAAAAACAACAACAACCTTGAAGTTATTTAGGTTCCCATTGGATTTTTCCTCCTTAGCTCGTGAACACACAAAGGTTAGGCAAGCAGTGGATGTGCAAAATGGGATTCAGAGGCTTGAGCTACTCTTCCTCAGACCTAACAAATCTGGAGTTTTGACATCTTATACCACATGGAAATGAAACCGGGTAGAAAACTGGTCAAAAAACAGTTGAACACATGACCAATGAGAAATTATTTTACATTTATGTTAGAGCTTTTAAGGTCCAACATGATGGCCACCATTGTTAACTAGCAAGAAAATACCTTAAAATTAATGCATGAAAATTAAAGCCTAAATAAAAAACAAACACAGAGAAATGATATTTGCATTTACATAGCCTCCTGCCTTTCTCTTAATAATTTTTAAAATCATTTTCTATTCCCATTCTTAAAATAGCAAATGCCAAGATAGTTATTATTATACTAATTTTATTTACAATGATATTTAAACCCTATGAGATTTATTTTGCAAGGTTATAAGGCCAATAATTAAAAACACCACTGGGACCAGGAGTTGGATTTTTTGGGTCATAATCCAGTATTCTGACATGTTTGAAATTTGCTGCTTTTGTAGCCAATAATTCATTCACAAATGCTTGTTTTGTGATCAGGGTATATTTGTTAAACAGTGCTACCACCTGCTGGTAAGTTTTTCAATCATTCACAGTATAGCAAACCTAAAATGGGAAACAAATAAAAGGATTACCAATATAATATACAATTATAACTACATTGACCTGCCACACTCTAAACTGTACTTCCTAACTGTGCTATCTTAGGTTCTCTGCTTAGGTACTCCTTAAAAAATACAAGCAGCCAAATGAATCTTCCAACCTTAAATGCTCAAACATTTCTTTTCTCAAGAGCTTATAATTTCATTAATTTTGTCTACTTCTTAGACCATGCATAAGGGGGACATCATTTTACTAAACTTTTATACAACATGACAACAAATTTGGTGCCTACCAATAATGTAAGTCAGAAATACCCAAACTTGTAGGCACAACATCATCATCTGGTGAGGAGTGAGGGCTCTTATGGCAGCAAAGGCCAACCAGAAGCCATTAGCACTCTCTCCCTATTAAAAAAAATAGTAAGCCAAAAAATAACACTGCATTTCTGGAAGGATCTTAGAGAACCGTGCCACCACTGAGGACTTGAAAGGTGCAGGACCGGTGATTCCCACCACATCTCCTTTCAACAATCCTATTTTGGCCTGTGCAAAAGAAAGACGGGTTCTGAAGAATGACAGTGGAGTATTGTAAGGTTGACCACTACAGTAAATCCAACGGAGCTCCTGCACCAGATGTGGCTTAATTGCTTGAGCAAATCAGCACATTCCATGGTATCAAGTGTTCAGCTACTGACCTGGCATATACCCTTTTCTCCATTCCTGTCCATAAATAAATTCCACCAGGAGCAGATTTTTTTTTCAGCTGGCAAGGCTGGCATTACACCTTGACTGTCATATCTCAAAAGTATATCACCTTTCTTTAGCCCTGTATCATAACTTAGCTCACAGACAAAGATGCTGATCACATTTTCTTAAGAAAATATACAGGTCCATTACACTGATGATATTTTGCTGATTGGAACTAGCGAGCAAGAAATAACTAGTTCAGCCTAGGTATTATCTGACCCACTAGGTTACACAGTTGGGCATGGATAGCAACACTCCCTAACCAAATGGAAGTGGTATATACATGAGTGGCCTCAAGCAGGCACATGGTTGTTGACTTTGCTTGGAAGGAGAAATGGTCAGATGTGCAGTTATAACCTGGCTCATGGATTGTGGTCAATAAGTTGGGCTAGATGTCAGGGATTTGGAAGAAACATAATGGAAAATTTATGATGAGGAAACCTGGGGAAGAAGTATATGGTGGACCCCTCTGATTGGGTGAAAACATTAAGACATTTGCATCCAATATAAATGTTCAGCAAAGGGTGACCTCAGTGGAGGAGGATTTTAATAATCAAGTGGATAAGATGACTTGTTTTGTGGATGCCAGTCAGTCTCTTTCCCCAGGCACCCCTGTCATCACCAAATGGGCTCATGATGAAAGGGGCCATGATGGCAGGGATGGAGTTTAGACTTGGTCTCAGCAATATGGCCGTCCACTCACTGAGGCCAATCTGGCTGTGACCACCACTGAGTGCCTCATCTGCTAGCAACAGAGGTCAATCCTGAGCCCTTAATATGGCACCCTTGTAGTAGACTGATTACAACGGGCCACTTCCGTTATGCAAGAGGTAGTGCTTTGTGCTTCTGGGAATAGACACTCTGGATACAAATTTGCCTTCTCTGCACTCAAGGCTTCTTCCAAAACTACCATCCACAGTCTTAACAAATGGCTTATTCATCATCATAGTATTCCACAAAGCATTGCTTCAGATCAAGGACGTCACTTTGCAGCAAAAGAAGGGCAACGTGGGCCTGTGCTAATGGAATGTATTGGTCTTACCATATTTCTCACCATGATGAAGCAGCTGGCTTGATCAAATGGTGTAATGGTCTTTTGAAGATTCAGTTACAGTGCCAGCAAGGTTGCAATACCTTGGAGAGCTGTAGCAAGGCTCTCCATAATGCTGTGGTACTTTAGTCACTAAGGTTATGTCCAATTCTTGTAACCCCATGGATTGGAGCCCACCAGTCAAGAATACTGTTCATGGGATTTCCCAGGCAAGAATACAGGAGTGGCTTGATCTCCAGGGGATCATCCTGGCCCAGGGATCAAATCCACATTTCCTGTGTCTCCTACATTGCAGGCAGATTCCTTACCTGCTGAGCCCTCAGAGAAGCTCCTCCATAATGCTCCATAAGCTGTAAATCAACATCCAATATATGGTGCTATTTCTCCCAAAGCCAGAATTCATAGGTCCAGAAGTCAAGGAGACAAATGGTCATGGGTCCCTTCACTATTACCCTTGGTACCTACTGGTAAAATTTTTGCTATGTGTTCTTGAGACTATATACTCTGCTGGACTGAAGGTCTTTTTCCCAGAGGAAGGAATGCTTTCACCAGGAGACAACAATTATTCCACTGACCAGGAAGTTAATAATGCTGCCACCCCACTGGCCACTTTTGGCTCCTCATGCTTCTGAATCAACAAAGAAGGGAATTTCAGTGTAAGCTTGGGAAACATCTCACACCAAGAGGAAATTGTACTACTCTACAATGGAAGCAAGGAAGAGTAAATCTTGAATACAGTCAATCTCTTAGGGTGACACTTAGCATCACCATATCTTGTGATTAAAGTCAATAGAAAACTACACTAACCAAATCCAGGCAGGACCAGTAATGGTCAAGACCCTTCAGGAATGAAGGTTCGGATTATCCTAATGGTTAAAAAGCCATGATCAGCTGAGGTGCTTGGTGAAGAAAAGGGAACACAGAAGGAAAAAGTAGTTATAAATATTAGCTAAAACCATGTGACCAGTTGCAGAAATCAGGGCTGTTTCTCAGATATATATACACACACAGGCAGGCTTGCTCTCCTTCCTCTCTTAGTTCCTCATCATGTAAAGTAAAATATATTGCTGTTGTTGCTTAGTCACTCAGTTGTATCTGACTCTTTGCAACCCCATGGACTGCAGCATGCCAGTCTTCCCTGTCCTTCACCGTCTCCCAGAGCTATGTCAAACTCATGTCCATTGAGTCAGTGATGCCATGAAACCATCTTGTCCCCTGTCCTCTCCTTCTCCTCCTGCCTTCAGTCTTTCCCAGCATCAGGGTCAGTTCTTTGCATCAGGTGGCCAAGTACTAGAGCTTCAGCTTCAGCATCAGTCCTTCCAATGAATATTCAGGACTAATTTCCTTTACAATTGACTGGTTTGATCTCCTTGGAGTCAAAGGGACTCTCGAGAGTCTTCTCCAACACCAAAGTTCAAAAGCATCAATCTTTTGGTGCTCAGCCTTGAAAGGTTGTTGTTGAATTAGGACGCCGGGATTCTTGGCCCCCGGAGGAGAAGAATTTAATCCGGGGCCAGAGACGAGGCTTGATCGCTCAGAGCTTTTGTATAACAAAGTTTTATTAAAGTATAAAGGAGATAGAGAAAGCTTCTGACATAGGCATCAGAAGGGGGCAGAAAGAGTACCCCCCTACTAGTCTTTAGCTGGATGTTATATAGTCACCAGCAGTCTGTTAATGAAAGAAAGGAATGTCTCAAAACTTAGAATGGCACCAGGCCCCTCACCCATAAGATGTATTTTGGGATAACCTTGGCTTGTGTTTCCCTGGTGGCTCAGAGGTTAAAGTGTTTGCCTGCAAGGCGGGAGACCTGGGTTCAATCCCTGGGCTGGGAAGATCCCCTGGAGAAGGAAATGGCACCCCACTCCAGTATTCTTGCCTGGAGAATCCCATGGACGGAGGAGCCTGGTAGGTTACAGTCCAGGGGGTCACAAAGAGTTAGACACGACTGAGCAACCTCACTTTCACTTTCTTTCACTTTGGCTCCAAATGGTTTATCTTGGGCCATAAAATGATTAACTTGAATCTTGAAGAAGGGCAGATCACCAAATAGTTTCATTTACATAGATTAGAGGAACAATATCGGAGTGTAACATACTGGTTTATCAAGTAGGTTCTGGGCCCAAAAGGCGGAACCGACTTGAAGACAGAGTTTGGGGTAAATGCATAGTACATTAGCATAGCTTAAGATAAACATTTCCATAAGAAAAAGGCATTGGTAAACTTCAGGTGAAACCAGGTGTCATTATGGCAACACAGAATTTTAAGAGAAACCTCCTTTTAAATTTGTATAGAGAAGGAAAAAATATCGCTAGTTTGTTCCTCCTGCCGCTTAAGAGAGATAAAATGTCTGACACTTGCAGGCTATTTCCTCCATTTGGAGACCCCTGGCCTTCCTGCCTGTTACCCTCTCAGCCTTCTTTATGGTCCAACTCTCACATCCATACATGACTACTGGAAAAATCATAGCTTTGACTAGACGGACCTTTGTCGGCAAAGTGATGTCTGCTTTTTAATACACTGTCTAGGTTGGTCATAGCTTTTCTTCCAAGGAGCAAGTGTCTTTTAATTTCATGACTGCAGTCACCATCTGCAGTGATTTTGGAGCCCCCCAAAATAAAGTGTCTCATAGTCTCCATTGTTTCCCCATCTGTTTGCCATGAAGTGATGGGAGCAAGATGCCATGATCTTGTTTTTCTGAATGTTGAGTTTTAAGCCAGGTTTTTCACTCTCCTCTTTTACTTTCATCAAGAGGCTGTTTAGTTCCTCAAAATATACTTACTTTATAACATACATTTAAATATTAACATCATCATATAAGCTATAGATTATTAAAGAGAAGAGACTGTCACTCAAGAACTCGACCTACTTTATTGGTGAAGCAGTCAGTGCATTTTCAATTGCACACAGGATCGTGCTTGTGCTTAGTCACTCAGTCATTTCTGACTCTTTGCAACCCCACGGACTGCAGCCTCCCAGGCTACTCTGTGCATGGGGATTTTGCAGGCAGGAATACTGGGGTGGGTTGCCTTTCCCTCCTCCAGGGAATCTTCCCAACCCAGGGATCGAACCCTGGTGTCCTGCATTGCAGGCAGATTCTCTACCAGCAGAGTTACACAGGATAGTTGTGGCATAATAGCCAGAATTGTGGTCTTATTAATCTCATTGGTTGCATATTAAGTATGACTTAAGGAGATGATTGTGGGTGCCAAGTTAACAAAAGGAGGAGATGTGGAGGGTAATTGTATGTGGCAGTTTGAGTGAGCCATGGGTACCTAGATTCTATCTCATTGAGGGGGGATTATTTTGAGTATGTTTCTGGATAAGATTAGCTCTTGAATCAGCAAACCTAATAAAGTAAATGGCCCTGCCCAATGTGGTTGGGCATCATCCAATCTGCTGAGGGCTGCTTAGAACAAAATGTGGAGGGAGGAAAAATTTGCCTCTTCTTCCTGCCTCACTAGTTGAGCTGTGATATCTCATCTCCAGCGTCAGTCTGAAATCACATCATCATTTATTCTTGTTCTCAGTCCTTCATACTTGGACTGAAATATACGATCAGCTTCCCTAGTTCTCCATCATGCAGATGGCATATTGTTGTACTTCTCAGTCTCCATATCACGTAAGCCAATTTCTCATAATAAATCACATAAGTATACAAATACACAGCCACACATAGCCTATGGGTTCAGTTTCGATGGAAAACCCTAACACTAGGTTTATCTCCTAAACATTCTAATTCATTTCTGGAATGGAATCAGGAAAAAGTGTTTTTTAAGGAGCACCCCAAGTGATGGTCATGATAAGGAAAGTTCCAAAGCTCTGACGTAAGCAAACTATTCATCTTGGGATTTATCCGTAATTGGCTCAGTGAGTCTGATAAGGTCAAATAACCCTTCTAAAACTCTGTTCTTTGTAAGAAAAATAGGGGAAATATAATAAATTCCAATAATTACATATTCTCTAAGAACCTTCCTTCCTGAATATGCATTTTCCAAAATAAAATATTTTTGGAAGGTGAGCCCAGGTGATAACTGAATTTTTACATACTGGATAACTTGTCTTATTTAGTCAGAAATGTTGAACTTACAACTAATTATCCCACTAGACTATGAATAGTTGTAAAATAAGTGTGTTAGTCTTAAAAAATATTTGGAGAAAAAAAAAACTTTCAACATCAGTAGGTTTGGAAAAGTAAGACTTCAGTGTTTTACAACTAGATGTTTGTCATAATCCTTTACCTACTCACAGAGCATAGCTAAACAATGTCAGGGCAGAAAGGCAATAACCAGGAGAAAAATCAAGAGATTTTTAGCTGTAATTGCATTAGTTAAGAGCCTTCAGATGCTAAAAATTCAATGCCCCACAACTATTAGGAGAAAAATCAGTGACAAATTAGCCTTATTGGAAAATGTTCGATGTTTAAATGAAAATAGAAGGAATTAGTGGTTAGTTTAAGACAGACTGACCTGGGGCAAACAAGTCGGCAAAAACAAGACTGGGAGCTGACTGTGTGGTTCAGATCATAAATGCTTTACTGCAAAATTCAGACTTAAATTGAAGAAAGTAGGGAAAATCACTAGACCATTCAAGTATGACCTAAATCAAATCCCTTATGATTATATAGTGGAAGTGAGAAATAGATTCAAAGAATTAGATCTGACAGATAGAGTGCCTGAAGAGCTATGGATGGAGGTCCTTGACATTGTATAGGAGACAGGGACCAAGATCATCCCCAAGGAAAAGAAATGCTAAAAAAGCAAAATGGCTGTCTGAGGAGGCCTTACAAATAGCTGTGAAAAGAAGAAAAGTGAAAAGCAAAGGAGAAAAGAAAAGATATAAGCAACTGAATGCAGAGTTCCAAAGAATAGCAAGGAGAGATAAGAAAGCTTTCCTCAGCGATCAATGCAAAGAAATAGAGGAAAACCACAGAATGGGAAAGACTAGAGATCTCTTCAAGAAAATTAGAGATACCAAGGGAACATTTCATTCAAAGATGGGCTCGATAAAGGACAGAAATGGTATGGACCTAACAGAAGCAGAAGGTATTAAGAAGAGGTGGCAAGAATACACAGAATAACTGTACAAAAAAGATCTTCATGACCCAGATAATCACAATGGTGTGCTCTCTCATCTAGAGCCAGACATCCTGGAATGTGAAGTCAAGTGGGCCTTAGAAAGCATCACTACGAACAAAGCTAGTGGAGGTGATGGCATTCCAGTTGAGCTCTTTCAAATCCTGAAAGATGATGCTGTGAAAGTGTTGCACTCAATATGCCAGCAAATCTGGAAAACTCAGCAGTGGCCACAGGACTCGAAAAGGTCAGTTTTCATTCCAATCCCAAAGAAAGGCAATGCCAAAGAATGCTCAAACTACTGCACAATTGCACTCATCTCACATGCGAGTAAAGTAACGCTCAAAATTCTCCAAGCTAGGCTTCAGCAATATGTGAACCGCAAAATTCCAGATGTTCAAGCTAGATTTAGAAAAGGCAGAGGAACCAGAGATCAAATTGCCAACATCTGCTGGATCATGGAAAAAAGGAAGAGAGTTCCAGAAAACATCTAGTTCAGTTCAGTTCAGTTCAGTTGCTCAGTCGTGTCCGACTCTTTGCAACCCCACGAATCGCAGCACGCCAGGCCTCCCCGTCCATCACCAACTCCCGGAGTTCACTCAGACTCACGTCCATTGAGTCAGTGATGCCATACAGCGATCTCATCCTCTGTCATCCCCTTCTCCTCCTGCCCCCATCCCTCCAAGCATCAGAGTCTTTTCCAATGAGTCAACTCTTCGCATGAGGTGGCCAAAGTACTGGAGTTTCAGCTTTAGCATCATTCCTTCCAAAGAAATCCCAGGGCTGATCTCCTTCAGAATGGACTGGTTGGATCTCCTTGCAGTCCAAGGGACTCTCAAGAGTCTTCTCCAACACCACAGTTCAAAAGCATCAATTCTTTGGCACTCAGCCTTCTTCACAGTCTAACTCTCACATCCATACATGACCACAGGAAAAACCATAGCCTTGACTAGACGGATCTTAGTCAGCAAAGCAATGTCTCTGCTTTTGAATATGCTATCTAGGTTGGTTGTAACTTTTCTTCCAAGGAGTAAGCATCTTTTAATTTCATGGCTGCAATCACCATATTTCTGCTTTATTGACTATGCCAAAGCCTTTGACTGTGTGGATCACAATAAACTGTGGAAAATTCTGAAAGAGATGGGAATACCAGACCACCTGACCTGCCTCTTGAGAAACCTGTATGCAGGTCAGGAAGCCACAGTTAGAACTGGACATGGAACAACAGACTGGTTCCAAATAAGAAAAGGATTACATCAAGGCTGTATATTGTCACCCTGCTTATTTAACTTCTATGCAGAGTACATCATGAGAAAGGCTGTGCTGGAAGAGGCACAAGCTGGAATCAAGATTGCCGGGAGAAATATCAATAACCTCAGATAGGCAGATGACACCACCCTTCTGGGAGAAAGTGAAGAGGAACTAAAAAGCCTCTTGATGAAAGTGAAAGAGGAGAGTGAAAAAGTTGGCTTAAAGCTCAACATTCAGAAAAAGAAGATCATGGCATTTGGTCCCATGACTTCATGGGAAATAGATGGGGAAACAGTGGAAACAGTGTCAGACTTTACTTTTGGGGGCTCCAAAATCACTGCAGATGGTGACTGCAGCCATGAAACTAAAAGACTCCTTGGAAGGAAAATTATGACCAACCTAGATAGCATATTCAAAAGCAGAGACATTAAGTTGCCAACAAAGGTACGTCTAGTCAAGGCTATGGTTTTTCCAGTGGTCATGTATGGATGTGAGAGTTGGATTGTGAAGAAGGCTGAGTGCCAAAGAATTGATGCTTTTGAACTGTGGTGTTGGAGAAGCCTCTTGAGAGTCCCTTGGACTGCAAGGAGATCAGTCCTGAGTGTTCATTGGAAGAAATGATGCTGAGGCTGAAACTCCAGTACTTTGGCCACCTCATGCGAAGAGTTGGCTCATTGGAAAAGACTCTGATGCTGGGAGGGATTGGGGGCAGGAGGAGAAGGGGACGACAAAGGATGAGATGGCTGGATGGCATCACTGACTCGATGGACATGAGTTTGAGTGAACTCCAGGAGTTGGTGATAGACAGGGAGGCCTGGCATGCTGTGATTCATGGGGTCACAGAGTTGGACATGACTGAGCGATTGAACTGAACTGAACTGAAGGAAAGTAGACATAAATGTTTGTCCTTTCCTCCTTCTTGAGAATTCCAGACCCTTATCTCCACTTTGAGAGCCCTAGACCCCTCCTCCTTGGGGACCCTGGACGTCTTACCAATCTGCCTAGGAATTGACTCTCTCAAGTACATTAACTGTAAACTTCCAGATGATCAAGCTGTATTTAGAATAGGCAGAGTAACCAGAGATCAAATTGTGAACATTTTTTTGGGCTCCAAAATCACTGTAGATATTGACTGCAGCCATGAAATTAAAAGACACTTGCTTCTTGGAAGAAAAGCTATGACTAACCTAGACTGTATATTAAAAAGCAGACACATTATATTACTTTGCCAACAAAGGTCCATCTAGTCAATGTGGTTTTTCCAGTAGTTGTGTATTGATGTGAGAGTTGGACTATAAAAGAAAGCTGAGCACCAAAGAATCGATGCTTTTCAACTGTAGTGTTGGAGAAAACTCTGAGAGTCCCTTGGACTGCAAGATCAGACCAGTCAATCATAAAGGAAATCAGTGCTGAATATTCTTTGGAAGGACTAATGCTGAAGTTGAAGCTCCAATTCTTTGGCCACCTGATGGGAAGAGCCAACTCACAGGAAAAGACCCTGATGCTGGGAAAGCTGAAGGGCAGGAGAAGGAGACAACAGAGTATGAGATGGTCGGATGGCATCACCGACTTGATGGGTATGAGCTGGAGCACATTCTGGGAGATGGTGAAGGACAGGGAAACTTGGCAATGCTGTAGTTGATGGGGTTGTGAAGTGTCGGACACAACTTAGCTACTGAGCAACAAAAAGCCTTCTGAGTGGTAAATAGGCAGATTTTCCAGGAATGGGCTGCTTAGGAAGGAGATAGATGGTTAGGGCTTTTGCCAGCTCTTATTTAAGACTTGATTCATGGGTGAAATCCTCTTCTTCAATACTCCTGTGTGTTGGACATCTCTAGCTCCTGTTGTAAGACTGCAAAGTTGCCCTTCAGACGAACCACATTTTGCCTATGTGATCTGTGAGTAACAGGACCAGAACTTGTAGTCTCACATAGCAGATAATCCAAGCATTTTTTCCTACTTACTGAAACTCCACTGATGTGCTCTATCCAAAGTGGCAACAAAGAGTAGTTTACATTGAAAACTAGTCATGTTCCAACTAGAATATCAAACTGTGGCCTGTGTGGATGGAATTGGTTCCTTGGGTGCCTCACACCAAATTCATTAAAACTCAAGAAAAAAAGTTTTCAGTGAAACCACCAGGAAACCACCAGTGAACCACCAGGAAAAAAAAAATGTCTTGATCTTTTATTCTATACACCTTCCACAGATCCCCTATATCATAGTGAAAAGCAACAGATTTGACTGAACCAGAAACCTAGTAAACTTTCATCTTCTATGTTTCTTCCAATTCCAAAGTGCAATCTATTTTCAAGATTTTCATTTTAAGCTCCCAAACCTCTCTGAATCTTCTTAGTTTTCTCCATACCCATGCCATCAACTAGCCTAAGGTGTTGTCATATCAGATTACAATTAATTTAAAATAGTCTACTAAAATCTTCCTGCATCTAAGCTTGCCCCTCTGTAGTTAATCCTCTATTCTGTAATCAAAGTGATCTTTCTAGAAGACAAACATCGATCATAGTTTATGTTCTGCTTAAAATCACTCAAACTGTTACTACTTCCCTCAGAGCCTGATATTTAAACTGTGGTCCATGAGCCTGCAGCATCAGCAATACCTAAGAAATTTGGAGAATTGCAGAATAGCAAGCTCCACTACTAACCTCGAAAGACTCTACAATGTAAAATTTCTCTTTGGCTTAAATGCGCATTGAGGTTCAAGAACTGCTATATGAGGAGCAGCCATGTTTAAAAGCAACTGGACCATATGGTGATCTTTTATTTTTTATCTAGTTTGTCTCACTTTTTAAATTTCATATTCAGTGCTCCCACTTCATTTATTTTATGTTTTCCAATTTCTCTTTTTTTTTTCTTTCTCAAGCCTTTATCAAGTGTAGTAGAAAAGCTTGTGTGTGTGTGTATTTTAGCTAAAAATTTTATGACATTGATTCCACTTTTTTGACTTATTATGAATAGAACACTAGATTTCTAATTTATATTCACTAAAAACTCTGATACAGTTCCATGTATTTTGGCATCTACTATTGCTGCTAAAGGGCTTCCCTGGTGGCTCAGACAGTAAAGAATCCTCCTGCAGTGCGGGAGACCTTGGTTTGATCCCTGGGTTGGGAAGATCTCCTGGAGGAGGGCATGGCAAACCACTCCAGTATTCTTGCCTGGAGAACCCCCATGGACAGAGGTGCCTGGAGGGCTACAGTCCATGGCATCTCAAAGAGAAGGACACGACTGAGTAACTAAGCACAGCACATTATTGCTAAAAGTCTAGAAAGTTTGTTATCTTAGTGTTTTTTTAAATAAAAAATTTGAGGAGGAAAAAAAGAACTGCTACTTTAGGATAAAATCCAAATTCATGACTCAAAGGCTTTTGATGAACTACCCCAAAATTAGCTTTCCTGGCTCTTCTCTTGACGACTGCCATCCATCCAACCTATAAAGATGCTATGAGGTCCATTTCACCTAGATTTTCAAATATCTGTTTACTTTTCCTGAATACTCTTCCACACAGTCCCCCAATTCTTCCTTGCTAACTCCCCCAGGAAGTTACCAGGGCATACTGGATGGCTATGCACTAACACACTGACAGCCTACACCGGCTTGGATCTCCAGCTCTCAGATCTTATTTCAGACTGCATCAGCTAAGTCTGTGTGTGCACGTGTCCTAAGTCGTGTCTGACTGTTTGTGACCCCATGGACTGTAGTCTGTGAGGCTCCTCTGTCCATGGGATTTCCCAGGCAATAATACTGGCGTGAGTTGCCATTTCCTACTCTAGGGTATCTTCCCAACCCAGGGGTTGAACCCACGTCTCTTGTGCCTCCTGCATTGGCAGGCGGATTCTTTACCACTTTCGCCACCCTCTTCCTTGCTAACTCCAACTCATTTCAATTATTCTCCCAAGAAATTTTTCCTTATAAGCTGAGATATGTATTTCAAGTAGGTATTATAATGACACTTTATACTTCCTCACCATAGAAATTCTCTCACTATTGTAATAGACTATATCCTCCAGAATATGGAAAGCATGCTAGAAATAGAAAACTACCTTAATATGTTAGTTATTGCATATCCAACACTGAAAACTGGCACATATTAAATGTACAATAGATATTTACTAAATAAATGTTGACAATATACATGATAGCTTAGTTGGTTCCCCCCCACCCCTGCTAAACTGTAGAAAAGTTATTTTGTATTTTTTTAACTTCCAGGAAACCTAATTTGGAAACCTAGGCTGAAGGTAGTAGAAGGACGTCCTCAGATAGTCACTGACATGCAGTTAGTAAAACGAGGTAATTCTGAGGGCAGTGTCTCAGATGATAAATCCAAAGCCAGGTAATCTGTCAAGGAAGTCATGAAGCTGAGAGTGGCGGTGGTTATGAGAGACTGAAAGTGAAGCCACTCAGTGGCGTCTGACTCTTTGTGACCCCATAGACTGTAACCTACCAGGCTCCTCCTCCCATGGGATTTTCCAGGCAAGAGTACTGGAGTGGGGCGCCATTTCCTTCTCCAGAGGATCTTCCTGAGGTGTGCACAAATGGGGAAGACACTGAGTAAATCAGATGGGAACAAGGTGCTGGAAGTGGGGCAGAGATGGTGAAAAATTCAGTCACACAATACACAATTGTCCCTTAAACACCACAGGTTTGAACTGTGTGGGTCCACCTATATCTGATTTTTATTTTCACTAAATAAATACTGCAGTACTATACAATCCACAGTTGGTTGAATTTGAATTTACAGATGCAAAATCATGATAGTGAGGGTTGCCTATAAAGTTATAAGCAGAGGGTTAGCAACCCTAACTTCTACACTGTTCAAGGATCAACTGTACCTTGTGAAGAGAAGTCTGAAGCCTTAGCAATGTACGGTTCAAGGAATAAAAAATTCAACTGTTCATAATGTTATGTTTTGTTCTCTTTCAAGGATATTTCCCCCTCCTCCCCTTCTCAATTCTTTCATCTATAAATAATTTCCAGAGGAAGACTTCACACTCCAAGTGGTAACATTTTCCTTTTTAAAATCTTGTCATATTTTCTATAACTGCTATGTAGAAAATGAATTACTGGGTTTCCAGAGTAGATCCTAAGGGACCAGTAAACCAGACAAGTAATTCTAAGAGCTGAGACAGAGACTGAGGGTGTGAAATTAGAGAGGATGGGTGCATTTGACTGATATTAAGAAACAGTGTTGATTAAATGGATTATAAACTGAAATGTAGCCTCACTGGTTGTCTTTTTAATAACAATATCTGATTATATCTCACAGATTGCTAGGAAAATTATTAAAAAAAAATAAAAGGTATTCTCTTCGTAGGCCATTGCTCAGTAAGGAGAATGTGTTTACTTAGAGTGTGAAGATAGTGAAGCCCAATGGTGAAAAGTGAAGTGAGTTTTAGTCCAGCATCTCTCAAGGTCTCCTTGAGCAGAAGGTGAATTCAGACCTTAAGGTCTAGCTAAGGAAGCAAAATATAATAGCAGCCAAGGAAAGGGAAGTTGATAGTGTTAAGATATCAGTTTACTCAAATTTATCTGTGGATTTAATACAGTCTCCCCCAAACTCCCAGAAAATATAGTTCTATAGATCAATGGAACAGAAATGAGAGTCCAGAAATAAATTCACAAGCATATATGGTCAACTGCTTTTTGGCATTGGTACCGAGGTACCAATATAATTCCAAAGGGAAAAAACTGTTTTTTTTTTCAATAAATCATGTTGCAAAAACTATATTAAAAATAAAAAGAAGGAATTCCTTAGTGGTTAGGACTTCCTGCTCTCACAGCTTGGGGCCCAGGTTCAATTCCTGGTTCAGAGAGCTATTTAAAATCTCATAAGCTGTATGGTACACACCCAAACAAAAGAACCACCACGTTGGGTTTCCACCTCATGCCATATACAAAACTTAATTTGAGATATCTTAGTGACCAAGCAAAAATTAAAACTACATAAGTTTTAGAATAATGTATTAGAGAAAATATTAGTGAACAGTGGTAAAGATTTCTTACACAAGATACAAAAATACTAACAATAGAATAAAAATAAAAAAATTTTTTACTTCAGCAAGATCCAAACCTTCAGTTCTTTAAAAAACACCATTGGGAAAACCATGTTAGACTAGAAGAAAGTATTGACAAGATATACTCTACAACTCAAAAATAAGACACCCTATTATTTAAAAACAGATAACAGACTTGAGTAGATTCTTCACCAAATATATTGTATGTACATGAATACATACAATGCACAAAAAAGATGTTCAACACTGATAGTCATCAAGAAAATACAAATTAAAACAACAATGAGAAGATGTCACCTTTAGAAAGGTTAAAACCTCAAGACTAATTTTACCAAGTTTTGGAGCAAATGTAGACCAATCTGAAATTTGAAACTTTGTCATGATGTAAAATGGTAGAGTCATTTGAGAGTTTCTTTTAAAGATACACCTACCATATGATTCAGAAATTCCATTCAACTGTTTACTTAAAAGAAATACAAACGTGGCTACATCAAGAGTTATATACACAAATAGTTATAGATATTTCCTATCTCCAAACTAAAAATCATCTCAGTGTCCATGAGAAGGTAAATCAATGAGCTGAAAAGTTTGTATGAGTACTACTCAGTAACAAAACCAGACATTAAACTATAAAACATGCAAATATACAGACAAGTTTAAAAAACATACTTAGGCAAACAAAGCCAGCACAGTATGATTCCAGTTATATGAATTTCTAGAACTGACAGTATTATATTAGAGTGGTTGCCTGATGCTTGGGGCAGCAGGAAAGAGTAACTGCAAATGGGACTGAGGGAACTTCCTGGTGGTAATAAAAATGTCGTCATGATTGGGCTCCCCAAACTACACACAGGCTTCCCAGATGGCGCTAGTGGGAAAGAATAGGCCTGCCAATGTAGGAGACACAAGAGACGTCGGTTCGATCCCTGGGTCAGGAAGATCCCCTGGAGGAGGGCATGGCAACCCATCCCGGTATTCATGCCTGGGAAATCCCACAGAGAGAAGCCTGGGGGACTATAGACTATGTGGTAGCAAAGAGTCAGCCACGACTAACCACACACACACAAACTACACACGTGTAATAGAATCCCTCAGTGAAGTTTATTTGAAAGGAGCTCTCAAGTTTTTTTAGTTTTAGTGAAAATACACAAATATGGTACCAGGCTTCTTGGCCAACTTGGGTAGGTATCCATTTCCAACAAGTTAAATGATTAGTCAGAAAGAGCAGTTACTTTATTGACTAAACATATCTTTCTTTCTAATCTTTCATTTAGATTCCTCTGATGTTGATTTTTATGTTCCCCAATAAATTAAGAGAAAGAAGAATAACAGCCTATAAGTGAAAGAAGAATAATAGCACATAAGACAAGAAACATTACCCATGTTTGTTATACTGCCTGCAATGGATACCCAATGATCTTATCTCACAGCAATGCCTCTACTATGGTCTGAATGCTTTTGCCCCTCCAAAATTTTTATGGTGAAAGTCGAACTCCCAATGTGGTGGTATTAGAAGGTGAGACTTTGGGAAGTCATTAGGACACAAGAGGAAACCCCTTATGAATGGAATCAGTGCCCTTATAAAAGAGACCAGGGAAAGCTTCCTTGACCCTTCTGCCACGTGAGGTTGTAGCAAAGCAGGCCCTCATTAGACACCAAGTCTGCAGATACCATAACCTTGGACTTTCCAGTTTTCAGAACTATAAGAAAATGTTTGTTATAAACCACCCTGTTTATATAATTTTGTTTTAGGAGCCAAAATGAACACAGTCATAGACCTAAAGTCACTTGGTTTCCAGTTAGGTGAATCTTAGCTTCTTCATATTGCCAGTTATCATCAGAACTGACACTTGAAAACATATTGTGATTTATAGTAGCAATAGGCAGTAGTTCTAAAATAAACCAGAGCATGTCAATTCATGCTGCTGCTGCTGCTAAGTCGCTTCAGTCGTGTCCGATTCTGTGCGACCCCATAGACAGCAGCCTACCAGGCTCCCCCGTCCCTGGGATTCTCCAGGCAAGAACCCTGGAGTGGGTTGCCATTTCCTTCTCCGATGCGTGAAAGTGAAGTCGCTCAGTCGTGTCCGACTTCGAGACCCCATGGACTGCAGCCTACCAGGCTCCTCCATCCATGGGATTTTTCAGGCAAGAGTAGTGGAGTGGGGTGCCATTGCCTTCTCCAGTCAATTCATAGTATCTCCTAATAACTTATACATATTATAGTTTAAAACAGTACATTCTTAACCATTATTGTATTTTTAAGAGCACCACTTGAAGCAGCCTTCCTCAAAGGAGATCATGTTAAGAATCTTAGATTAAAAATGTCAGTATTGGCTAGGAAGTTTCCATTGTATTTTTCTGTGAATATTGTTAAATTTCTTATTTTTATCTAGAGCAGATTACCTTTTAGTCAATGAAATTTTTATTGATCTTGTCAAGAGTAACCTTTTATTTCCAGAGAAATACAATTTAATAGAAATAACCTGGGGGCTTTAAAGTAGGAAACAAAGTATTTGAGGTTAAAAATATCACTGTTGAGTGAAAAATGAAGTCTATAAATTGCCAATTATATACTGTAAATTCATTTTTCTTATTAGGATGAAATATAAAGGAGCCAATATTATCTCATAAAAATTAAAGAACATTTAAATATTTATATTAGAATAGTTAAGTATAAATTCAATAAGTATTTTAATATTAAATAACTCAAGTTACCATAGTGTTTTAAATATCTATTCCTAAAATGTTTAAAAGAAAAATAACAGTCAAGATGATGATCCTTTTTGAGGAAAATAATTTCCATTATCTTTATTAATCTATTCATTCAACAAATATCTGTTGGTTGAACACCTACAACGTCTCTAGGAGGCACTGTTGACATGCTTAGGATTCAACAATGAAAAAAGAGATAAAGATCTCCACTTGCATGGGGCTTATATGCTGGCATGGAGAGAAAGGTATGAATAACATGATAAATTAGTAAACTATCTGATATAATAGAAATTAATAAGTGCATTGGGGAAAAGGAAAAAAGAAAAAAAGCAAACCAAAGTCAGAGATATCAAGAGTGAAAGAATTGTATGTATGAAATCCTCATTCTCATCAACTATTTTCCCATCACACCAGTATTTTTAAGATATTTTCAGCACAAAACAGATGCTAAGAATGCATTAGCCATAGGTGACCTCTGACCCAAGACTTGTGACACAATAAAAGTTCCTTTAAATTGCAAAGTCCCTTGGAATTCCAATTGAATTACATTTCATGGAGTTCTTCATATCTTATGTATCATGTGAAATGGTCATAAGAGCAGTGAGTTCAAAAATTACTGAATATCTATAACTTCTGTTTTTCTGTGAGTCTTTTTCATATAAAACAGTTGAGTTAAAATTTTAGTATCATTGGAGAAGGAAATGGCAACCCACTCCAGTACTCTTGCCTGGGAAATCCCATGGACGGAGGAGTTTGGCGGGCTATAGTCCATGGGGTCGCAAACAGTCAGACACAACTTAGTGACTGAACAACAACAAAGATATCTATTTATACATTTATACTTATATAAATTTCTAAGGCCTATACGTATATATATGTCCACAACCCCCCTTTTTTTTTTCATTTTACAATTTAAAAAATCTGAGGGCAAACATGTTTTCGTATAATCCATTTGGTTACTAAACCTGAGACGACCTGAATTTATTTGCTGGTGAAATAAAGACTGTTTATCTCCACTCCCACCCCCCCAAAAATTTAGTATCATTTATTTCTCTGCTCAAGAAGTGAGGGAAATCATAAGACACTATCCAGTGCAAGGTTAAAGAAAAAGATGAACCTTGCATTGGATAATACCTTATGATTATGACTTATAATGACATAAGTTTTCTGATTTATGATTATGACTTGTGACACATTAGTCAATTCTGGAAAATTTAGAATATCAGTAGATAGCGTCTAGGTCCATCCATGTTGGAAATGCAAGATGCAGTTGTTTTTTATGGCTTAGGAGAAGGCAATGGCACCCCACTCCAGTACTCTTGCCTGGAAAATCCCATGGGCGGAGAAGCCTGACAGGCTGCAGCCCATGAGGTCGCTAAGAGTCAGACACGACTGAGTGACTTCACTTTCACTTTTCATTTTCATGCATTAGAGAAGGAAATGGCAACCCACTCGTGTTCTTGCCTGGAGAATCCCAGGGACCTAGCAGCAGCAGCAGCAGTAGCAGTGGTGTTGGGCAAATAGCGCCAGTGGTCGTGACTATAAAGAGGGTTTTAGAGCCACAGGCATGGGGGACAGTGGGAAAAATTTTATCACGTGTGTTTTTTTTCCCCCTGCAGTTTTATTTGCCCAAGGAAAGATGGTTTTCAAGTGTACTTTCTCCTCAACTGGGCAAGATGTTTTTTTTTTTTTTCATTTTAGTCAAAACTGATAGGAACTTCGTTATTTTAAGGTACAGTATGAGCATTTGGGAGAAGGCAATGGCACCCCACTCCAGTACTCTTGCCTGGAAAATCCCATGGACGGAGCCTGGTGGGCTGCAGTCCATGGGGTCGCTAAGAGCCAGACACGGACACCACTGAGTGACTTCACTTTCACTTTTCACTTTCATGCATTGCAGAAAGCAATGGCAACCCACTCCAGTGTTCTTGCCTGGAGAATCCCAGGAACGGGGGAGCCTGGTGGGCTGCCATCTATGGGGTCGCACAGAGTTGGACACAACTGAAGCGACTTAGCAGCAATATGACATTGCATATATAAACACCATATCTTGTTAATTCATCCACTGATGGATGCTTAGGTTGCTTCCATATCTTAGCAACTGTAAATAATGTTGCTATGAACACTGAGGGGCCTCTATCTTAAATGCTTTCTTTGGATAAATATCCAGGAATAAAACTACTAGATCGTATGCATCCTATTTTTAATATTTTGAGGAAACCCCATACTATTTTCCGTAGTAGTTTCACCAATTTACGTTTGAATCATCAGTGCAACCCTTTCTCAACATTCTCATAAACCCTTGTCTTTTTGATAATAGCCATTCCAATGAGAGGGTATTTCCTTGTGGCTTTGACTTGCATTTCCTTGATATTTAATGATGCTGAACACTTTTTCATGTGTCTGTTGGCTTTTTGAATGTCTTCTTTGGAAAAATGTCTATTTGGGTATGATGCTCAGGTTTTAAATCAATTTTTTTTTTATGTTGAGATGTACGAGTTCTTTGTATATTTTGGATAATAGCCTCTTAACAAATATATCATTTGGAAGTATCTTCTTGCATTGACTTTTCAAGTCTAAGTTATAAAGACTAAGTAAGCTTAATAAAAATTAAACGTTTCTAATTATTTAATAATAGAAACATTTGGGAGAACAAAAAAATCATCATTTTATTAAATAAGACAAAGAATTTTAAGCTAGAGGTGTATGTGGGTGTGTATACAAAAAAAATCATTTTATTAGATAAGACACAAAGAATTTTAAGCTAAAGGTGTGTGTGTGTGTGTGCGCGCGTGTGTGTGTGTGTGTTAGTCTCTCAGTTGTGTCAGACTCTTCATGACTTCATGGTATATAACCTTCCAGGTTCCTCTGTCCAGGGAATTCTCCTGACAAGAATGCTGGAGTGGATTTCCATTCCCTTCCTCAGGGGATCTTCCCGACTTAGAGATCAAACTTGGGTCTTCCAAACTGCAGGCAGATTCTTTACCATCTGAGCCACCAAGAGGCTTGGCATCTCCACAGATAAACAGCTGAAAATGTAGCCTCTTCTCCCTTTGCTGCATCCATACCTCCAACTCTATCCACTCCAGATCTTTATATATTTTTGGCTTTAACTTTGCCTTATTTTCCACTTAGAGGTAATAATCAAACAGGACAGATATGAAGATGAACAGGTGATCAAAGTAGAAGACAGTGGAGTGTACCAGGCAGAAAGTTCTGTGCAGCTATGAAACGTAGGGTCTCCCTTTTGGAGTGAGGATCAAAATGATATCATTCTTGAGAACTTAGTCACAGGAATACATGTTCACCACACTATGTCACTTTTAACTTCACAGTAAATGCATGTGAGATTAACTTGTCAACTCAAATTAAAAATATGTGGTGTTTTTTTTTTTTGCCAAAATCATGAGTTTTAATTATCCTCATATTTATTTCAAGAATGTCTTTTTAAAAAATAATAAAACATGATACACTCTTGGCCAGACAGCAAAGGCCTTCATTGTCTTGTGCATGAAGTACAGAAGGTTTAAGTCTACTATATCCTCTACATCCTGTGTCCAGATTAGCAAGGAATTCCAGATGTACAATATTAGTTCTTCGGAATTGTACTGAGCAGGAAACTGAGGATAGAAACAAGAATTGAATTTGACTGAGTAAACACAGTAAGAAATGTGGTGCTCTCCTTTTGTATCTCCCGAAACTAGAGATGTCTGTTAAGAGAAAGGCACAATCTTGGCTCAGATACAGGCTCTGGGGAGCTTTGGAAGTGAAGTGAAGAGAGTCACTCAACCATGCCCAACCCTTTGTGACCCCGTGGTCCTTACAGTCCATGGAATTCTCCAGGCCAGAATACTGGAATGGGTAGCCTTTCCTTTCTCCAGGGGATCTTCCCAACCTAGGGATTGAATCCAGGTATCTCGCATTACAGGCAGATTCTTTACCAGCTGAGACACAAGGGAAGCCCAAGAATACTGGAGTGGGTAGCCTATCCCTTCTCCAGTGGATCTTCTTGACCCAGGAATCCAACCGGGGGTCTCCTGCATTGCAGGCAGATTATTTACCGACTGAGCTATTAGGGAAGCCCTTCCCAGCACCAGGATCTTCTCCAGTGAGTTGTCTCTTCGTATCCAATGGCCAAAGTATTGGAGCTTCAGCTTCAGCATCAGTCCTTCCAGTGAATATTCAGAGTCGATTTCCTTTAGGACTGACCGGTTGGATCTCCTTGCAGTCCAAGGGCCTCTCAAGAGTCTTCTCCAACACCACAGTTCAAAAGCATCAATTCTTTGGCATTCGGTCTTTTTTGTGGTCCAACTCTCACATCTGTACCTGACTACTAGAAAAACCATAGGTAGCTTTGGGTACCACTGCAACAGGAATCAGTTGCACCTCTCTCACTGTTTCCGTGGCAACTTGTACCTTTATAGAGTCCTCTGTTGTGCTTCATGGCTAGTTCTTCTTGACCTTTCTACTAAAGTGTACTCAGCTTGAGCTCAAAGGAGTCAAAACTGAGAGGGAGGTACACACATGTGTAGCCTTCACACATTACCATCATGGTACTTATCAGAATCGTACTTTTTTTTTTCTTTTTTTAAACAAGGATGAATGTACATCCACACATCATAATTACCAAAAGTTGTAGTTTACCTTATGGTTCCCTTTCAGTGTTGTCTACTTTATGAGTTTGCTATATAAATTTCATCTATCTTAAATTCCATATATCCATCATTATAATACCACCTATTATATGGTGGTTCAGTGGGTAAAGAATCTACCTGCAACGGAGGAGGCACGGGTTCGATCCCTGGGTTGGGAAGATCCCCTGGAGGAAGGCATGGAAACACTCTCCAGTATTCTTGCCTGAAAAATCCATGGACAGAGGAGCCTGGTAGGCTACAGTCCATGAAGACACACAGAGTTGGACACAACTGACTGATTAAGGACACACATAATACCATACAGAGTATTTTCACAGATCTGAAAATCCTCGGGTACCAGAATGAAGACTATTTCTGGGATATCTGCAGCCACCCAGTACCACAGCTTTCTCCAGGCAGCTCTTTACAGTTTTCAGTTCAGTTCAATTCAGTCGCTCAGTCGTGTCCAACTCTTTGCGACCCCATGAATCGCAGCACGCCAGGCCTCCCTGTCCATCACCAACCCCCAGAGTTCACTCAGACTCATGTCCATCAAGTCGGTGATGCCATCCAGCCATCTCATCCTCTGTCATCCCCTTCTCCCCCTGCTCCCAATTCCACCCTCCCCCCAGCATCAGAGTCTTTCCCAATGAGTCAACTCTTCACATGAGGTGGTCAAAGTACTGGGGTTTCAGCCTTAGCATCATTCCTTCCAAAGAAATCCCAGGGCTGATCTCCTTCAGAATGGACTGGTTGGATCTCCTTGAAGTCCAAGGGACTCTCAAGAGTCTTCTCCAACACCACAGTTCAAAAGCATCAATCTTCAGCACTCAGCTTTCTTCACAGTCCAACTCTCACATCCATACATGACCAATGGGAAAAAACATAGCCTTGGCTAGATGGACCTTTGTTGGCAAAGTAATGTCTCTACTTTTGAATATGCTATCTAAGTTGGTCATAACTTTCCTTCCAAGGAGTAAGCGTCTTTCAATTTCATGGCTGCAATCACCATCTGCAGTGATTCTGGAGCCCCCAAAAACAAAGTCTGACACTGTTCCCTCTGTTTCCCCATCTATTTCCCATGAAGTGATGGGACCAGATGCCATGATCTTCGTTTTCTGAATGTTGAGCTTTAAGCCAATTTTTTCACTCTCTTTCACTTTCATCAAGAAGCTTTTTAGTTCCTCTTCACTTTCTGCCATAAGAGTGGTGTCATCTGCATATCTGAGGTGATTGACATTTCTCCCGGCAATCTTGATTCCAGCTTGTGCTTCTTCCAGCCCAGCGTTTCTCATGATGTACTTCTCTGCATATAAGTTAAATAAGCAGGGTGACAATATACAGCCTACTCCTTTTCCTGTTTGGAACCAGTCTGTTGTTCCATGTCCAGTTCTAACTGTTGCTTCCTGACCTGCATACAGATTTCTCAGAAAGCAGGTCAGGTGGTCTGGTATTCCCATCTCTTTCAGAATTTTCCACAGTTTATTGTGATCCATACAGCTAAAGGCTTTGGCATAGTCAATAAAGCAGAAATAGATGTTTTTCTGGAACTCTTGCTTTTTCCATGATCCAGCGGATGTTAGCAATTTGATCTCTGGTTCCTCTGCCTTTTCTAAAACCAGCTTGAACTTGTGGAAGTTCACGGTTCACGTATTGCTGAAGCCTGTCTTGGAGAATTTTGAGCATTACTTTACTAGCATGTGAGATGAGTGCAACTGTGCAGTAGTTTGAGCATTCTTTGGCGTTGCCTTTCTTTGGGATTGCAATGAAAACTGACCTTTTGTAGTCCTGTGGCCACTGCTGAGTTTTCCAAATTTGCTGGCACAAATTTGCTGATAGCACTTTCACAGCATCATCTCTCAGGATTCGAAAGAGCTCAACTGGAATGCCATCACTTTCATGAGCTTTGTTCGTAGTGATGCTTCCTAAGGCCCACTTGACTTCACATTCCAGGATGTCTGGCTCTAGATGAGTGATCATATCATCTTGATTATCTGGGTCGTGAAGATCTTTTTTGCACAGTTCTTCTGTGTATTCGTGCCACCTCTTCTTAAGATCCTTTGCTTCTGTTAGGTCCATACCATTTCTGTCCTTTACCGAGCCCATCTTTGCATGAAATGTTCCCTTGGTATCTCTGATTTTCTTAAAGAGATTTCTAGTCTTTTCCATTCTGTTGTTTTCCTCTATTTCTTTGCATTGATCACTGAGGAAGGCTTTCTTATCTTCTCCTTGCTATTCTTTGGAACTCTGCATTCAGTTGCTTATATCTTTCCTTTTCTCCTTTGCTTTTCGCTTCTCTTCTTTTCACAGCTATTTGTAAGGTTTTACAGTTTTAGGAGAGATTAAATGTGTTTTCTGATGGAAAGAGGGAGGTAGGTACAATGTGTGTGTGTGCATCAAATTATTTGTTCTATAGGGGCATTTAATGAAGACTATTTTATTTTGTTCTTTTCACGTCTATGCTCTATGCTTGCACACTGAGCTTGGGCCCTTCTGGGGTTCTTTGGGGAGCTTGGCTTTTACCTCCATTTTGGTTTCCTTATTGTCTGTCTTCATCACTAGCAGACTTCCATGTATGTACTTTCAGATTTGCAGAAAATTGTTACTAAATCCCCCATGATCAGCTATAATTTTCTTCACTTTCAAAACTTCATTCATTGTTGTGTTCCTTTATTATCTCGGGAAGGAGAGTAGAAGGCATCTGAGCATGAGTGAGCACCAAGGAACTCCCTTTTAAATCATAACTTCCTTCTGCTGATCTCAGGCTTGCTTGTGAGCCTCATGTTTCCACAGTTCCTTTCCTGTTGACACACCTATGGCCAGTGTTTTCATATGCAGCGGTTTCTTGATGGTAGCAGAGAGGGGGTCAGATTCTTGGTTTCACACTTAGCCCTGAAACTATCTGATGCACTGCTTCAGGAGAGTTGCTTCCAGCAAGTGCCTGAGCCAGGACACAATCAAGATTATTACCACTGTCTACCTTGCAGAGAAAACTTAGAGTGACTTCATGCATTTTCAGTGCCGAAGCATTTCTAAAACGGTCTTCAGATTTTAAAATAACCTTCTCTGTTGTAAAAACCATAAGCAGACACAGGAAAATGCCAGCAGGCAGAGGTAAACTGAGTACATTCCAATGTTCCATCAACACATCTTGAAAATTCTTCATCCTCACTGGTGAGTGATTCCTGAACAACATCCAGAATGCTAGGCTTAGGGGCCAGCAAGGAAGAAAAACAGCAATATAACTTTCTAAATCCTGCCCCTTGGTAGAACTTATCTTCAGTGTTGATTTCATTATGACTTCTTTTTTTCTACCTCTCTGACTAAATGAGAACTTGATGAATCACTGCATAATTAAATACTCATGAAACAGCAGGATGTATACCTTGGGCATTCTCAGTGGGTGGGATGTGTTTTCACTTCATTTGGTTCAGAGAGGAAAGGTGACTCGAAAGGGAAATTTTTTCTTCTCCATACATTAAAAAAAAAAAAAAAAAAAAGCTACAGACAGAGAAATAAAGGATTTACTCCACGAACATCAACATATACCTTAATTTTTTAAAGTGTTTACAATTAACCAAAAAAGTCCAACTTTTAAACATCCCTTTATGTCTTTCCAGGGTTTGGAATAACTAAATTATGGGAGGCCTTGGTTATTGTCTTTGTTATTAGTCTCATAAAATTAGTCAAAAAGCTAAAATACACTGATTTCGTTAATTCCCATGAGCATATGGGACATATGTCCTCACAGATAGACACACACACACACGATCTAAAACTTTTTGTATTTTTTTCAGTAGTTAATACTTTTAGGTAAAAAGCCCAGAATCCCATTATTCCTTATAAAATAGTTTTTAAGCAGTGGAAAATGTACAGACAGGGTGCTCAAACCATTCTTGTCCCTTTTCATGTGTCTCTCACTTCCATGACCAATGCCTTGTGTGGGGTTCAGGTATTAAGAACCATGAAGGTAAACCCTGTGATGTCTCTGTGATTGGAGTCTCTGCCCGCTATATATGTTACCACCCACACTAATATGACCTTACCCGCAATGTCTGTTCTTATAAGCCTTCAGAGTTTAGCTTACTTCAGTGTTCAGAGAGGCTTACTATGGTCGTCCGCAAGCTTAAATAATACATGAGTCCATATCTGATGTGAATTCTGAAGAGGCCCTGCTTTTCTCGTGCTACTTCATCTGGAGACATGCCTGCTTGGTTTTAAAAATTTTCTTTGTGGCAGTTATTTATAACAAAGGTCTTCCCTTTCTCCACTTTGAGTTTTAAGAGCTATTATGGGTAGAAATTCGTTGATTTCTGAAGACAAATTACCAGCACTGCTTCCTTGCTTCCTCACACTGCCCTGATCTCCCTTCTATTAAACTAGTTTATAAAACTATGTATTTCTCTGGTAGCTTACTTTTACCAAAACTATTTAAATTCGTTACTGATTAATAAGAAGCAGGACCAAAAATTAGCAACATGAGGATAGAAATTACAAATTTGTCTGGTTCTAAAATTTTCCCTACAAAATAGAATAAAAGGGTATGAAGAGAGACTTAGGGATGGCTGTAAGATGAACAGGATGAATGAGTCTGATGTACCCTGACTCTATGGATCAAAAAGGCCTGAATTTCTTGTCATACTTTCAGTTGAAAAAATTCCTGATATACATGTAATACAACAGGGGAGCAAGTTGCCAAGATAACTCTTTTCTTTAGAAGAATAGAAACTCCTTTTTACCTTCAGTGGTTTAGAAGTGGTTCTTCTTTCTTGGATAAAAGACCACAGAGACTTTATCCTATATGTAAACTTGGTCTGCAAATTTCTGCTAGTTGTTGTAAAACTAGAAAAGTTATTTTTGCAGGCATTCTGCTAAAAATCACTCCAAAATAATTGTATCATTGGTTCCCAAATTGGCTCCCCAATATGGAGGGCAAGGAGAGACCTATCCAGATTGGTAGGTGGCTGTTCTAATAAGCAACTTAGGAGGCTTGCTTGTGCAACCGCTAACCCACCAGGATCTTTAAAGTATCTATGAAGACCTTACCTGGGTTTACCCTGGAGGGTCTCCCCATCTTACTCTCTCGTGGTTACCTCCTAGTGACAGGGCCCTGTACAGGAACAGTGGATGCAAGATTTCCTAGGTTCAGTTCTCTGATCCACTCAATTGGTGGTCACATCCTCCTCAACGGCCTCCTCCAATGCACTTGCTATTTGTGCTAAGCTGACTTGTTAGCAACCTGTATTTCCAAGATTTCTATAAAAGCACATCTCGTTCTGACAACTGTGAGTGGTTTCTGTGATCTGCCTGATTGTACATCCGTGGTCGTCCTTGGCAGAAAGGCAGCTATGTCCATCATACACATGTCCCATATGAAATTATTCCAGACATGTTTACTGTCTACACATTACCTTTTCAATGAATCTAGTTTATTTTAGTAACAGAGGTCCAGAAAGGGAGCAAGGAAAGGAGGGTTTTGGCTCTGGTCCAGAACCTGTCTGTGAAAGCTAGGATGACCCCTCACCTCCCTAAATTTGTTTCCTCCACAGTAAAATACAAGTATGACTCAATACCTTCCCTTTCTTAGTTTAAATACCATGGAAGTTTTTCATCACAAAGGGTAAAATGTGTCTTCCTTGGTACATATGACTGAGGGCTAAAATATAATCCCTGTAAGCCCCACTACTGATGTCATATGAATTCTTAAGCGTTATTACCAGAGTATCTGTTCTACCTCACGGTGGCTGGAACTCCCTCTTCCCAAGATGTCTAGTTACTTCTGGACTTCTTTTCCACTAAGACCTGTGGTCCAAGAGTATATCTTTTGGAGGGAGAGAAATTACATTAAGTGTTTAGCTTCACTTCAGAAACCACTGCCTATGAATACTTTGGGCTATCAAATTTGGCCTATAATTTGAAGACTTTGCTTTTCATTCTTTCAAGCAATCTATTTTAAATTTTTAAAATTACATCAACTGATCAGATTTGTAAAAATAAAAAAAAAAACAAAAAACCCCACACATCACACTGACTGACAGTTTGAGACTATATTCCCAACATTAAGATGTCAGGTGAAAAAAAAACTTCAGAGTGGTAAATCCTATTAATTTTAAGTACTTGTTAAATAGTGGAAATATTTGTGTTTGTATCTAATTGTTTTCATCTAGATGACTGGCTTTAATTAAACAATTCTCAAATTTCAAGACAAGATGGAAGTTCACTTTATTTTTAAAGGATGAACATCCCAATAAAGGCAATCTTTACAGCAGTGCAGGTTAGAGACCCAGGAACACTGCCATTCAACAAGAGGCAAAACTGTCAAGAGCAAAAAGGAAAGTGTTTCTACTCATACAAAACCTATGTCTTTAGCTGATTCAATTAACTTCTCAAACCCTCAGTTTTCACATCTGTCAAGTGGGGATATTATTAAATTCCATTCATACACAGTTATTGAGGGGATAAAATGTGAGCTTAGAACAATTAGACATGTGTTACACTCTGTAAAAATGCAAGGGCTGTAGTTAAAGCATACAGTTAAGATCTGGGATGAGAATCAGTGACATAGTTTTGATCTCATTTAAGGCAAATCATCTACCCATCTGGGCCTCAGATTTGTCATCTATAAAAGAGGGAGCGACATTCAACAATGTAATTTTTCTATCAACGATGGAATCTTATGACTGAACAACTGCAAGCTGGGTAAACTTATTGATAAATGTGTGAGGCTGGGTGAAATGAGTGTCTTAGTCTCACACAGCCTGCCAAAGGCAGAACTTAATCCAGTGGGCCAAGCAACATGCTAAGCTCTGAATTAAAAACATATTTAAAAACTTGTTAAAAGGGGCTTTCTCTTCCATTGCTCTTTCATCAATAAAACTTCATAACAAAGCAAACTAAACTCTTTGAGGAATAAGAAACACAAAGTACATCAATCTGTGATGAGTTTACAAAAGCAGTCTCTAGTGTTTCATTACCGAGTATAGCTGTTTTCTTGCTTTTTTATCCCAGCACATTTTTTCAACATGATAGATATGTCTCCACTGTCCTGTGTCTCCATGACACAAGATAATAAACACAATTTGGCACAATAATTTAAACAGTCTGTGCAAAACCCACTACTTGAAAGTAACCTCTATTTTTATAGCAAATTACAGGAAATATGGGGATGTTTATATATGTGTATATATATATACACACACACACATATTATTTACTCATGAATTTATATAAATTCATATTCATCTCTTTAATTTGCTTTAAGAAACTCAAGAGAAAACAGCACATTTACTCAGAGACACATTTTAGCATCTATGATTAGGATGGTATTTTTATGACTAACAGATTAACAAAATACTAATAAGTGATATCTAAGGTCAAGGTGGTTTCACAGGGCAAAAGAAAACTATCAGGGATTCTGATTTCTGGGCAAATCCCTTACGCCCTGACAAATGAACTCCTGCTAACATTTAACATCCTTCTTGAACTGCATTTAGTGGATGAAAAGTTCTGTGCTAATCTCCCAGGAGGAAGTAGAACATCTTGTATCTGAACTTAATGTCAGCAGCTAAGAAAGGTAAATTTGAGAGCATATCGCCAAGCACTTGGTGGGCCTAGTACCAGAGGACAGTAGATATGGACAAGTCCCTAAACAGAGGAGTCAGGAAGCAGAGGTGAGGGAGCACTCACAATTTGAGTCTACTTCATGATTTAATCCCATGTTAGGTCATGACCATGTGGTTCGATTCTGGGTCGGGAAGATCCGCTGGAGAAGAGATAGGCTACCCACTGCAATATTCTTGGGCTTCCCTTGTGGCTCAGCTGGTAAAGAATCCACCTGCAATGCAGGAGACCTGAGTTCCATCCCTGGGTTGCAAAGATCACCTGGAAAAAGGAAAGGCTACCCACTACAGTATCCTGGCCTGGAGAATTCCAAGGACTGTATAGTCCACAGGGTCGCAAAGAGTTGGGCACAACTGAGCCACTTTCACTTTTTCACTTTCATGCTTTAACTGTCACCACGTAAGGAGATTTTAGATACATATTTTAAATTGTCAACTAAAGATCACTTGCATATATATATTTAGGAATCTTTCCACACTGAGGAATTTTAACTTTTGTGTATTCATCTTGATGCAGAATACAAAGAAAATTCTCTTTGCTACTGAAAAGCCAAAAGTTCTCTTTTGCAGTAATACTTCCAATTGAAAGACATTTTCAGAGAATAATATAACAGTCCCTCAGGTTAGTATTTGTCAAACAAAGGTATTTGGAACCCTATTAAGTCTGCAGGATGTTTCCCCTTGAGCATGGAGAGCTCAAGTTTGATTTGACAAAGACGTAACTAGGAAGTCCTGCAAAGAACACAACTGTTAATGCTGAAGGTGACCTTGCCATTTCAATTCAGTCTGAATTAGATTCAGGAAAAAAGAGAAACAGCCCTCTGCAGGTAGACCTTCAAGAAATGTTCAGCATAAAATTGTGCAGAAGACTTAGAACGCCTTCTATTACTACTTCTGCTACAATAATGGGATGTCAGAGAGTTAGGCTAAGAGGCAAAGTTTCCTTGGAGACAATTCGACAGCCTTACTGGGATATAAGCTTCAAGCTCCCTGGTACTTATTCGCAGTATTTCCCAGTATGTGGCTACTGCCATCAGAACCACTAGGAGATAACTTGATTAAAAAAAATAATAATAATACAAAGGCCTGGCCCAGTCACAGACTTACTAAATCACAATTTCTTGGTCAGGGGTCTGAAAATATGATTTATATTAAGCTCCCCAGGTCATTCTGATGTACAAAGACATTAAGAGCTACCACTCAGTTTTAAAAGATACTTAGGAAGGATCACCTATTCCTGCATAATCCCATTTCTTCCTCCCCACTATAGCTAAGATATAGGGTATATTGAAAATGGCAACGAGATTAGATACAACTCAGGACTATGCAACGGTCCAGGGGCATCAGTGGTGAAAAAAGGTCTCCATAGCTGCTTCATTCGTTTTCTCACTCTTGAAATTCTCAAAACTCTTCATTATCAGAAGAAGTTTGGGAAAATGATGTTTAGAAAGTCTAATATCAGCTTGACAATGATGGTTGGTAATAAAGTTAATATATAGTCATACACTCTTATATTCAGCTAAGGCCTCTGTGGCCCAATTCAATATACAACATCTCAAAACACAAAGACAGCAGAAAACTGCTTAGTCAAAGTATATGAACCTGGAGATCCAAGCAGTCCATCCTAAAGGAGATCAGGCCTGGATGCTCTTTGGAAGGAATGATGCTAAAGCTGAAACTCCAGTACTTCGGCCACCTCATGCAAAGAGTTGACTCATTGGAAAAGACTTTGATGCTGGGAGGGATTGGGGGTAGGAGAAGAAGGGGACGACAGAGGATGAGATGCCTAGATGGCATCACCGACTCAGTGGACGTGAGTCTGAGTGAACTCCGGGAGTTGGTGATGGACAGGGAGGCCTGGTGTGCTGCGATTCATGGGGTCGCAAAGAATTGGACACGACTGAGTGACTGAACTGAACTGAACTGAAGATACTTAAAAAGAACAAACGTTCACCTTTTAACTAGAATAAATTAGGTAACCTATATTTCTGATAAAGTATATTCACTGGAGAAGTCTGGAGAAGTATATAAACAAAATATATTTTGTAAAAACTATAAAATTAAAAAACTAACTATAAAAACAAATTTATTAAATAGCCTCAACTAGAACGTAAGTTCTAGAAGCAGAAAATTTTGCTTCAGTCTTTGCTGTATATACAGTTCTCTGACTAGGTTCTGGCACTCAAATTGGATATTTAGTATTTAATATGGTTGAAAATGATAACTTGATATTTTCACAAATACCCATCTATGTCTCTTTTCCCATAAGCAACAAATATCCATTTATTTATGTATCCCTTACTGTTTCACTCCCTAGAACTTACTAGAATTTAAAGAACATGTCTATACACACACATATATATATATATATATATATATTTTTAGTTGTGGACTAATGGAGTTTCTTTGTGTGTGTGTGCTTTCTTTCTTACAATACTGTATTGGTTTTGCAATATATTGACATGAATCTGCCACAGGTGTACATGAGCTCCCAATCCTGAACCCCCCTCCCACCTCCCACCCCATATCATCTCTCTGGGTCATCCCAGTGCACCAGCCCCAAGCATCCTATATCCTGTATTGAACCTAGACTGGCAATTCATTTCTTACATGATAGTATACATGTTTCAATGCCATTCTCCCAAATCATCCCACCCTCTCCCTCTCCCATAGAGTCCAAAAGTCTGTTCTATACATCTGTGTCTCTTTTGCTGTCTCGCATACAGGGTTATCATTACCATCTTTCTAAATTCCATATATATGTGTTAGTATACTGTATTGGTGTTTTTCTTTCTGGCTTACTTCACTCTGTATAATCGGCTCCAGTTTCATCCACCTCATTAGAACTGATTCAAATGTATTCTTTTTAATGGCTGAGTAATACTCCATTGTGTATATGTACCACAGCTTTCTTATCCATTCATCTGGTGATGGACATCTAGGTTGCTTCCATGTCATATATTTTTAAATTTACCATCTACCTGCTGAAAATGTAATTTTATGTAACTTTTGTATGTAATTATGTAATTTGTATGTAATTTTTGCTAATTACGTACAAAGCTGTACCAGATTGTCTGTGTGTGTGCTTGCTTTTCCAAGTACTATGCACAGTAGTAACTCCCTATTTTCACTTACATTTTTATGGTGATTTTTCATGCTGTGATAATTTCCATTCTTTTTCGGTAAACATCTGGCAATTTCCTGTTTGCCCATATTCCTAATATGAAAGAAAGAGCTGCCAGTTTAAACAACTGCTAACAAGTCTTTATATTAAAAAGTGTAAGTTCTTTTCAAGTATATGTTGCAGAATTTTCCCAAGTTGATGTTTGCTATTTAATACTACAGAGTTTTGTCCAACATAAGATTTCACTTATTTTGTGGTCACAATTTTTGGTATTTTATTATTTTTATCACCACTGAGATAAGCTTAATCAAACATGCCTATCTGTTCATTAGGTACAGGGGATCATTAGAGTTCAATTTAGTGAAGCGGTCTTTAGTTTGGTAAATGTGACCTGACTTACGATATCAAACTTGAATAAATGAATAAAGTTATGCTGTAACTTCTAAATTATGAGAAATTTGTGAAGAGTTGGTCATGTGTTGAGTTGATAGTTAACGAAAGAAGCACAAGTGATAAGCATGCATATTTGGAATACTTTTTACAATGTGGTCCTTAAATAATCTTATCATCATTCTCTCTTCCTTAAGATTGAATGAGGTAACCTTTGAAAATAATCATTCATCCTCTGGCCTTAGTAGGCATCTTTTCGAACTTCCCTTATTGATGGATATTATCGGCCTCTGACTCTGACACAGTGGATGACCCTTCCATGTAAGCCCACACTACTTTGTCTTTTAACTTCCAAGTATGCTTCCTTGAGAGACCACAAACAGTGTGATTAGAGGTTATAGGTCTAACCTTACATTTCCCTGAACTTAGCAGCTACCCTTGTCTGTCCTCGTTTTAGGAATGGCAGTAAAATCGGCTATCATGAGAATGTAACTGAATTCAGTTCAATTTTCTTTTTAAAGTACAAAAGAATTATCTCTGTGTTGCTCTGAAAATAACCTAGAAAAAGGTTCAGTTCAGTTAGGTTTTAATATTAATATTTAAGTGAAATAATGCATATAAGTGAATAATTTGTTATAAAATTTGAACAACTGTCTCAGAATATCACTTCTAAATTTCATATAAAGTTGGACATCACCAGATGGTCAACACCGAAATCAGATTGATTATATTCTATGCAGCCAAAGATGGAGAAGCTCTATACAGTCAACAAAAACAAGACCAGGAGCTGACTGTGGCTCAGATCATGAACCTAAATCAAATCCCTTATGATTATACAGTGGAAGTGAGAAATAGATTTAAGGCCTAGATCTGATAGAGTGCCTGATGAATTATGGAATGAGGTTTGTGACATTGTACAGAAGACAGGGATCAAGACCATCCCCATGGAAAAGAAATGCAAAAAAGCAAGATGGCTGTCTGGGGAGGGCTTACAAATAGCTGTGAAAAGAAGTGGAGTGAAAAGCAAAGGAGAAAAGGAAAGATATAAGCACCTGAATGCAGAGTTCCAAAGAATAGCAAGGAGAGATAAGAAAGCCTTCCTCAGCAATCAATGCAAAGAAATAGAGGAAAACAATAGAATGGGAAAGACTAGAGATCTCTTCAAGAAAATTAGAGATACCAAGGGAACATTTCATGCAAAGATGGGCTCGATAAAGGACAGAAATGATATGGACCTAACAGAAGCAGAAGATATTAAGAAGGGGTGGCAAGAATACACGGAAGAACTGTACAAAAAAGATCTTCATGACCCAGATAATCATGATGATGTGATCACTAATCTAGAGCCAGACATCCTGGAATGTGAAGTCAAGTGGGCCTTAGAAAGCATCACTATGAACAAAGTTAGTGGAGGTGATGGAATTCCAGTTGAGCTGTTTCAAATCCTGAAAGATGATGCTGTGAAAGTGCTGCACTCAATATGCCAGCAAATTTGGAAAACTCAGCAGTGGCCACAGGACTGGAAAAGGTCAGTTTGCATTCCAATCCCAAAGAAAGGCAATGCCAAAGAATGCTCAAACTACCGCACAATTGCACTCATCTCACACGCTAGTAAAGTAATACTCAAAATTCTCCAAGTCAGGCTTCAGCTATACATGAACCATGAATATCCAGATGTTCAAGTCGGTTTTAGAAAAGGCAGAGGAACCAGAGATCAAATTGCCAACATCCACTGGATCATGGAAAAAGCAAGAGAGTTCCAGAAAAACATCTATTTCTGCTTTATTGACTATGCCAAAGCCTTTGACTGTGTGGATCACAATCAACTGTGGAAAATTCTGAAAGAGATGGGAATACCAGACCACCTAACCTGCCTCTTGAGAAATCTGTATGCAGGTCAGGAAGCAACAGTTAGAACTGGACATGGAACAGACTGGTTCCAAACAGGAAAAGGAGTATGTCAAGGCTGTATATTGTCACCCTGCTTATTTAACTTCTATGCAGAGTACATCATGAGAAACGCGGACTGGAAGAAACACAAGCTGGAATCAAGATTGCCGGGAGAAATATCAGTCACCACAGATATGCAGATGACACCACCCTTATGGCAGAAAGTGAAGAGGAACTAAAAAGCCTCTTGATGAAAGTGAAAGAGGAGAGTGAAAAAGTTGGCTTAAAGCTCACCATTCAGAAAACTAAGATCATGGCATCCAGTCCCATCACTTCATGGGAAATAGATGGGGAAACAGTGGAAACAGTGTCAGACTTTATTTTTTGAGGCTCCAAAATCACTGCAGATGGTGATTGCAGCCATGAAATTAAAAGACGCTTACTCCTTGGAAGAAAAGTTATGACCAACCTAGATAGTATATTCAAAAGCAGAGACATTACTTTGCCGACTAAGGTCTGTCTAGTCAAGGCTATGGTTTTTCCTGTGGTCATGTATGGATGTGAGAGTTGGACGGTGAAGAAGGCTGAGCGCCAAAGAATTGATGCTTTTGAACTGTGGTGTTGGAGAAGACTCTTGAGAGCCCCTTGGACTGCAAGGAGATCCAACCAGTCCATTCTGAGGGAGATCAACCCTGGGATTTCTTTGGAATGAATGATGCTAAAGCTGAAACTCCAGTACTTTGGCCACCTCATGCGAAGAGCTGACTCATTGGAAAAGACTTTGATGCTGGGAGGGATTGGGGGCAGGAGGAGAAGGGGACGACAGATGATGAGATGGCTGGATGGCATCACGGACTCGATGGACGTGAGTCTGAGTGAACTCCGGGAGATGGTAATGAACAGGGAGGCGTGGTATGCTGTGATTCATGGGGTCGCAAAGAGTCGGACACGACTGAGCTACTGAACTGAACTGAGCTGAGCTCAAAGAAATCACTAGAAATCACTGGGAAGAAATGCACCACTGTATCATGACTTTGCCCAAAGTTTTTATCTGGTTAAATTTACTGTTTCCTAGCATTTCCTAAACTGATGCAGTGTCTAATCCAATCTCTTTAAAAAGAAGCATTTTTGAATGGCTAAACTTAAACTAGCAGGAATTATGGATAAGTCTCACTTTTGAATTCTTAGATGAATTAGAAATTCCCTCATGAATAAACAAGAGCCTTAAGGTACGGCAATTTCAAAATTGTACCCTCAGAATCCTTCTGACCTGTAGAACATACACATTCATACAAATCAATGTTGAAAAGTTAAATCTGCAGAGAGGAGGATGACCAGAGACAGAACACAAGAAGAAAGAAAAATGAGCTCTGCTAGCCCAGTTTTAGTCAGATTTTTGACTATTTACAATAAAGGGAAGTAAGATCAGAAAGCACCACCAAATACCAACAATTAGGTCTGCAAAACTCTCAGCAGAGCTGCAGAGCTTTACTGAAATCACTGTGCCCTCTCCCCACACCCCCTCCCCCTGCCTGCCTCATCCAGGCCTCACTGCTTCCACAGGGCAGAGGGAAGCACAGAATCCAAATATTCCAATTACACATTTATACAGAACACAGACAAGTGGTGTAAAATCCTCTCAGGAATCTGTGTCAAACACTTTACACTTCTTACTGCTAAAGAGAGTAGGCACACCAATTACAAATGATTTTCTGATTTATAAATTTGCATTTTGCTAAAACAGTAATGAACCCTCATTTTTCATACCTCCAATCAGCTTTTCCGTATGTGAGGCCACCAGCTCTTTCAGCTTTGGTTACCACATAAACAACATCCCCTCAGAGCTCTGAGGGAAAATCAACAGCCTTGATCTCGCCTCGTTAGGAAGACATGAAAGCCCACGGAACAGATCACTGGTGAGATGAGTCTGCATTTCGGTATCTCATCCATAAAGGAAACTGGATGAGTTCATTTCTAAGGTTGCATGTACTGAAAACTTTAATTTCTAATTAAGCATTCACTATTTCTCAGTGTATTGCACCATCTAGGTTTATAAGTCACATTAAAAAATGCATGCCTTTCCACAAACAAGAACAGAGAGCCAGGGGGAAATAGTTAGAAACCTGTTATTAAAACAAACTCTGAAAGGAATGTTGAAAATGCTGGATCTCCTTTCACTTGAGCAATTACCATTTTCTTCAAATGGTATCTAGATTACATGATCCATTTTTATAAAATGCAAGCTGGGATACCATCATAATTTCAACCCCACAAGAGCAGGGACTTCACTTTTCTGTAAATGAAGACTTATATGGAAGATAAATAATAAACATGAAGAGATGAGCGGCTCTGGATGAAGCCGTGTTAAGAGCCTTATTCCCACATCGTACCCCAAGGGGGCGCCATACAGCTTCCAATGCAGGTGTTCGCAGACTAGGCTCTAAGCGTTCTTGCCCTGAGGCATAGATGTTTTCAGTCCTCCGAGCAGCCAAGCATTTCAGTATGGTGCCTCTGCTGGACTGATTTTATTGGTTTACCCTGAAGTACTTTAGAAATGTTAGTTTTTACCTGCACTGTGATAGGAAGATTGAAAACCACTTAGCACATAACAAACTAGCCAATTAAACTTCAGTAACAGGTGTGGCCTGTTGCCGCTGACAGAACCTTACCATGGATCTTAAAGTACAGGTGATTGCAGGACCACCCACCTGAATTTGCCAGCCAGCCTGCCCCACAGGGCCGAATAAACTGAACTGCTCAATTCAATTGCTTACTTTTCCCAGGGAGATAAAAAAACAAAACAAAACAAAAAACCCTTAATTTTCACAGAACATCATTTGGCTTATTGGAGTACTTCTGGTTCTTTTTGATAAGCCTTGTCATCTGCATAAGAAAAGGTGGCTACTTTTCTACTTTGTGACTGGAAAGCATGCAACTAGTTCATTAAGGGGGGGTGGGAGGTGGAAACACCATAATTTGGGTAGAAGTAATAGAAACTGGAGACAAGGTCTTTGATATGCAACACTTGGGCTGGGTATCTTTCATCAGAAGACCTGCCCTGTCAGATCAGACTTTCAGAAGTTTCAGATTAGTCTATTCAGAGTTGAGACTGTGCTAAGTACTTTATAAACATTATATGAAGTTCTCATAAGTAAAAATATATATATATATATGTTAGACACTGAAAAAACTAGAGTTCACAGGACTAAGTGACAAAATTCGATTTATTCCAGGTGACCTCTAAGTCCTAACAGATAAGACACCTGCTCGGTTGATCCATTCCAGTTGCTTACTGTGGGCCTCTCACTAAAAGCACATACACATACCCTTCCCCATCAGAATTCTAAGCTCTGTGAAAGGACAGTAAATGTAGATGCAAGGTCCCCAGATGACTTTGCTGTGTAGACTGAAAACCAAAGTCAAGAGCTGCCTGTTTACCAACTAGGGCAGACTAATTCTTAAGTCCATCTTCAAGCATTCATGCATGTTCAGATGCTCAATCATGACCAATCCTGCATGAACCCATGGACTATAGCCCACCAAGCTCCTCTGTCCATGGGATTTCCCAGGCTAAGAATACAGGAGTGAGTTATTATTTCCTCTCCCAGAGGATCTTCTGACCCAGAGATCAAACCCACATCTCTCGAGTCTCCTGCATTGCAGGTGGATTCTTTACCAAGAGTGGTAGCCTAATACCAATAATCAGAATCAGACCTAGTTATAACAGCTAACAGTTTTGGAAGCAGGCAAAATTCTCCCACTTCCTTTTTCAATATTATCATCAGATGACTCCATACAATGTATTGGGTGAAGACAGTTTCCTAGAATTTCAAAATTAAAAACAAACTGAATGACAGGAGTTATTTTTCCCCCACTCTGGTGGCATATTAGATTCACCTTGGGACAATTTTTAAAGATACTGATTCTAGGATTTTAATCAGAGATCAGTTAAATCAGAATTTCCAATGACAGGCCTGAATATCAGAATCTTTTTAAACTTCCCTGATGATTTTAATGTGGAGCTCTGATTTAAGAACCCCTGTCCTTAAGGCTTTAGAGTGAAGTTCAGCCTGTCATCTGACTATTAGGCAATGCTCCTCTAACTTTAGCCTGCACAGAACCACCTGGGAATTCTGGTAAATCACAGATTACGTTCTGGTAGTACCAGCATGGGACTTGAGAGAGACTATTTCTCATACGTATGACGGTGATGATTTGAGGGGCTCATTGAGTAGCAAAGTCTTAGAGCACTTGGTCCTCAAACTTGGCTGCACACGTACCAGGCCTACCTGTCCCATTTCATTTACTTGTATTCCTACCTCATCCCATGGGCAATCAGGTTTGAGCACTCTGGGTTATGAAATGCCTACTGCTCACTGACTCCAGGTCACCTGGAACAACTAGCAACACCCCAGCAGAGTTGTCTTTAATCAATACATAAAACAAGTAATTGGCCTACTCAATTGTGCTGGTGTACTGTGAGCTGTCCTTCCCCATGGCTGGTATTTAGGAATATTCAAAGCCACAAAGTTAGTGGGAGAGCCTATTAAAACAGGGTTCATTCATTCTAACTTCCAGCTGCAGATTCTTAATCTATCAGTGTAAGGATAATAGGAATAACCTGACAAGGTTATGAGATTTGTTAAGTCACAGCATCTGTCCAAGTACCTGGTTTTTATTGGGCTTCCCTGGTAGCTCAGTTGGTAAAGAATCCACCCGCAATGCAAGAGACCTGGGTTCGATTCCTGGGTTGGGATAGGCCCCCCTGGAGAAAGGAAAGGCTACCCACTCCAGTATGTTGGCTTGGAGAATTCCATGACTGTATAGTCCATGGGGCCCCAAAGAGTTGGACATGACTGAGTGACTGTTACTTCACTTTTCAAGCTGCTATTCCCACCCATTTTGTACCTACGCCCTTCACAGGTGTTGGGCATGCCCAGTGCAAAGTTGGGCAGCTCTTTTTAGATGACTAAGCTTCTTCAAGGGACAATGAAGCTTGGAATAAAATGCCCTAACTTGATAAGGCCAGAAAATATTACAAATATTAAACCAAACCGTTATATCATGACATATTACAATGCAATTATATCTTTTGGACTTCCCTGGTGGCTCAGTGGTAAAGAAGACAATGCAGGAGACACAGATTTGATCCCTGGTCCAGGAAGATCCCCTGGAGAAGGAAATGGCTACCCATTCCAGTATTCTTGCCTGGGAAATCCCATGGACAGAGGGGCCTGGCAGGCTACAGTCCGTGAGGTTGCAAAGAGTCGGACACGACTTAGTGACTGAGCAACAACAATTTTATCTATTAAACCAAACCAACCAACCCAAAGCCAAAGAAACAAATCGTACCAGAAAGAATGAAAATAAAAAGGCTCGAGGCTCTGGACTTAAATCCCATCTGGGGAGAATTAGTCTTCCAGCATTCCCTAATTGTGTTCAGGACTTCATCTTTGTACTAACCACCCTGTGTGGCCTGTTTAGTCTCTCACTAGACTGCATTCCTTCAGAACAACAGCGCTCTCTTCTCGGGACATTCCCCCACAGGGAGGCTTTCACAGGGTAGGTATTCAATAAAGCTGTACCGAAAGAACAAATAAACCCATATGTACTCACTCCAGAAAATTCTTGATGGCCACGGTTTGCTTGCATTCTATTTCTTATGTGTTAAAATACTTCAAAACCTATTTGGCTGGTCAATCAGTGACAGAAAAGGTTTCACCAGATGATGTTAATATAAATAAACCCTATGCACCGGAACATCTTTCCACATTCCAAGTAGCCAAAAATTCAATTGTACAGAGTTTTGTGTATAATTTACATTTTAACAGTGATTGTATGATTAATTTTTCCAGAACTATTTTGCTATTTTGCAAGTTAAGGTGGATTCAAATCATTTAACATCATTCCAAGAATCACTTATAAATTTAGTAGCTCTTCCAATAGAGTAGAATTTTTCAAGGGGTCAAGAGTAGATGCTTACCCTATTTTTGAGAAGTTTCAACCATCCAAGCTGATCTTAATACTCTTCAGCAAAATTTATGAATTCACAGAATCTATTCCAATATCTAAAATAAAAATCTATGAAGTGTTTCACAAAACTGAGCGACAAGCTCTCATTCATTTGTTCTTTTAAAAAAAAAATTCTCAACCAATGCATTCAATCTAAAGTCTCTAAGCTGGTCCAGACATCCCATAAAGATATATATATATTTTTTAATGAATGCCCTTATGCCTTATTACAATCACTGGATTTCTCTGTTATGTTTGTCAAAGAAAAAGAAACGAGGTTAACATTTATTGGTCATGCCTTTATAACTGTGTTTGCATTTTCTAAGATGTGTCCTTTGAAATTATAAAGGGCATCCTTGACTGAACCAATACAATGATTCATCTTCTCTCCTAAGAATCCATTTAACACTTGAGGGCAATCAACCATACTGTGTTTCTGTGGCTTGTATTTGTAAAACTTCTGAGGCTCCTTTCGGCAACCTGGTCAGTCTTATTTTAAATGAAGGTTTCCAGGAAAGTATATCTAGATATGATAAAAGGGTAGATGTTTTTGGCTATCTCATCCAACTCTATTTCCTATACAGGAGAACCTAGAGTTGTCTCAGAAAGTCTTGTGGAAGGCTGCCACAGAGAGCGAAGACAAGGACCAGAGCCCCATCCCACCATCCTCTCCATTAAATCCATCACACCTGTCTGCTGGGAGGTACGCCCTCCTTGGAGCGCTTGTACTCCTCCAGGTCTGGCTGGCCGTGCCACATCTTCAAGGCACCCAGACCACTTCTCAGCCTTGTTTGTGCAGCCAGTAACCTCGAGTAATGAGGCTTAACAGCTCTTTTTGGACAAAGAGCAGGCTTGCTTACTGTCTGCTATAAAAGTTCAGTGTAAATCCACTGAGTGCATGGAATTCATCTGGCACCTCCTGCATCACCTCGGGGGACTGAGGCACAAAGAGAACCAAAGCGAGTATGCTACTGATCACACTGTTCCGTCTCTGAGCCAGGAATGCCAAGTCTTCTGCCAGCACCCGTGAAACAGGAGCACTCTTATTTACCAGCTTTTAAGAAGTGTACAATCAAATCCCAAGCCTGACACTAATTTCAGCTTGAAAATTCAAGTTTACAGTTATTATAGCAAATGATTTAATTAGATTTATTCAGAACAGCTGAGATTAGTCACTATAGAAAGAAAATAAGGGTGATAGTACATATGCATTCCCATTCCTCTAAAAAGTTTTATGCTAATTTTGGCCCTAATCATGTCACCAAAGACTTTTTTCTCAAAGCTAACTAAAATATTCAGGTATTTACGAGGCAGATTTAGTTTTAGCTAAGTACAGTCATTTTGTAAGTAAAATATGCAGAAAGTAGTATGTCAAAGTAATATTCACCACAGATAAATTAAGCTCCTATTTATCTCTGAAAAATCTGAATACAGAGGTTGAGTGAGTTGACAAAATTTGTAAGAAAATTACTTTTTTGAATGCACAGCTAAATCAATTTAGTTAACATTTAAAGGAAGATTAAAGAGAGCAAGATGGTTGGCATATAATGGAACTCTTTCTCCTCTTTCTCAATGAACTCTCTGAAGAAGTAAATATTTTAAAATATTTAGTCTTCAACAAAAGCTATTTATAGCAAATAGCATAAAGTTGTATATATACATTAAAACAACAACATCAACAACTTGGGAATAAAGAATTCCCATTTGGCACCCATGCTTCCTGCATCACCATGACTTGCTCAGAGAGGCTTCCCTAGCAGACACCTGGCTCTCAAGACAAGAGGGAACAGTTACGTAGTAGTTATGTAGTAACTTACGTAGTAAGTAGTAGTTATGACACTTGACGCAGTTTCTAAATTCCAGGCTAAAATCTGCATTTTAAAGTCTCAGCCTTCTCACTTCCAACCAAATTGAATGACCTTGGGCAAGTTACTTATTCAGTTAGTTCTTCAGTTACATCATCGGGTTGTTAATGAGGAATGAGTTAACAGATATTGAAGACGGAGATACCTGGCACATTTCCTAGTATGATGGACACTCAAATGTTAAATGTGATTCACTTTAAAAATCTGAAGTATAGAATGCAGACCCTTACCCATGGTGTAGTTTGTCCAATCTCTTCATCATACACATAAGATACTTGCCCCAAGTGTCAAAGCTTTTAAGAATGAAGCTGGGTCTGCCATTTCAAAGCTTTCCATTATACAACATACTATTGTGTAAATACCCAAATACATGTGTTTATGCCTTTATGCTTTAAATGCGTTTTCCAGTATTTAAAGGAAATCCTCCATTCTTCTCTTTCCTGCCAACATGCCCAACCTTTTTTAATATGGAAAGAAAGATACATGACAGACACACACAGAGAACGTTACATCTAAACCATGCTGTCTATTTGCAGGAACGAATTGTTGAAATCCAATATGTACCTCATAGGACAAAGAATATTTAAGTTTTGCCAAATTCCCCCAAAGCAAAAAAGCACTTACTGTATATGAACGGTATAACCAAAAAGATGCTAACATTTGAGTAACAGCTAACAGTTTACACCTGCCTTCTTTGTATGTTTCTGTATTCTTTCCAAGGTCTTAATTTCTTGGAAAAATCCCCACATTTCCAACACTTACAAAGCATTCCACATTTTTAGTTGGGGCTGCCAAACAGGCTATTTTGTGAAAGCACAATATGCATTTTCCAGAAGCCCAATTCAAAGCCGCATGTATCCAAAATACATTAACAATGAGTATTTGTGTATTAACCATAGGTTCTGAGACACATCACTTTTCATTTCTTCCATTTACTGTCTCAAGTGGGAGGAACAATTTAACAAGAAAACAGCTGCGAAAACAATGAACAAATCTGAAGCCAAGGGACTTTTACAGTTGAGCAGTGAAATATACTGTGCAACCAACAATTATATCAAGAAATGAAGCCTCATATATGACAGGTATGCTCTAAGAAATATGCACTATTTTCTGCAATGAAAATTACAAAAAGCTAACCATACAATGGAAAATGCTATATAATTAACACAACGGACATACACTTTCCCTTCTACCCCACTATTCTAGAAACAAATAGAAGCTAATGGGAACATAGAGATTTATATTCATTCTCTTGAAAATCCCACTTGGATCCTTCCTCTTTTTCCTTCATATAAACATAATTGCAAATCAAACAAACACACACACACACACAAAAACAAGTATATTAGTTTTCTACTGCTGGATAACAAATTATGCCTAATTTAGCAGCTTAAAACAAGAGAAGCTTATTAACTCACAGTTCTGTAGAAGTCCTGGCACAGCATGGGAGCCACCCTCTGAGACTCAGAGTCTCACTAGGCAGAAATCAAGATGGTAGGGGTCTTGCCTGCATTCTTACTTGGGGTCTGAGGAAAAACTTGCTTGCAAATTCACTCAGGTTGTTTGCTAAACTGGATTCCTTGTGCTTGTACAACAGAGGTCCCCATTTCCTTGCTGGTCTCCCCAGTCCTTGGCTTTATAATCAGCAGTAGAGAATCTCCTTCCACTGGAATCCCTCTCACATGCTGAATCACTTTTGCCAGGAACAGTCCAACCCCTTTTACAAGCTCACCTGATTCAATCAAGAACACAAAGGCAGTCTCCCTATGTTAAGGTGAACTCATTTGAAACCTTAATTACTTGAGCAAGCTCTTTATAGCTGAACAGAGATTAATTAGTATTCACCTGTCAGGGAGAAGGTGTATATACAACTAGAGTGGGAACCTTGGGGTTCAGTTCAAAATTCTGTTTCCTACAACATGCAAATCAGGACAATAATAATCTCTTCAGTAGGAATTAACAGGTTATTTTACTTGAACAACATTTGGGACTTTAATGTCTTCTAAAAGTCAATTTTTGTTAAGATGTCTGCTATTTAGGCTTAAAAGATAAAGAAAAGCAGTAAGAATTCTAAAAGCCAATTGCAATTATTTTATAAATCCATTTCCATCATATCAAAGTAATTGATATAGCTAATCATGGTATCTTATGGTGATTTTTCAGTTATTTATTTTTAATTTTTTATTTTACTTTACAATTCTGTATTGGTTTTGCCATACATTGACATGAATCCACCACATGTGTACATGCATTCAAGAGTTGTTTCGTTGCTGAGTTGTGCCTGACTCTGTGACCCATGGACCAAGGCTCCTCTGTCCATGGGATTTCTCAACAAGAAAGACTGGAATGAGTTGCCATTTCCTGCTCTGGGGGATCTTCCTGACCCAGGGATCGAAGTGCATGTCTTGCATTGGCAGATGGATTCTTTACCACTGAGCCACCTTAAACAGTGAAAATAATGCTCCATGGCGGATTAAGCGACATGAAGGATTTCAGAATATGAATTTGTAGTTATTTGATGATGAATATAATGAAAACATTATATTTCATTATAATACGAATGAAAATTCATATTATTTTCAAAAATATGAAAGAAAATTCATATTATTTTCATAATATGAAAATAGGATTTTCCCATTATCAGCCATTTTCCTGAATTAATTACAAACCATCAGGAAAGAAGTAAGGCCAGATTGAAGAAAAGGCAGGGAAAGGTCTCAGCACTAGAAGCAGCCCTTGAGCTCAGCATTGTAAACGGTGTACAGCTTTACAAACTCTAAAACAGAGCCTCTCTATTGTTCTCCCCCTTTCCTTCTGATAATCTTCAGAATTATCAACTACTGTAAGGAAGTCCAGGTAGTAGAATTTTACAGCTGAAATGGACCTGCAAGATCAAGATCTTTAAACCTTCACCCAGATCTAGGGTCATAGCTACCAAAATAACAACTTTTAAACAGAGAAAATATTCTTCCTAATTAGAGAAATATGGTAATTAAATGGATATTATAGGGTATCAGGTTTCCTGGTTAAAACAAGCTGTCACTTTTATTTTCAGTTTTACAAATATTTTATGTTTTAAAGTTTCTCCATATATTTCAATAAATGATGTGTCTTGATCCTGTTTCTACCCTCCTTGCAATTTAATATACTGGACTCTTCTTTAGCTCAAGGTCTTTATTTACATCAGTTAAAAGAATTCTGTTACCCTACAAAATTGCAGACACTTCCAATTCCAAGACTAATGTATTAAAATTAATTCAGATTTCCTACAATAATAAGGCCTTGTCACCTTGCTTGCATGATCAGCAAAGAAGGCAGAATTCAAAATGATATTACTCTAAATATTACTTTAATGCTGTATTCACATTCTTGAACCTCTGACATAATTCAATTCACATTTACTGAGAAGTTATTATATATCTGATTTTGTACCAGACTCTAAGCTTCTATGGGCATCTTTTTATCCCACACATAGAACACTATTTAGATGTACTCAAAATAAGCTTTCAGAGTAAGTATAGAATAAATGCATAGGCCCTGCTTGCCAGGAGCTTAGAATCTAGTGGAAAAGATGGGTTTTAGCCCAGTGAAACCCATTTCAGACTTCTCACCTACTGGCCTGGAAGATGCCACTTTATTATTATTTGTGTTTTATTTTAAACCTTAGTTTGTGGTAATTTAATACAGACATAGGAGATTGACTCAAGGTCACAGAATTGTTTTCAGCTGTGAAAAGGTTTCACTGGGGTGGTGTTCCAAGGGAAAGGAACAGCCAGGGCTCCACGGAGAAAAACAGGTGATGTTAGTTAAATCTTTGCTACTTATAAAGTATGGTCCCTTTCGAGCAGTGCTGATGGAAAAACTGGCTCTTTCTTGGAAATGTAAAATGTCAGGCACACAAGTTAGACCTATTGAACCAGAGTCAGCATTTTAACAAGATCCCCAGGTGACTTGTATTCATATTAGAGTTTGAGGAGCACTAGGTTAAATTTACTAAAAACTATTTTCAAACATGTAGAAATCTTTGATTCTTCTTTTTTGACACACAAGTTTGCTGAGAAAAACAATTAAACATAACCATAAGAAGAATGCTATATTGCTTTTGTTACATTGTTTAAAAAAAAATTCTACTGCTTTTAAATAATTAAGAAGCCCCTTCAATAAAATCCAGTTACTCCCATGGACAAAGAATTTTCCTTTTTAGAAAATATCCATGAGTTGAAAGATTACAAATATAAAAATTGTATACCTTTAAATAAATATTCAAATCCCTGGAATAATAATCAAAGAGCCATGTTGTAGGGGACAAAATGATTTCATTCACATAATACATGTTCTTTAATTACTTTAATATAAAAGACAGAAATGTTTCATGTTTCACATAACATTAAAGTTGTAAAACCCTATAATAAGTATTAAATGAAAATAAATTTATTGAATGGCAGTAATCACTACAAAATTAATACTACCAAATTATTACTGAGACCTTTTGCATTAACAGTAATTGGATGTTATGTGGAGAAAATATCAAACGAGAAGATGGATGTTTTAAAACTACATTTTATCCAGTCTTTATCTTTTTGCTAAATCTAGTGCATATTAGAAGATATATTCAAGACGGTTATAAAGCTATTCAGCTAAAGTAATACTTCAAAGATCTTAAAAGAGCCCTCTACAAATGACATGACATTGCCATCATTCCATCTGTTTACAAAATCAAAAATACAAGTAATAATCCAATGAGTCCTTCTAGGTAAAAATTCAATTTAAAAAAGAGAACATTAACAGAGAATTAGTGATGGTGAGCAGAACAAGAAAATCAACATAATTAAGAAAGGTATATAATTATCCAACAGGACTTCGTCTGGTTAAACCAATGCAACTTAATAAATAACTTGACTGCATTGTGAGTGAAAGGGGTAACAAGATCCAGAGTCCCTGTTTTCAAATTCTCATATAATAATCCTACTTCAATCAACCTGTAAAGTAAAAGCACTGTTAAAATCCATATTAACATCATAACATACATCTTACAATGATACAAAAGTCAAACCGTTACTGGGAGATTTCTGTCTTTGTGACAGTATAGGAAAAATTCACAAGAGTGTGCACTTTTGAAAGTATGATCAGTGTATATGGTATAGACAAAACAGGCACCTCCATTATAACGTTTTTTTAATAAATAAAAGCACATTAACATAAAAAGAAGTTAAGCAGCACCTGAAGCCTTTGACATGTGTAACTAAATGCTGGTACCCAAACGGTCTAACTGGTTAAGTTTTACTAAGAGGCGCAAAAAAGGAGCCAATTTCTGAATTAACATTTTAATTCTACGAGAGACAAGAGCTTGTCTGGGCTTACAGTCCTGTCATCTGACAGTGAGTAGCATACCAGTCCCCCACTTGTCTTATACTTTGGAAAGCAGACCCGACTCTGGGGCACTCGCCTTAATTAGATTCTGAATTTCCTTGAATTTTGGATGGTCTTTATCAGCCACCAGCTGTAGCAGAACAGCCTCACTTGTGGTCACAATGATCCCGGTTCGAGCAAGACGCTTAAGGAAAAAAAAAAGATAAACATAAATCAAGAAATAAGCATGAGAATGAACACCATATTAAAACAACAAAAAAGCATAGTGAGACATGCTAGTGTCGTCTATCAAAACCACGGTGCTCAGCCATACATCAAATTCAGTGATGAGGAGAGAGTTCAAACCAGCCATACCAGAAACCCATGAGGATGACTCTCAATATTATTAATATTAGTCCCAACTACTAACATTATAAGGAAAAGAAAAAAGGTAGCCAATATAATGAATGACTCAGATGTGCCAGAGATAGAAGGGATCAAGGCTAAGGACTGTAAAACAATGATTCTTAAGTTATTTTTCCCTCTCTCCAAATATCTGACATTAAACTGTATCAGTTCAGTTCAGTTCAGTTCAGTCGCTCAGTCGTGTCCGACTCTTTGTGACCCCATGAACTGCAGCACACCAGGCCTCCTTGTCCATCACCAACTCTGGGAGTTCACTCAGACTCATGTCCATTGAGTCAGTGATGCCATCCAGCAATCTCATCCTCTGTTGTCCCCTTCTCCTCCTGCCCCCAATCCCTCCCAGCATCAGAGTCTTTTCCAATGAGTCAACTCTTTGCATGAGGTGGCCAAAGTACTGGAGTTTCAACTTTAGCATCAGTCCTTCCAAAGAACACCCAGGACTGATCTCCTTTAGAATGGACTGGTTAGATCTCCTTGCAGTACAAGGGACTCTCAAGAGTCTTCTCCAACACCACAGTTCAAAAGCATCAATTCTTCGGCGCTCAGCTTTCTTCACAGTCCAACTCTCACACCCATACATGACTACTGGAAAAACCATAGCCTTGACTAGATGGACCTTTTGTTGGCAAAGTAATGTCTCTGCTTTTGAATATGCTATCTAGGTTGGTCATAACTTTCCTTCCAAAGAGTAAGCGTCTTTTAATTTCATGGCTGCAATTACTGGTATACCCTTTGTTAAATTGTATACCTACTTATATACCATAAGTAAAACACCGGTGGCAGAAAAGCCTCATGTGAGGTTAAGGAACATTCCCCCTGAATGATAACAGAACCACCACCCTTGCCACTATCATAAGCTTTTCAGAATCACAAACAAGAGTATAAAATTTAAGGCTGTACAGAGTTTCACTGACAGGTCAAAGAACATCCTCCCTACATTGTCCCAGTGGAATCATAATAAAGAGCTAAGGACAGACATCTCAAGGAGGGGACAAAGAGAGAGTACGCAGGAGGGATGAAGAGGGAAAAGGGAAGGAAGGCAAAGAAGAGAAAGCACAGAAAAGAGTGGGAGCGGGGATAGGAAGAGAATTCTAGGGTAGAGACCCATGTTCTGGATATATTTCTCAGAAACCCTAGGGGAAAAAGGAGACCAACTGTTTGTCATCCCATGAAACACCCACTGTTAAGAGCGGTAGAAGATGAGGTGTTTAGACACAATTCCTAAGAAAGTTAGAAAAAAAACATGTGAATCAGTGTCGTATCATAACGGGCATCACTTGAGTAAACAGGACGTCTCAATGGAGCCAAAGGAAAGCCTTCAAATGGCTGTAGATCCATAGGCCCAACCTCCCCACTGGCAGCCTCTTCCTTTTTATCCCCAAGGACCGAGAAGGGAGTATAAGCCGTAGCCTACTTATCAGATAGCAAGTTTGGGCCTCAACGACCAGAAAAGAGGAGTGTGAGGAGCAGCTGATCAGAAGTCTTGAGAAATGAAAAAACAGCAGAGTCACAGAGGAAAGAGGAAGAAATAAGCAAGGCTGCCAGTGTCCTTTGCTGCTGCTGCTGCTGCATCGCTTCAGTCGTGTCCGACTCTGTGCAACCCCATAGACGGCAGCCCACCGGGCTCCCCCATCCCTGGGATTCTCTAGGCAAGAATACTGGAGTGGGTTGCCATTTCCTTCTCCACCAGTGTCCTTTACCTTGGAACAAATACCAGACGATGAGTTGTCTCTGAGCTTTTTCAAGACTTCTGGAGACTAATTTCCTCCTCCTTGCTTTTCAGTAAACTCCTGACTGTCAAGTCAAAACCCTTAGAAGTCTCAAAGGACTGTGTGGTTGCTTCAGACAGGAGGGTGGGCAATAAATATAAGATGAGCTGTGTCTTAGGGCCCCGAACGTCAAGTCACCTAAACCCAGCTCTCTCCCTGGCTGGCCTGCCTTCCTTACTGTTCTGTTTAATCAATGGCCTTTCAATGAGTCAGCCTGAATCTGAATCATACTTTCAATGTCTGTGGAACAGCTTTCTATATTCCAAAGTGCTAACGAAGGTCATTTCTCAGTAATCTTTCTAGTTCTTTCATGAGGCAGGAAGATCAGAAAAGTGTTCCCAGGTCTGAGAAAGAAATGCAATGACCCAGCAAAGACACAGTTTCTCACAGTGCTCTGCTGACCAGAACCGGGTCCACCCTAAGCCAACAGCTCTCAGGAATGCTAAGAGACCAAGGCAGGGGCAAGCTGGAAAGCAAGAGGCACACACACGAAAACATTTTAGTAAACAGAAACCTACATAAAATTACTTAACTTCAACAATAAAGTATGGCCAATATTGAGCATATTCAAAAGTAATCAAGCCACAGGATTTCCCTGGAGGTCCAGTGGTTAAGACTATGCCTCCATTGCTGGGGGCACAAGTTTCACTGCCTCGAGGTGCGGTCAAAAAAACAAAACCAAAAAACAAACAACAACCAAAAATAGTAATCAAGCCGAGAACCTGTGTTAGGGGCAGGCGAGGCTCATGCCTTCGCTAAGAATGCTAAGATCAGGCTAACACATCTTCCCATGGTGCCTGCCCAGCACCAGCTGGAAACGGTGCCTGAGCAGAAAGAGAACAGGGCACTCGATCCAAACACAGGCAGGTTGCCACTCACCACCTTGAGCTGTGAGGACACCTAAGACACTGCTCCCAAACTCACTTCATCTCCTGGCTTAAAAAAGGGACAATTAAAACTCCAGCTGTTTAATACAAATGGGTACTTGGCTTAAGAGACTTCCAGAGTTCTTCCCTTAGACTTACAAAGTCAGTCCAACTAGGCCAAAGGAAAAGAAAGGTTACTCTGACCCACAAACCTAAAAATACCTAACAGCCTCCTAGAGGGCAAAGGAGGGAAAAAAAAAAAAAAAAGACCAAACCCATTAAAATCCCAAGCAACACTTAACAACTTCCCAGAAGTACAAGGACATCAAGTTCAAGAGAGGGTTTTATTCTGTCTTCTCCCACAGTTACCCTGCAACTGTAAGTTGAAAGAAAAACGCCTGACAGATGGTAGGTGCTCAAAACATTTTGAGGAGTAGAACACACACCACAGATCCCAGCAGAGAAGTTTTAATAACAGTACTGAAGTACCGATAAATCTTATCAGTTTAACGATCTGAACAGGCAGGGTGGGGAGTCTCAGGAATGATCTCGAGTAATTGTGTTTCTCACGGGAAAGAGAAGAAGGGGAGCTGACCAGATCACTGTTTCACTTTCATAGTCACAGAAGAAAACAGGAAACTGAACGTTTCTTCCAAGGACTGAGGGACTAAAACACCTCCACAGAAACTTCAGACTGAGAGGAAAGGTCTGAAATGTGGAACATCCCTCATCACCTCTCGACCTGCTTCTCTCCCCGCCAACCTCAGCACTGCAACCCCAAGCAGCGCTGGCTGTTCCGTGCAAGCTCAGTCGCTTCAGTCATGTTGCGGTCCTATGGACTGTAGCCCACCAGGCCTCTCTGTCCATGGGATTCTCCTGGCAAGAATATATGCCCTCCTCGAGGGGATCTTCCCAACCTAGGAATCGAACCTGCACCTCCTGTGTCTTCTGCACTGCAGGCAGAAATCCACCCCAGCCCGTATTTTTTCCTTCCCTCCTCAGAACTTCTCAAGACTAGTCCCTTTTGGGTCTTGGAAGCTGATATACGCTTATATATTTCTGACTGGAAGGAGCTCGTGAAGAAAAGAATAAGAGCTACAGTAAAAATAAAAGCAACAGCTAACACTTGAGTGTTTATTGTGACAGACACTAAGTGCTACCCATACATTATTTCATTTAATCCTTACAAAAATCCTCCCACGCAATGACTGCTGACAAAAAAAATTAATCAGTTGATCTAAAAAAAAGGAATGGAAAATTTTACTCAAGTCAAGATGATGCTCATAACCTGGGAACAACCCCTCAGAAAACTCTGAGAACAGTTTCGCCCATCAGAAGTCAAAGCACAGTTATGTAAGTTTTTTGAGATAGAGGGCTGTACATGAAATGATAAATTATTGACAGTTTATAGAATCCAGATCCAAGCACCACTGTGGTGGGTCACATGACCCTTGAGACAGTCAAGAAGGAGTATTATCTTTTAAGGAGCTGTCTACTCTTTCCAGGTGAACAGGTATTTCTTCTCAAGATGTGCTTGAGGCATAATGTGTGTACACAGTAGGGGGGAAAGAGGAAACCAAAGGGCACAGAGAACTTTTTCAAGTTTAAATTTTTCTATTTTGCCATAAAAATATGAATTTTATTACATATCACTAATTTGAAACCTAAGGCAAAGATATTAGGTGATTTGTCCAAGGACACAAATTTATGAAATGCCAGAACCTGCATTCAGACCCATATTATCCCTCTACTGTTTGGACTCCTGATCAGTAAGATTACAGGCTACCTCTGAAAGAATGAGGCTCAGGTATTAAAAGGCCAACTGTTTTATTCTGAGTCTTGGTAAAAGAATTGCCAGCAATAACAACTTTCTGTAATAAATGGCATAATAAAGACATGTCTGAAAAATGTAAATGAACAAACACAGGACAAAAGTTCTTAAAATCTCTTTATAAGAAAGGAAAATTTCTGGTTTTATATGTTCTTAAGTTCTTTGCTTCCTTGGGAACACTTCAAGTTCTGGACCTCAGCATTACCATAAAGGTTATTCACGGAGGAAAACAACTGCCTGTTGAGGCAAGACGGATCGGATTACTAAGAAAATTTGAAAAGTGTTAGTTGATTAACTCTGACTGTAAGAAGAGCTTAAAGTTCTCTGCTGAGAGGGGAAGAAGCAATACTTAGTATCAAACTAACCAGAGAACCTAATAGTCCAAATGGACTTAAAAATCTTTGAATAAAATTAATAAAACCTCCCTGTTCAGGAATAAAAGAAGGGATGGCCAACCAGGGCTTTGAAAGCACTGCTGCTGCCAGCTACCCTGTCAGCTTCCACATCAGCCCTCCTCACTGACTTGACCCTTCGTCTTTCTTTCTTATTCTTATTTGCCGAACTCACCACCCTGGGGAACATTTTAGACTATGACAGATGACTGAGCAATCTACAGAGAAAGTGGCTCATAGGTCAGCTTATGCATGAAACACTGGAGAGTCTCAAAAAAAAAGAAAAAAAATCTACATTTCCCATTCTCAATAAAAGTAATTAGTTAAAAACTCAGCAATTCAAGTCCAGATTGACATTACTTTAAAATTATGATAGAATTAGAATTAAACAAAACAGACAGAGATCCACAATGTGAAGGATTTCAAAGGATTAATTGTGGGAGTTTGCTCTTCAATAGTCTCGGAATAGGAATTGCTTACGTAAGGCTACTGTTATGCAATGCTGATGAAAAGCACTGACATGCCACGCAGAGAGCCATTAAACACTGTGCGTGAGTGACGCCCACAGTCAGTGACACGCCTATTCCCAGAAATCCAAGTCTGACGAAATCTACACAAATCTCAGCTGAACCAGGCTGAGGCCCATGAGGCACTAGGTTTTGGAGAGATCTTGATCAAGTTAAGCCTAGATGAGCTGCTTTTAATTTGCAAATCTTTAAATAGTTCAGAGTAAAGCTTACTAGAATACCTTAGTTCCCATGCAAAACTATAGTAAAGTTAGGACAGAAGATGTAAAGGAGTGTTTAGCATCACCAGAAATAAAAACAGAGTACATGTAAAACAGGATATGATGGTGAGATCTTAGAGGCTGGTTGTGCATAGTAGAGACCTTGGAAATCGGTGAGTCTGATTATTGTCAGACCAAGCTCAAATTTAAGAGGTAAATTTTCATTGCTGTTACATATTTAATATTCTCCAAATTTATCTGGAAGCCTTGGTAAATGAACTGTTTTAAAACAGGACAATTACCTCAAGGGCAAACATCCTGTCCATCATGCTTCTCGATGACGTGGCATCAGCAACAATATGAACCTCGATACCTCGGCCAACGAGCTCCAGAGCTGTCTGTTGAATGCACACATGAGTCTAGATGGAAAGTGAAAACCCGTTTGTAATACTGTGGTAAACGACAAGTATTTTACAAATGTGCAGCGATACAGTAGAGCCGAGAGAGCACCACAGGTCTAATGGCCCTGTCCTACATCGAGTTTTGCCTTCAACCCACCAGTGATCTAGCACGTAAACAGCATCTCTGGCTTTGGTTTCCTCTTTGTAAAGTCAGGAACGGAATTACATCAACGGTCTTTGTACTGGGAACCTTGAACATATTCTTACAGCTCTGTGAGCATTTTTTTCCCTGATATTTTCATCTGTGTCTCATCTGGATGACCTTCATTCAGCTGACTACTATCGCTCGGTTTTGATGCCACTCGCAGTTGGGTTTATTTCTGTTTTCACACCAAATGCCTGACACAAAGAATGCGTCTGCAGTACTGTCGACTGAGATAATGGTGGGAAAACTGCGTGGTTACAAGGCACCCAGTAGTAACGGTAGGTCAAATTAAAAATAACTTATAGCTTAGGCAAAAAATACCCAGTATACATCACCAGCAAATGCATTATACAGATACCATCTTTCTAAGTACAAACTTGTATAATTCATTGGCAGGGAATAAAGAGTAAAAACAGACTCCAACAATAAGTGGATTATATAAGCAATGAAAGCAGATCTTAACAAAGCGACAAAGCTGACTTTATCTTCACATGACAAGAGAGCCATGGAGAATTATCGACTAACAAGTCATTAAAGTTAGTACTGGAGGACCGCTCAGAGATGATTCTGATTACACGTAAGAGCTAATAATGATGAGCAAACAAGAAAAAGTATAAAAGTCAGCAACAAGATTTGGCATGACATATTTATACAAATAGGCTTCTTTTGTTTTGTCAGTATTGAAGTCAAAAAACAGAAATATTTAATATACATACAAAACTGAGGATCCATCTTTCTACTCTTAAAACCTACTACTATGAAACCTACTATGAAAACATCATGGGTGTCTTAAATTATTTGGATTTCATTGTTTTTACGGTTTTCATAATTTTATAATTTCAGCTCAAGAGGTTCTTACAAGCTATGAATAAATACTTACATTCTGCTTCTAAATGTCAAAAAACCCCCAAAATCATTTTAATCAGCATTAAGAATCCATGAATATATTTTTTCCTTAAAAAAAAAAAATGTACATGATTCAAATGTGAAGGGCACTGAGCTACATGACTTCTAAGGTTTTCTAGAACAACACCATGACCAAGATGAACTCCTATATAAATAAACATATTATCTTTGATGAAAGTGTGTTCTGAGTATTGGTTCAAAGTAAAGGCCCAAAGATCAATCAACCTAGATTCAAATGCAGCTCGATCCTTTAACTAACTGTATGACCTTGAGCAATACACACAGCATCTGTGTTTAAGGTTCCCCATCTCTATAATATGAGGAGACCAAAAGTACTTAGATCAGAGGATTGTTCTGAGAGTTTAACAAATTAAAGGATAGAAGAGCGTCTGGACCAGTGTCAGGACAATAGTCAACATTTAATAAATGGTGGGGGTTATTTTCTATCAGTTGTTGCTGTTTAGTCACTGAGTCATGACTGACTCTCTTTGGACCCCATGGACTGTAGCCCGCAAGGCTCCTCTGTCCGTGGGATTCTCCAGGCAAGTATACTGGAGTGGGTTGCCATTTCCTTCTCCAGGGGATTCCCAACCTAGGGATCAAACCCATGTCTCCTGCATTGGCAGGTGGGTTCTTTACCTCTGAACCAACAGGGAAGCTCTTTTTACCTATATAGTATTCTATATACATGGAGAAGGAAATGGCAACCCACTCCAGTATTTTTGCCTGGAGAATCCCATGGACAAAGGAGCCTGGTGGGCTACAGTCCATGGGGTTACAAAGAGTCGGACAGGACTGAGTGACTAACAAACACACACTATTCTATATACAAAATTACATTCTGGGAATAACAAGTTTTCTACAAATGATATTGTGTCCAAAACAGAACAAGTGGTACTTACTTCTACTCCAAACAACACAACACTCCTGACTCCAGGAATCTCTGCTAATGCTGCTTCCACTTCCGGTAATACCATTGAAAATTTGGTCTTTGGAAGTACCAGCTTTACACCAGTTAAATCAATTTCTTGAACAGTACTTCCAAGACCTTTAGGGTACTGTTCTGTTACAATAACTGGAATTCCTAAAATCCGGGCCCCTTGTAACTGGGGGGAAATAAAAAGCACAAAGGTAAGTACCAATATACATACATTTGTGTATGAATGTATATCATGCTTCAGCAAATTGGAAAAAATAAACAAGTGAGCATACCAATCTCTGTCCCACACTAATAATATCTCCAAAATACTTGATGGCTGGTCGGAACCTTTCTTGCATATCACAGCAGAAAAACACAGTGCTTGAAGGTGTAAGATTTCCCAGGGTAGTGAGCTGAGGAAAAAAGAAAGAATGATTTAGCATTTGTTATACAGTGACCTTTATTTTCAGCTGGAGGTCAGTAAAGAGAGAAAAACATTCCTACTGTTTGTCCCATTAAGTCAATTTTAACAACTACTGTTTAGAAGAAATGATATGAATAATAGGAAAAAAAATTATCCCCAAAGATGTCCACTGAATTGCTTTTAATAGTGAAAATTTGAAATAAACCAAGAACTGACAATACAAAAAATGATTTCACAAAACATGTTTAGCCTATTAAAATAGTATATGAATATGTTTTCAAAAAATGCACACCTCTAAGAAGAAATGCTTATAATCTAATGTTAATTTTAAAAGGAGCACAGTTCAATAGTATTTCAAAACTCTAAACATATGAATAAAAAGAAGTAAATATATGAAAATATTGACAAGTAGTTATACAGTTAGGGATGCTCATAACATTTTTTCTTAATACTTTTCTTCTGTTTTTCAAATGCTATTTTAAAACATTTGCTAAATGTTATTTAAAAGTATGTATTACTTTTATAATAAAAATAGTAAAAAAAAAACAAACCTTAAATTTGATGACAATATTGCTTACAAGTACAAAGAATAAAATTTAAAATAATCTGTAGCAGAGACTGTGGAACAAAAAATGAAAAAAAAAAAAAAAAAACAACCCTAGAATTACTGCTACCATCAAGACAGAAATATTAAATCAGTATTCTCAATACCATCTTAAGAGTTCCAAAAAAAAAAAAAGCAATGAAATAATGCCAACCACATCACCACCGTCAAATGGAGAGACACAAACCTGACATCTGAATTCTTACACGTTTATCACAATCAAGAAAATCAATGAATCAAGATGGAACCTGGGTGTTAGGTTACCAAGCTTTACATTCATTGCTGTAGTTGGTCTACTACAATAACTTGGGCCCAACATGGATATCCTAGAAAGTGAAAAATCACTGTTAAATACAAGAATTTAATCTGAGTTCTGAAAAACCCACTGTGCTTTTTTTTTTCCACCTTCTCAAATTAGAGAAGCTCTGGAAAGCACGCAGTTTGATCCTGAATGAGGCCATGCCACTACTCTTGGTACCCCTTAAGGCTCCCCTCTAATGAACATAAACCACCAACAGATAATAATTATTTCTAATTTTCTAGAGAAACCTGAGTGCTGATTACAAAGGTGGTGGTTTCACCACCAGCCTGACCCTAGACCCTGCCTTAGTACCTCGGCACATGTATCACACTTAAGAAACAATTACTCCAAGAATTAAATGAGTTGTTAAGAGGAATCTTTGATCCTTAGCAGTATGACTGCTCTAGTTAGTATGTACTTTATTTATCTGCATCCTGGTCTGAAGGACTCTGGCACCTTAATCTCCCTCTGGTATTAACTCTACAGATGTGTACTGATTAACCACATGCAGTCCAACACCATGTCCATGTGAGAATGGAAGTACCATTTGTAATTCTAAAACTACATAGAGGGTTTTCCCACTCTTGTCAATAAGGAATGTTTAAAATAAATATTCAAGCATTTTAAATTATATATGCTCATCTTTGGCTGCTTCTTTACTTAAATTTTTAATGCAAGTACCATGCTTCCATTTCAGTCATTATCAAAAGCAATGAATCTGATGACTATATAAGTACTCAGGGTACTAGGTTGAAAATCAACCACTATTTATGATCATGTATCTTAAATTCTCAGTAAATATTAAATCTTGGCTCAAAATCCATATATATATATATATATATATATAATTTTAGAAATTTGAACCAGGGGTCCCCAGTGAAAAATGATGTGTTGAAGGAACACTATGAAAAGCAGTTTAGCTGCAACTGCCCTGTTTAAAACAACTGCAATGCAACTCAGCAATCCTGCCTTTCTACAACATATGAAGACCAGCAAGCAGGCAAAATAAAACTCTACGAAGTTGCCAGGGTATGCTGGATAGCCATGAACTAACACACTGGCAGCCTATGCTTACTTGGGTCTCCAGCTCTCAGATCTTATCTCAGATTGTAAGGACTAACTCTGTATACATTCCTAACAAGTTTGGTTGCCTGGATTATAAATTAACATAAGGTTAGAAACAGCAAATGTGAAAGTTTGCTGAATAGGCAAACGGATAGCAGCAAGGAATAACAGCCGAGGAAGAAGAGATTCAAAATACAGTAAATGCAGATCAAAACTCAACCAGTTCTCAGTCTAGACGCCAATGAAGGAGTAACAAGCTGTATGTTAAGTTATAAACTGAGACAAAATCATTGTCTTACATTCATTAAGAAAATCAGTTACATAATATTCCAGGTCTACCATATAAAATGGTCAAACTATTGACTATTGGGAGGTTAAAGGAATAAAACCATACCTACTCAGAAATCCTAGATTATTCAGAGTTGTGGTCTCCCAGGGTTCCTGTTACCTGATGCTTCCCAACACCTCATTACAGCTGTGAGGTATCTGTTCTGGAAGGGGACCTCATCAGACATATGTCGTATTAGAGGAGGTCAGCAAACGCAGCCCTGAAATCCTTTCCAGCAGAGGAATCCATCATCTCTAAACTTTCGGTTAAAGAAAGAAGCCACAGAGACAGGGGGTGAGGGCAGAGATGACTGGTTATAATTTCGTGAAACAAAAATGCCTAGATATTCGCCTCTCCAGGAGTGGACACCCTTTGAATGTGGCCTGCACTGAGCAATTTGCTTCCTCACAATAGAGAATCGAGTGAGAGGGTGATTATGAATATGGCCTCAGCCAGGCCATCAAGACTGAGGCAATCAGTGAAGTCACAGTGATGGTATTCAGCCTGGATATGTGATGAGAATGACCTAATGATCTTCCTCTCAAAATCCCACAACCCTGGTTTAAGCACTGAGAAAACAGCAGATAAACCCACACTGAGATCATTCGACCAAAATATCTAATCAGTGCTCCTCAGAATTGTCAAGCTCATTAAAAACAACAAAGCTTTGAGGAACTGTCATAACCCAGAGGAGCCTAAGGAGATGTGGCAACTAAACATAACTAGTATCCTCGATTGGATCCTGGAGCAGAAAGAGGACATTAGGGAAAAGCTTGTGAAATCTGACTAAAGTGTGGCATTCAGCTAATAGTAATGTACTAACGTTGGTTCTTTCGGAGAAGGCAATGGCACCCCACTCCAGCACTCTTGCCTGGGAAATCCCATGGACGGAGGAGCCTGGTGGGCTGCAGTCCATGGGGTCGCTGAGGGTCAGACATGATGGAGCGACTTCACTTTCACTTTTCACTTTCATACACTGGAGAAGGAAATGGCAACCCACTCCAGTGTTCTTGCCTGGAGAATCCCAGGGACGGGGGAGCCTGGTGGGCTGCCGTCTATGGGGTCGCACAGAGTCAGAAACGACTGAAGCGACTTAGCAGCAACATTGGTTCTTCAGTTGTGACAAATATGCCGCAGTGATGGAAGACGTTGGCAAGAGGGGAAACTATGTCACATATACAGGAACTCTCTGTATTATCTTTGCAACTCTCCTTGTAAATCAACACTATTCTAAAATTAAAAATTTAAGTAAAAAAATTAAATGGTCTCCCTATGTCCTAAGAGTAGAGGGAAAAGCCACTACTTTATGAATAATCTCCATACCATACAAGGGAGAAAAAGGAGGAGCTGAGGCTACCAAAAAAAAAAAAACAACAACTACTGAAAATCTCTAACTACATCCAATCAATCCCTTATCCACCCCAACTCCACATGAATTTCAATAACTGTTAAATTACACAGTGACTCTATAATCCAGGGACTTCATAATTTGACTCAGAAACTCCTCTTACATCAAAACCTTGTAGATAACTAAAAGTGCTGCTCGTCATCAGACCTGTTGCAACTCCAAGAAAGCAAATTAAAAGTGGACTTGACCAATGACACTTACCTAAGACACTTTACCTGTCATAGGTAAACGTGTAACAATTAGAGATTAACACATATTCAGGAAGTCTGAAGAAATCACATACAAAAATGTTTATATACACACACCTTCATATATTTATATATCTATCTATATACATCACTATACACACATACATAAAAAATATGTATTTTAATGTATTGAATACATATTTCAACACAGAAAGTTGATCACAATCAATGGCTTCCTCAAGCAATAGTTTAAGACAAATTCCAAGTATAAAATTTTTGCCCACTTTCTTAACTGTCATAGCTAGAATCTGACCTTAGATTTGATAGTCAAAAGACTCTTCATCCCCAAATTCCATGACTACCATGATCATAACAGTATTCACCCTGCTTCACATCCACATGTGATCTGACCCTTTTCTAACAACAGCTGCTACATCTGCAAGGATCTGCTCCTCCCTTGCTTGGTCCCCCTGGTTTCTCGGGACAGGCACAAACACGATGGCTGGTCTTGTTCAGCGATATGTGGTGTGCCACTTCTGATCTCTCCATAAACGTAGTACATGGTGAGAGCTGTGTATTGAACTGTGTGCTCCGAAACTCAGATGCTGAATTCCTGACCTCCAGGACTGCACCCCAGTATTGCCTTATTTGGAAACAGTCACTGAAAACACAGTCAGTTAAGACGAGGTCACACTGGAGCAGCATCTGTGTGATGCTCAGTTGTGTCCCAATGCTTTGTGACCCCATGGACAGCAGCCCATCAAGCTCCTCTGTCCATGGAATTTCCCAGCCAAGAATACTGGAGTGGGTTGCCATTTCCTCCTCCAGGGGATCTTCCCAACTCAGGTGGATGCCTCGTCCAACATAAGAGGCATCCTCATTAAAAAGGGAAATCTGAGCACAGAGAAGGCCATGTGGACATGAAGGCAGAGAGCAGTGTGGTACGTCTACAAGAGAAGCCATGCCAAAGATGGCCAACCCACCACCAAAAGCCAGGAGAGGCAGGAGACGTCTTCTCCTCCACAGTCCTCACAAGGCCCCAGATCTGACCTAAAGCCTTTAGAACTGTGAGGAAATAAATTCTGGTTATATAAGCTACTCAGTTGGTAGTACTTTGTTACAGCAGCACCCGAGCAAGTGACTACAGTGCGTAAAATGTGTATCTTTAGAAATGATTGAAGTCTGAAGTTGTGAATATGGTGTTTTGAAAATTTGAGTAGTCTATTACAGCAACAATATAGGCATGATGTGCTTGGCAGAGGGGTCCAGAAGGGAATATGGGGTATCATTATTTCACTGAGAAGTGTTTCCAAGGAAACCTATCACAGGTACAGGAAGGCTTTGTTTCATTACTGACTCAAAACAGAGGCCTGTGACACGACTCTCCCAGGCAATACAGGTCAGCCCATGGGCATCAGAATCTTGAGTTCAAATGTCAACTTCACTAATTTCAACTGCAAATTATTAACATTTCTAAACAGCAGCTTCTTAATCTGGCTTCGCTGGTGGCTCTGAAAGTAACTACCTGAGAAAAGCCCTGCCTACTTCTCTAACTCAAGAGTTCTGAGCATTAGCTTATCTACCTGCTCCTCCTACACACACCACGGTTAAGATTCTGAAATCAAAAGTCACCGCCTTCCAACTAGCAAGCCCAAGGAAGACCCAAGTCCTTTCCCTTTTCTTTTCAAACCATGCCTTCTCTTCCTTCCCACTCTGAACTCTGGGGCACCTTCTAGCTATAAAATGTCCACACCTCTGTTTAAAATAATCTTCATACTAATACACTTCCAAGAAAGTAAAACCTGGAGCAGAATCCCTTCCCAATTAAACACCTCAGAGAAGGTCAAAATAACCTTCCCAGGAAAGCCCTTATCTTCTGCCGACACAAAGCTGCCAGAGCCCTCCCTCCTACGTACTCAAAGCAAAATACTCTCGGTGGTGTCATTCTTAACCATGTCCATTTCTTCCTCTCTTCTACTTGGGTTCTGCCTTCCCTGGTGACATGCTGGAAAAATATACTGATAGTGGTATGATATCAAATTTACATGAGCTTCCAGGGTTGAATTCTCCATTAGTTAAAACTTGGGAAATACCTTGTGAAAAATTAACACTTGTAAGTCATAAAAATGACCTAAATTCCCACTGTATAAGCCTCTCATTTATATTTCTTCCCCTTTGTCTCAAAATGCCTCAGACTTCAAGCATTTTGAGAATGCTGAAGACACATAAAAAGTGCTTGAAACATGAGCTGTCTTTAGCTACCTGAGCTGTCAGCAGATACTTGGTCACTGTTACAGAATATTTCAGAAAGGAAGACACTAAAAAATTATCATAGCCTAATACTGGCAATGGGGTCTTAAAGATGAATCTCCATAGAACCGCTAACCAACCATCAGTGCAGGCAGTGTGTTTTGCAGGGTCATTAGCAACAGTCAGTACCAGCCTGAAAGCAAACTTAGGCCCCTGTGGAAACTGAGAATACATTCTAGAATATACAGGATGTTAGCCAGAGCTGCAGAGACTATAAGGCCTTCCCCAAAATCACAAATGGCATTATTTAAGCCATGGATGACAAGTGGCCAAACACGCTCTTCCTCCCTGCCTCTGGTAGAAGGAGCCTGTTGTCCCTGAGTATGGTCTCCCTGACCAGCCACCTTGAGTCTTTCTGACAGGCATCTGTTCCACAGAAGCAATAAATAGCATCAAAACAACTGATATTACAAGCCCAAGTTTGTGACTTGTTTCCCGTTCTACTTGATATATTCATTAAGCATGAAAAGAGAGCATGAATGCTGGGGCCAGTTGTAGGACCTCCGCATGCTTTATTTACCATGGGACCTTGGGCAATTTCCTACATGCTCTGCTCTTTGGCAAAATGAAGGAGTAGGATTTTCAGTAAGGAGCATGAATTCGGTCTTACCCCTGTTTACATTCGTTATGCCAGGCACATACAGCTGCCACTCAAATGCAGAATGAACTCAAGTTCTTGTCCAGCCATGAAATGTCCATGTCTTCAGGATTATACAGTTGGGCTCCAAAAAATATAGTAAAATGGTCATGAAAAGAAATATCTTCCATTTTCCTTCTGGGAGTATCCACACATACATACATACATGTGTGTGAGCATGTATACACACATACATATATCTCTCTCTTCATATGGAAGGGATAAACAGGTATCAGAATAAGCATATGGATATATATGGCATGAGTGTGCAACCCTCCACATTACCTATTTTTAAGCTTGGGGAGGCACCTGGCTGAAGAAGTCAAGCTACTGTGATTACTAAAATGAAATAATATAAAAATATTTTAAATACTTTAAAATATCTAAAGTATCATGTAACAGATGCTTAGGTATTCTTGGACTATTTGATGAAAAATAATTACATTTTCAAAAGGATGGGGCAGAACAGTGCTACTATAATCATTATTTTAAACATTACCACAAAAACTTAAACTATTGTTTTATCTCCAATACCAAGCAAAATATTTCAAAAGCCACATGTGTCCTGAATTACATAATGCCTTTTGAGAATGTACAAGACATCTCAGGTATATACATACATATTATTAATTTCTTTAGTTAAAAAGAGTTGTCAGACCCAGACTGAATTAAAAAAAAAAAAAAAAATCCTATTATTGGGGGAGGGGCAGGCCTTAAAGACTTGAGGAGGGCACCAGTCTGGCATAACATCTCTTAGGTAACAGCCCACCTTCCCTTCCAACCACTACAGGAAACACATCACAAAGAAGTCGGCCTCCTCAGTAAAGCTCCAGATCTCTTCAGCTAGTATCTGGATTCTCGCCTTTATTAATGGGTTTGTCAAAGGTGCATCCAACTTCTTCGGTATTTTTGGCAGCATTAATCTAAACAGACTGACAAGGAAGGCTACAGAAGGTGTCCGCCATGAACACTCCTGAAGACGTAGAAATGGGGAGTAGTAAACCCCTATCAACCACAACTCCCAAGAGCAGGGCAAATTCTAGGGTATCAGACACCAGGTACCTGCCTCTGTTTTGGCTCATCAAGGGCTGACCATGTAATCTCACAGCCTTTGTCCTCTGATTAAAGTACCTGCTTTGGAAGTTTCTGGACTGGGTGCTGGAGTGATAGCAAACAAGATCAATTCCTCAGACAACTACAACTGAAAAGAAAACTAGAGGGCAGTCCTCAGAAATGACACCTGAATATTAAAGTGACTTCTAAACCTGAATCCCACATTTCAGTTTGGTTTTCCAAAGAAACGGCTTACCTGTCTCTCAAGCAAAAAATTGTTGATGGTGTAGTACCTAAAATACACCTTTTATTCTTGCTTTGCAACAGTGTAAATCCTCGAGTGAATCCTCTGAGCAGAGCACAAAAAGAACCCAGGAGGCAGATCTGTGCAGTATAAGAACACGGCTTTTTAAAAATATTCAAAAGCTATAAAATAATCCTCAGGTATAATAACTTTTCCAGCCAGCACTACCAGGAAAGAATGGTCTGGCTAAAGTTGGGTATTTAAGAAGGTACTGCAGCCTGATTCGAATGACTTTTTCAAGGCAGTCAAATGTATACGTGTAATCAAAAGATTCAGTTGCCAGTTACTAGGAAGAGGCTAAACACGGTTATCTCACTTAGGGAAGGCTGAAGATCAAAGGAGCTGAAAGCTGAGAAAAAGGAGGGGTGAAAGGATAGGACTCCAGAAGTTTGTGTTTCCGCAAGTGGTAAACACAACTCCGGGAACAAACCCCAAGCCCGACACTCCGCACAACCTCCTTTCCCCGGTTCTGCATCACGCCAAAGAAAAACACAGCTACTCTGCACAGCTAACCCGCCTGGGTTACGCAGGCGGCTGGGACTTGCTCCCAGCACACAAAGCGGATGCGGGAGGTTGAGGACCACACACGTGGGGGCGTTCGCGCGCGCCGCCTCTAGCTGGGAGGCCCACGCCCCATCCTTGGCGGAGGACAGCCGGTGACCGTCACCTTCGGACAGGCGCCGGGGCTGGGCCACTCACGAGGCTTGCGACACCGGCGCGGCCCTTCCCAGTCGGCGAGGCGCGCGGGGCCGGCCGCCGCGGGGCACCTGAGGAGCGCGGCGGGGACGGGGACGCACGGGGACCCGGAGCGGCGGGGCGCGCGGCCCTCCCGCGGGACCCACCTGGATCTGCAGCGGCACGAGGCGCACCTTGCAGCGCTCGCTCACCGCGAAGCCCTTGGGCAGGTCCACGTACTGGCCCCACTCCTCCGCGAAGAGCTGCACCACGAATTTGCGGTGCATGTCGATCTGGTCGCCGTACAGGCTGAGGAACTTCTGGATGAGGAGCTCGTAGCCCGCGCCGTGCGGCACGGTCGCGGGCCGCGCAAAGACCGAGAAGCAGAAAAGCACGGGGACCGTGCCCGACGGCGCCCCCGCGCCCGCGCCGCCGCCGCCGCCGGGGAGCGCCGGGACCGCCGGCTCCGCCGCCGCCATGTTCCCCGAGCGTCTGCGAGCTCCGAGGCCGCGAGGCGCAGACACTGCCGGCCGCCGCGGCCCCGCCTCCCCGCGCCGCCGCCGCCCGCCGCCCGCTCGGGAAGGCGAGGGGGCGGGTCCTGGCGGCCGAGGCTCCCGCGCCCTCCTCCTCGCCCGGGCGGAGGGCGGACCCCGCGGAGGGCCGGGCTGTGGGAGCTGGGCGCCTGGCCAAGCGCCTGCGCCCGCCGCCGGGACCGCCCCCTCCAACCTCGGGCGGCCCGGGGATCCCGCACCCCCTCGACCTTCCTGGGCTGCCCGGGGCTCCAATCCTCGGAGGAGATCGGTGCCCCCGCCTTCCAGCCCGCTCCGCCCACCGTCGAGCGGTGTGCTCCGGCGTTTGGGGCTGTCCCGCGAGCTCTGCGGGGGTGCGTTACCTGTCGGCCTTGTCGAAAGGCAGGCAGTCCTTGAAGACGGCGGGGGTAATATTAAAACCGGTAGGACAGCTGATATGCCCTAAGGAGAGCGGTGGAAGTCAACGCTTCCTTAGGTGTGCCATCCAAGACGTAGAATTTCATGGTGTTTTTTTTTTTTTTTTAACCCCATGAAACAGTCTCTCCAGTCGTGGATTTGAGATCTTACCCTCTCTATATCTCAACCCAATTTCCGGGAGAACTTGGATTGAGCATTGGCAAATATAAAGGGGTTTAAGAGTGAAAATCAGGATTTTTTTTTTTTTTTAATTCAAGCTGAGGATTTTGTTTTTAAGCAAGTAAAAGCAATCACCTTCAAATAATTTTTTTACTCGTGAACACTTTAAGGCGCTATAATTAGCTGGAATTAGAAAAGTAGACGTTACGAACCAAGTTTCCTTAAAGGTCAGGTCCTCGGAAGATAGCCTTATGAATCTAAATAAAATAAAATTTTAGATGTCAGGGGTTTCCTCCTCTTAGAAGGAAATAAGGAAGGTGCAGCGTTTCTTAGCTGGCACTGTTGGCATTTGGAATGGATACTACCTTTCCGTGGGGGCTATCTTGTGTGTGTATGATTTTTAGCAGCATCTCTAACCTCTACCCAGTAGATGCCAGTATCACCCTCCACGTCCCTCTCACACTTAATTTGATCTTGACAATCAAAAACAAAAGTTTCCAGACATTGTTCAATATACTCCAGGAGACAAATTTGCCCCTAGTTCAGAGCCACTGCTTTAAAGTAATGCCAATACTATCCTTTGGCCTTTACTTCTCACTTGTGTACAAGCTACTGAAAATAGTCTGTTTTCTGGCACCTCATCAGACTTGATTCCATTCAAAACTTGTCTGAATCCATCAGACCCCAAATGATATCTTGCAGATATCACTTCACTGCAAGGTCTTCCGTGTGCAGATGTGCAAATCTATGCTAGGAGAATGGTAGTTTAATTACCAAAATGTACCTATTCTAGGAGTTAGTCTAGGGGGGACTAATTGTAAAAGAGTTCCTTCTCCTTACTAATGCCTCTGAGACAGAGCAGGTTAGAGAAGTTGATTTGAACCTCAGACCCCCTCAACAAGCACCTCTGTATCTAAACAATGTTTTTTGGTGGTCTTCAGTCAACATACTTACTCCACTCTCAGATTTTTTAAGTAGGTTTCCAAAGAAACCAATTTCCATATCCATTGTACTACCTGAGATTGGCCTTTGGCCATTTTATTTAACATTGCAGTCTCTGTGGGAATAACACACAAATAGCATTAATAAAGCAGGTATTTGAAGGACACGTTCACATTTATTGAGTACCAACTGTGTCATCCCTATGCTAGAAAAGGGCCATAAGTATAGCTTTCATTGATAATTTACTTTTCTCAGGAATTTAATTATTAGAGTACTAAATTTGATAAATGTCATTGGAAAGAGTCAATGAATAAGAATCCATCAACAGATATTCTAATGTCAAGTAGAAAATAACTATCCTAACTGACAAAATCATCACAGATAAAATGCCCAAAATGGTCTCATATAGGACTCTCAGGGAGGTTACTAGTTAAATTTAAGTACTTACTTTCAGAATTTAAATTCTAAGCAATTCAAGAAGTTAGTTTATACAGTATTGATTAATATGTTAATACACTACAGAAACAAACTTCAAAATCTCAGTGGATTAATACAACAAAGTCTTATTTCTTACTCCCCCTAATGAGCAGCAATATTTGACAAGTTGGTCACTCTTTCAATTTGAATCATATGCTTTATTTCCTGGATACCATTCTCTTTTATTTCTCCTTTTACTTCATTTTCAAGCTCGTTTCCCACCTTATCCTCATTTCCCAGATCTCTAAATGTTTCAGGACACCAGGGCTTAGTTGTCACACTTGTCTTTAAGATAAGTGGCTTTAAATCACCCATAGACCTTTGATTTCCAGATTTTTGTCACACAGGGCTCATTCCTGAATGCCAGACTCATATATACAAGTGCTTATTTGATATCGCCACTTGGATCTCTAATAGATTTCTCACATTTAATTTGGTTTGCACCGTCCCCAAATTTCTCCCTCTGTGTTAGCATGCAAGCATATGTCAACCTCATTTTACTAAGTACAATAACCATTAGCTTATCCTTTATTCCTCTTTCTCTCCTCCTCTAGTCTATCAACAAGATCTGATCATCAAAATCCAAACTTTCTCATCCATACAGTCCTACCACCCAAGGCCAAACCACCATCATCCCTCATCTGACTAAAACACGGTCATCTTCAACAGTGCCTACTGTTGGTTTTTGTACCCCCAAAGGCTATTTACTACAAGGCTTTCAATTCCTGCAGTGAGAAGACAGAGAACATTGAGGATCAGGACTAGGCTTTAATATTAAGAGGAGCAGAGCTCCAAAGAACATTAAATTCTTCAACAATACGTATTTTCTATGCCAAGGTCAGGGACCTGGTTGGGAAATGGAACCATGACACAGGCAATGGGATTGATAAAACTAAAAATCCTAAGTCCTCAGACTCCTTGGGCTTCCCTGGGGGCTCAGCTGGTAAAGAATCCACCTGCAGTGCGGGGGACCTGGATTCGATCCCTGGGTTGGGAAGATCCCCTGGAGGAGGGCATGCAACCCAGTCCAGGATTCTTGCCTGGAGAATTCCACGGACAGAGGCACCTGGCGGGCTACAGTCCATGGGGTTGCAAAGAGTCAGACAAGACTGAGTGATTAACACTAGCGTTTAACCTCAGATTCCTTAATGACCAGCATTCCCTCATGTTTTGAAGACAAGGCTTTTTCTTAGCAAGACATGAATTTTCTCAAGATTTTCCCTCCACCTTCCTTCCTGGTACCTAGGCCCATACATAGGCTTGCTGCTGCTGCTGCTGCTGCTGCTAAGTCACTTCAGTCATGTCTGACTCTGTGTGACCCCATAGACGGCAGCCCACCAGGCTCTTCCGTCCCTGGGATTCTCCAGGCAAGAACACTGGAGTGGACTGCCATTTCCTTCTCCAATGCATGAAAGTGAAAAGTGAAAGTGAAGTCGCTCAGTCGTGTCCGACTCTTAGCAACCCCATGGACTGCAGCCCACCAGGCTCCTCCATCCATGGGATTTTCCAGGCAAGAGCAGTGGAGTGGGGTGCCATTGCCTTCTCTGATACATAGGTTTATGCAACAACAAAACCAGGCCATTGTTGTACTGGGCCTTTTAAAGAAGGAAAGGCATGATATCTCATAGGAATTACAGAATCTAACAAGCATGTACCAGTAGGAACTGAGACCATGCATGGCCCTGCAAATGAGGGTGCACAGTCAAGGAGGTGAAGCATAAGTTTATCAATCAAGAAACTACCAGCATACAGGATTTAACACCCTTGTAAAGATTTTGGGAGATAGACCAGCTGCTTCTAGGGCAGCTTCTACATGGACCATACATTTACATTTCTCAAACCAAAGCTATGGCAGCTGTCTTTCCCTCCAAAGAGATATAAAGTGACATCCTTCAGAACATCCCAATTGTCCACTATGTTGATAACATCATGCTAATTGGAGAAGATAAGGAAAAAGTAATTATTCATGGCAGGCCTTGGTAAGACAAAAGAGCTCCAGAAGGGAGAGAGAATCTCAGAAGTTTCAAGGACCCACCACATTCATAAAATTTTAGGGTTCAGTATCTAGGGCATTCCAAGACACCCAATGAAAACAAATAATCACTTCTTGCACTTGCATTTCCCAACATGAAGAAGGAAGCAAACAGCCTAGGAGACCTCTTTAGATCATGAAAGTGAAAGTGATAGTTGCTCAGTCTTGTCTGACTTTTTGCAACCCCATGGACTGTAGCCCACCAAGCTCCTCTGTCCATGGAATTCTCCAGGCAAGAAGACCGGACAGTGGGTTGCCATTCCCTTCTTCAGGGCACCTTCCTGACCTAGGGATTGAACCTGGGTCTCATGCATTGCAGGAAGATTCTTTACCATCTGAGCCACTAGGGAAGCCCCTTCAGATCATGGAGACAGCATCTTCCACAACTGAGCATAAGCCAAGACTCATTCTGCGTGCCATGAAATGCTGCCAACTTTGAGTGTGGCCAGAGCAATGGAAATGACTTTGCAGTAGATCCCAGCAGTGGTGCAAGTACCTCTGCCTCTCAAAGCATACAACCTGACAAATGCTATGGTAATGGAAACACTAATGGTACAAAAGGATGCTGTTAGATTTATGAAAAATCCTCATGCAAGAATCACAATGCAAACCGTCAGTCATCGGTTTTGGAACGAAGCCATGGCACCTGCAGCAGAAATTTATACTCTGCTAGGACATAAAGTGACCATGTAGGTGGAAGAGCCCATCCTGAGCTGATTTCTGTCAGATCCACCAAAGCCTATGATTAAGAAATGCAAGAGGAAATAGAAAGTTGGCATGATGCATGTGGAATCAAGAATAAGCAAGGCTGGACAGAACAGTGAACTATAAGAGCAGCTAGTCTAGACACCTGCACCAGCCACCTCTGTCTCACCAGTGCCTGTCCCTCAGGCCCCACTGGAAATCCATTATCACTAGCTGCTGGGAGATAAAAAGTTTGGGTTGGCTTAATATCCTGGTGTAAGACAAGAATGAGGGGAAATCCTCCCAGTGGGCAAAACTCCCAGTGACCAGTGACCTGGTCATCCACTTTCCTTGGAAAGAGAAGTTGCCTGAACACAGCTTAGAAAATACACAGAATCATAGGCAATGGCAAATGGCTTGGCAAGCTAGTCAGGAATCTGGAGGAAGAAAGACTGGAAAATCAGGAACAAAGAGATCTGGGATAGACACACGAATGTGTTCATATGGAAATGAGCACCAAGTGTGACAATTTTCATATCATATAGTAATGTTCCCTAAAAGGAGCAGCTAGAGGGTAAATATTATCCTGCCAGGTAGACAACCAGAATATATAAAAGACTCCTATTAATCAATAATAAAAAAAGATAACCCAGTTAAGCTTCTCTGGTGGCTCAGATGGTAAAGAATCCTCCTGCAATGCGGAAGACCCAGGTTCCATCCCTGACCTGGGAAGATCCCCTAGAGAGGGATTGGCAACCTACTCCAGTATTCTTGCCTAGTTCCTCATAGGCAGAGGAACCTGACAAGCTACAGTTCATGGGGTCACAAAGAGTTGGACATGACTGAGTGGCTAACAAATACATAGCCAAATTAGAATGGGAGAAAAGACTGGAACAGAGATTTCATAAAAAAAGATAAATGAATGTCCAGCAAGTACATGAAAAAGTGCTTAGTGTCACTAGTTATCTGGAAAGTACACATGAAATCAACACCAACAAAAAAGACTAAAATTGAAAGGACAGGACAATAATATAGAGCTAAAACTTGTATGCGTTGCAGTGGATGTGTAAATAACACAACCACTTTGGAAAAATTGATAATGAAGTTTTTTACTTAGATAAATATGTACCTGGCCTTTAACCACAAATCTCTATTCTAACTATTTATGCAAGGGACATGACAATATATTTCCACAAAAGGGATCACATATCAGTATTCATAGAAGCTCCATTCACAGTTTCCCAAAGCTGGAAATAACCCAAATATCAATAAGATTTGATAAGTAGGTATGATATATTTATACAATGGAATATTACACAGAAATAGAAAAGAATGACTATCTGATATCTTAATAACATGGTTGAATCTGAAAACAAACAAAAACATGAAGCCAGACACCAAAAATATGCATTGTATAATTCCATTCAAATCATGTTTGAAAAGACATAAAGTTGATCTTTGGTGATATAAATCAGAACAGTCATTGTCTATGAGAGGACTGGAATGATTGGAGGTGGGGTGACAGTATTTTCTAGGGTAATGGAAATACTCTGTATTTTATTTGTGTGCTTAGGATCTATACGTTTTACTGTACATGAATTTTTACCTTAAAATAATTCAAAATAAAAAGTATAATTCAATGTCTTAAATTAGTTCTCTGATTTTAATTTCTGTCACTCATTCTGCTCCCGTCCCATTGACCCCTTGTCGTTCCTCATCTTTTGTACTTGTTGTTCTTTCTGTCTGAAAACCATTTTTCTCTTGGAGAGCTATACTCTCTGAGCTTTGTATGCCTATATGAGTTTTTGTTCCCTCATTTAATTTCGATCTGTATTCAAATAGGGACCTCAAGTCAAAGGAGTCCAGCCTTGCTGTCTTATATAAAATAGATTACTTACTGTGATCACAGTCTATACTCATTTCCTGCTTCATTTTCTTCTCTTTCTTAACACTCATCACCACTTGTATATATTGTGAGAACAGAGGCTTGCTTCTGTTGTCCCCTGCTAAATCACAACCTGGTACACAGTAGGCTCTCTGCAAATATTTGTCGAAGTGTTGTTACCCTGAATATATTTTCAAGCTCACCATACTGAGAAATCCAAGGTATATTCTGTCAAAAGGGATATATTTTAGGTAAGGGCTCTATCCTCGCTGTAAATGAATCCTGAGATAACTTATTGGATTACTGGATTTCTCAGCAGGCTCCAAACAAGATTATCTGACTTCATTTGTGTTTTTTGGAAAGTTTGTGATAAGGAAAGCAAAGGAATCAAGTATCAAAACAGCTTTTACCCTCTCCTCCTTGGAGAATTCTGACAATTTTCTGCCAGGGAAAGGAAGAGTGTCAAGATGTCACTTTATACATAGATAGATTATGGTACAGTCAAATGATTTAAAGAGCTACGGGGTAAATTTAAAACAGAGGAGATCTTAGAGATCATTTAATGGAGACATCTAGCAGGACCTTCTTGCTAGAATTTATTATTTGATTACAACATCAAAGATCTTACAGTTAATTGCTAGTGTATTCAGCTATGTCACTAATAATCTGCTCACCCTCACATTAACATAAACTTGAATTGCTTGAATTTTTCATGAATTCACTCAATCAATGAATAAGATTGAAGGGAGTTTGGGCTTCCTGTGGGGCAAAGACAGCTGTTCCATTGAAAATGAAATTTAGATAAACACACAAGCAGGTTAATAACTTTGGAATAAGAAAATGAGGGAATTGCCTAATCATATTTTCTTTTATATTATTTATAACTTTGTCTTAAATGTCTATTATCTTTATTTCTTGGTATTATTTAGATATAGATATATACTAAAGGCAGTCATAATTTTGACCTGGTCAGGTGAAAATGAAAGTGAAAGTGAAGTCACTCAGTTGTGTCCGACTCTTTGAGACCCCGTGGACTGTAGCCCACGAAGCTTCTCCGTCCATGGGATTCTCCAGGCAAAAATACTGGAGTGGGTTACCATTTCCTCCTGCAGGGGATCTTCCCGACCCAGGGATCGAATCCGGGTTTCCCACATTGGAGGCAGACGCTTTAACCTCTGAGCCATCAGGGAAGCCCAGTCAGGTATTCCTACCTGTCTTATTTTCTTTTCAAAGAGCATATTTTCAGAGTAATATTTCTGTTTTAAAACAGTCATCTCACCATGATCATCTTTTGAAGATAGAAAGGTGTTTATAACTTATTATATTCTGTATTTTAGAATTTCCACATATCTCATCAAGAAGTTTCTGTCAATTGCTGAGTTTGGTTCAGTTTTCAATAAAGGGGTTCCTGGAGTGGAAATGAGAAAGCAAAATTATAAACTCTTTCCCAAACCCAGAACTCCTGTTGTGTCTAAAATTATCTTCAATTCTTGAAATCATCAACCTAAGAGAGTTTAACAACCTCTCACTAGTCCAAATTAATTTTATCACAATTTACACTTAGGCTTTAATTTCCCTAAGCTCAGTTATGGCTGGTGTGAAGTCCTTCATCACATTTTTGCTTGTCACCACTGCTCTGCTGCAGATGGCCATGTCATGCGTGGCAAATGCAATTTTGTGATTCACCATTCTTTGACAAAAGTTGGCACATTTGTCCCGTGGTTTCCCTGGGGGATTAGTTCCCAGACACGACCCATCCCAGATACCAAAATCTGTGAATGCTCAGTTCAGTTCAGTTCAGTTCAGTCGCTCAGTCATGTCCGACTCTTTGCGACCCCATGGACTGCAGCACGCCAGGCTTCCCTGTCCATCGCCAACTCCCCGAGTTTACTCAAACTCATGTCCATTGAGTCAGTGATGCCATCCAGCCATCTCATCCTCTGTTGTCCCCTTCTCCTTCTGCCTTCAATCTTTCCCAGCTTCAGGACCTTTTCAAATGAGTCAACTCTTCACATCAGGTGGCCAAAGTATTGGAGTTTCAGCTTCAACATCAGTCCTTCCAGTGAACATTCGGGACTGATTTCCTTTAGGATGGACTGGTTGGATCTCCTTGAAGTCTAAGGGACTTTCAAGAGTCTTCTCCAACACTACAGTTCAAAAGCATCAATTCTTCGGTGCTCAGCTTTCTTTATGGTCCAACTCTCATATCCATACATGACTACCAGAAAAACCACAGCCTTGACTAGACAAACCTTTTTTGGCAAAGTAACGTCTCTACTTTTTGATATGCTGTCTAGGTTGGTCATAACTTTTCTTCCAAGGAGCAAGTGTCTTTTAATTTCATGGCTGCAGTGAATGTTCAAGTCCCTTATATAAGATGCCCTTGCATAGAGAACTTTTCAGGTCAGCACAGCATCTACCACCTACCTCTTCCCTCCTCACAAGCTGAAGGAAGCATCCTTGCTCCTCTCGAGGGCTCCTCCATCTCTTAGAGATTTCTGTTCCCAGTCATCTCCATGGCTGTCCTACATAAACACTTTCTTCCTCTCTGCTGATCTCTCAGTGAGAGATTAGACATGAAGTGAGGTGATAATGAATTAACTCTTTTCCTCTTCTCCTATAAATATGAACCCATTTCTCTGCTCTCCACAGAAAAACTTCTTGGGAAAGGTGACTCCAATTCTCTTTCCACTTACTCCTTAACTCACCCCGCTATGGCTTTCTGCCTTCCTCAGTCTGCTGCTTTTGTCAAGGTCGCCAGTGATCTTATTGCCAAATCCTGTGACCATGTCTATTGCAAAAGACCTGCCTATGCCCTGAACTTACCAGACTTTTCAAATATATTCAACACATCTCTGATCACGCTCTGCTTTTTGAAACCTTTTTGGGTTGTACCTGCCATTGCTTTATATTCCCCTGATTTTCCTTCTCACTGGCTGTACTCACCAGCCTTTATTTTAAAAATGTTGTTCTTTCATTATCCGACTTTTAAATGTCAGCACACAGCAGGCCTCAGTCCTGAATCCTATTTTCTCTGCACAGTTTTCTCAAATGATTATGATCTAGTCCCATCAGTTTCATACCATCTAGATGTTACAAGAATCAAGTTTATATGTCCAGTGCTGACTCCTTCCTTGGTCTTCAGATTCATGTGTCAAATTGCCTGCTTGACCTCTCCACCAATGTCTCCAGGACCTCTCAAACATACCATGGTCAGAGCAGAACTTTTAATTTTTCATCCTATGAATTGTTTTTTTCAGTCTTCCCCCATCCTAGAAAGCGGCACTATTTTAGAAAATGAGACCGCCTCGAAATGATCAAGCTAGAGACCTGTGAGTCCATCTTGACTTATCCCCCTTCAGTACCACAACATTCATTTCATGAGCAAAGTCCACTGCTCCTACCAACCAATGACTCTCAGGCTGAAGTCCTCCTAGTTGAAGCATACCAGCTCTAATTGGATTACTGCCAAGTGGTTTCCCTGATTCGACTCTTGCCCCTAGCCCATGCTCCAAACAGAGTGAACTGCTGAAAATGTAAATGAGAACATCCTGCTTGTCTGCTTGAAAACCCTCACTGAAAATGCAAAAAAGGAGATTCCAACTTAAAGTGAGATGAAATCCACTTTCCTACCTTAGTCTGCTAGGGCTCACAAAGCCTGCCTTAGGCACTATCTCTGTGCTCACCTTACTTCTGTCTTTATATAACATTGCTTCAGAAACATGGAATCCTCTAGAAATTTTCCTGCCTCAAAGCTTTGCGCTTACTCTGCTTGCAACATTGTTTCCAAGACTTTCCCTGCTGGGCTCCTTCCTCATCCTTTAATTCTATCTAGAGGAGATTCTACCAATGGAACCCCCATTTGCTCACCATATTCCTGTCTTTGTTTTTTTCTTAGCACTTGCCATCCAGTATTTATGTTTTCCATAAATCTATTGATGACGTGTACACACCACACAAAGGCAGATACTTTGTTCACCTCTTTCATCAAAATATTCATAGTAGCTCAGTACCAGTCAAAAACAACTCAGTAAATACTTGAACAAAAAAGTGAATAATTAAATCTAATAGGTTCATCTTTCTCCTTAACATTCTTTTTTATTCTCTGGTTGAATAATTCAAAGTTATTTCCCATTCTCTCCCCAAAGATGTTGTAATACAGTTACATCATTCTGTGCTCCAAGGTCCCTGAACCTAAATTATTGACAACCTGAATTTATTTATATGTATTGTATCTATTAGAAACACTTTTACTTGCAGGAAATTGAATTCCTGGCAAATGATTTACATTTGCATATAACTACAAAATTAGAGATACCAGGGGAATATGTCATGCAAAGATGGGCTCAATAAAGGACAGAAATGGTATGGACTGAATAAAAGCATGAGATATTAAGAAGAGGTGGCAAGAATACACAGAAGAACTGTACAAAAAGGATATTCACAACCCAGATAATCATGATGGTGTGCTCACTCATCTAGAGCCAGACATCCTGGAATGTGAAGTCAAGTGGGCCTTAGAAAGCATCACTACGAACAAAGCTAGTGGAGGTGATGGAATTCCAGTTGAGCTCTTTCAAATCCTGAAAGATGATGCTATGAAAGTGCTGCACTCAATATGCCAGCAAATTTGGAAAACTCAGAAGTGGCCACAGGACTGGACAAGGTCAGTTTTCATTCCAATCCCAAAGAAAGGCAATGCCAAAGAATGCTCAAACTACTGCACAATTGCACTCATCTCACATGCTAGTAAAGTAATGCTCAAAATTCTCCAAGATAGGCTTCAGCAATACGTGAACCATGAACTTCCAGATGTTCAAGCCGGTTTTAGAAAAAGAAGAGGAACCAGAGATCAAATTGCCAACATCCACTGGATCATGGAAAAAGCAAGAGAGTTCCAGAAAAACATCTATTTCTGCTTTATTGACTATGCCAAAGCCTTTGACTGTGTGGATCACAATCAACTGTGGAAAATTCTGAAAGAGATGGGAATACCAGACCACCTGACCTGCCTCTTGAGAAACCTATATGCAGGTCAGGAAGCAACAGTTAGAACTGGACATGGAACAACAGACTGGTTCCACATAGGAAAAGGATTACATCAAGGCTGTATATTGTCACCCTGCTTATTTAACTTATATGCAGAGTACATCATGAGAAACACTGGGCTGGAAGAAGCACAAGCTGGAATCAAGATTGCCAGGAGAAATATCAGTCACCTCAGATATGCAGAAGACACCACCCTTATGGCAGAAAGTGAAGAGGAACTAAAAAGCCTCTTGATGAAAGTGAAAGAGAAGAGTGAAAAAGTTGGCTTAAAGCTCAACATTCAAAAAACGAAGATCATGGCATCTGGTCCCATCCCTTCATGGCAAATAGATGGGGAAACAGTGGAAACAGTGTCAGACTTTATTTTTGGGGGCTCCAAAATCACTGCAGATGGTGATTGCAGCCATGAAATTAAAAGATGCTTACTCCTTGGAAGGAAAGTTATGACCAAGCTAGACAGAATATTCAAAAGCAGAGACATTGCTTTGCCAGCTAAGGTCCGTCTATTCAAGGCTATGGTTTTTCCAGTGGTCATGTATGGATGTGAGACTTGGACTGTGAAGAAGGCTGAGCGCTGAAGAATTGATGCTTTTGAAGTGTGGTGTTGGAGAAGACTCTTGAGAGTCCCTTGGACTGCAAGGAGATCCAACCAGTCCATTCTGAAAGAGATCAGCCCTAGGTGTTCATTGGAAGGATTAATGCTGAAGCTGAAACTCTAATACTTTGGCCACCTCATGTGAAGAGTTGCTTCATTGGAAAAGACCCTGATGCTGGATGGGATTGGGGGCAGGAGGAGAAGGGGACGACCGAGGGTGAGATGGCTGGACGGCATCACCAACTCAATGGACATGAGTTTGAGTGAATTCCGGGAGTTGGTGATGGACAGGGAGGCCTGGCGTGCTGCGATTCATGGGGTCGCAAAGAGTTGGACACAACTGAGCAATTGAACTGATAACTACAGGTCCAAAGGAGGGTGATGGCTGCAGTGATGTCTGGCTTAAGGTTGGCATCTAATTCTCTCGCCTTGCCTCTTCTGGTCCCATGATAGGCACTGCAGTTCCAAGCATCACACAATTATATTCAGTGCCTGACAGCAAGGGCAGCACAAGGGAAAGAAAGCTTCTCCACTTCCTTGGCCATTATTGAAGGAAAAAAATCCTTTCCAGAAACCTTGGACAAACTTCTGCTGGCATGTCATTGGCCAGAAGCGGCTCACACAGCCACCTGCAGAAATATTAGTAGAAGCAGGTATTTTAGGACTAAGGAAGAAGGAGGGAATGGCTTCTGATGGACAATGAAGAATAAGGGCTATAAACTACCCCAAGGTTAGGCTAGTCCAGTCTTCCTTTTCTGGCTTTGCTTAGTGAAGGCAGCAGATGGCAATTGCCGCAGTTTCCACTCCACTAGCAAACTTGCCATGTTTTCAACACATGAGCATTGTGATGGAAGAAGCCGGGGAAGCCTTGTACCTTCTCCACTCTCGTAACACATATTGCCTCTGTGACGTGAAAGTCACTCAGTCACATCCGACTCTTTGTGAACCCATAGACTATACCATCCATGGACTTCTCCAGGCCAGAATACTGGGGTGGGTAGCCATTCCCTTCTCCAGGCGATCTCCCCAGCCTAGGGATGGAACCCAGGTCTCCCTCATTGCAGGTGGCTTCTTTACCAGCTGAGCCACCAGCCAAGTCCTAAATTGTTGATTCTGTCATTTCCATCAAGTTCGGGGCTGAAATTAAAATGTCATCAAGGCCAGGCTCTCTCTGGAGAGACTCGAGGAGAATCTGCTTCTTGCTTCTTCCAGCTTCCGGTGGGTATTGGCTTTCCTGGGCTTGTGGTCATATCATTCCAATCTCTACCTCCATCTTCCCATCACCTTTTCCTATGTCTCTCTGTAGTCACATCTTCCTCCCCCTTATATTTCCATGTATGCATGCATATACATGTGGTCACTTCTAGGGCCACCTGGATAATCTCCACATCTCAAGATCCTCAACTTAATCACACCTACAAAGTCACTTTCTGCCATATAAGAAGACATTTACAGGTTCCAGAGATTAGGACCAGATATCTGTGGAAGCTAGGCTTCCGTGGTAGTGCAGATGGTAAAGAATCTGCCTGCAATGCAGCAGACCTGGGTTCAATCCCTGGGTCAAGAAGATCCCCTGGAAAAGGGAATGGCAACCCATTCCAGTGTTATTGCCTGGAGAATCCCATGGACAGAGGAACCTGGTGGACTACAGCCCATGGAGTCACAAAGAATTGGACACAACTGAGTGAATAACACACACACACATATCTGTGAAAGTCATGATTCAGACATGCACAGTACATTATACTTCATATAATTCACACAGCCATAATACAGTTATTTCCATTTACTGATGAGGAAATGGAGACAGGGAGAATATGCAATTTTCCCAAGAACAAATAGTCATTAAATGGCAGTATCTGGATTTGAACCCAAGTTCTATCATTCCTATTGAAGTACTTTCCCAGCTGAAGGTGCCAAGACAGAGATCAAATGAAAATTAAAGTTTTCTCCTAGATTATGGAATTTCCCTCACTTTCTCATATTTGGCAGGACTCATTGTTCTAGAGTGTACTTTATCCTTTCATACATACAATCAATTTAAGTGCAGGGCTTTTAGAGTAATGTGAGAAAAGTATGCTGTACAAACTGTATTCTGTTGAGATATTTACTGAATGAATGGACGTTCAACCAATCCATCAAAGGAACACCACTGTCAGCAATAAGCAGTAAATAAGCCAGGCACTCCTTATCATCTTTAACAATGAAGACAGACCCTTCTAGAAAAGCTTTCTAGATTCTATACTCTCAATATTTCAGCCAGTTAAACCTTCTTCAGCCATTCATAGATCCCAGGAGAAGGTTTTCTAGATCTAACATCCTATGGCATCAGATTTGTCACACTTCTGGCAGACAATCGTGGAACCCTTGGGCTATGGAGACCAGAAGATTTTTGCCCCTTGAAATGTTTGACCCATCTATCTCTGCATCTTGCTCAGGGCAGGCTGTTTAAACCCATCTGTGTGCATGTTCTAGGGGTCCTTCCAGAAAGCTATCTATACCCTTCTCAAAGTCTACATTCTTTATAGCACCTTTTTAGTGAAATCACTTTTTATTCCTCTCCCCTGTAAACCTAAACAAATATCATAGTTCTTCACATCACCACACTCTGAGGGTCAGGTCACTTGGCCCAAAGGCTACATCTTCCTTCCACAAAATCTCGTTCTCCCTTGGCCAGACTAGCATGAGAGCTCACATGCACTTCAGTTTATAGCCTGAAGCTGTCCTACCAGTTCTGAGACACCACAGGTATTGCTATTCTACAAAATACTGGAAGGATGTATTCAAAGAATAATAATCATAGAATTAAAATATTTTTAAAATATATGTGGGTAGGTGCAATATGACAGTTCTTCATATATTTCTGGTCAGCCTGTAAATTAATGTAACCCTTTAAGAAAACAACTTGACATCATGTATCACAAATCTTAGACATATTAATGATCTCTGATCTAAGAATTCTATTGCATAAGTTGCTGTAGGTGAAGGTGCTGTAACTGATTCCAAACATGTAAATGGTTTAAACACAAAAGTTAAGTTCTCAGTTATGTGAGTACTGAGGTAACCTGGTTAGGGTGACTTTCCTAGACAACCTGACTTAGAGATAGATGACTTAGAAACGAGGAGACTTCTTTCTAAATGCATTTCTAAAACTTTTCTAAAGCATTGTCATCCCCTATGCCACCATCATCTGCATCTGGCAAACAGAAGAGGAAAGAGAAAACAGGGAAGCTACATTCACTTAAACATTTAACCCAGAGGTGACAGAAATAACTCTCCCCACCTTCCACTGGTGAAAACTCATCATTCACCTAACCGAAAGAGAGCTTGGGAATGTAATCAAACTATGTACTCTGATGCAAGAGGATCTAATCTTTTGTTGATTAATGAACAGCCTCTGCCACATTAATTTTTCAAAAGAAATAAAACAATATAAAAGAAAAACCAATGTAGTGGGGATATAGACCCAGAACTCAGACTACATAAGTGTCAAGGACAGATAGATATATCCAGATTTGAATGTTGACTTCTGGTCTTCATAGACTTCCCTGGTGGCATAGACAGTAAATCGTCTGTCTACAATGTGAGAGACCTGGGTTCAATCTCTGAGTCATGAAGATCCCCTGGTGAAGGAAATAGCAACCCACTCCAGTACTCTTGCCTGGAAAATCCCATGGATGGAGGATCTTGTTAGGCTACAGTCCATGGGGTCACAAAGAGTTGGACACGACTGAGCAACTTCACTTCCCTCACTTTTTCTGGTCCTCATAAGTTGGAGCTATTAGTTAAGTTACACGTTGTCTAATTTTTAGTTGAGATAATCATCTCTCAAGGGGATTTGAAACTTAATTGGAATTTACTCTATTTAAAACACTTACTAAAGGAATTGTTACAGTTATTGCTTGATGGGCTTCCCAGGTGACTCTAGTGGTAAAGAACATGCCTGCCAATGCAGGAGATGCAAGAAACGCAGGTTTGATCCCTGGGTTGGGAAGATCCCCTGGAGGAGGGCATGGCAACCCACTTCAGTATTCTTGCCTGGAGAATCCCATGGACAGAGGAGCCTGCCAGGCTATGGTCCATAGAGTGGCACAGAGTCAGACATGACAGAAGTGACTTAGTACACATGTATGCAATTGCACGGAATCTCTTGTTCATCTTCCCTGCAGGTAAACACAACAGAATCTAAACATGTTGCCAATTGTCAAAGATTTTCGTACTGCTCATCCAGGCTTCAGTTCAGTTCAGTCGCTCAATCATGTCCGACTCTTTGTGACCCCATGAATCGCAGCACGCCAGGCCTCCCTGTCCATCACCAACTCCCGGAGTTCACTCAGACTCACGTCCATCGAGTTGGTGATGCCATCCAGCCATCTCATCCTCTGTCATTCCCTTCTCCTCCTGCCCCCAATCCCTCCCAGCATCAGAGTCTTTTCCAATGTATCCAGGCTTAAGTATCTGCTAATTTAGATAATGACTACAGTCCATCAGTTAATAGTATTTACAACAAAACCATGTGGCCAGCACTTAGAAGGTCAGTCATTAGCTAATGTGAGTCATTTCCAGATGATAGAGAGATCATTTATATTGTCTGTATGAATTTCACTTGAATAATACGGCATCTCCCAGGGTTGACCCTAACAGTAGATACTGGTGGCTTCTTATATGTCGACTTACTGAAAGACTCTGAAAAAGCCTACTCATTCTTCACAGCTGATGAGGTATGGACTGAAAGAACTCTAAGCTTGAGGGAGGCATGAGAGAGATGTAAGAAAGAGAAGAGTCAGAAAAGATTAGGAGAACAGAAATTGATCAAATTAAAGTCTACTTGAATCAGAATAGGTGAGAGTTTATGCTGCAGTAACAGACAACCCCTAGTATAATACTTAACCCAATAAATAATTTTTCCTTGTGTACATTACATATTCAGAATGGGTTAGAGAAGGCTCTGACCAATGAAGTTATTTGGGAGGTGAAAGCTTCTGTGATCAGAGCCTTCTCCCTAAGTTGGTATACATCATTTCTGACCACACTTGGTTGTCCCCAGCAAATCCCATGGCCACATATAACTGACAGACTTTCCATGATATGCCTGGAAAGGAATTGGCGATCTTTGGCAAAGAGCATAGTGACTACCTAAAACCGTCACTCTGTTTCTAAAAATGTTGGTTCAATGGTTCACTCTTTGCCCCACAAAGAGATTACATTTACCCTTACTCCAAGAAAGATAATCCAAAAATCCTACTCATAGGACTTCCCTGGTGGGCCAGTGGTTCAGACTCCAGGTTTCCAAAGTAGGGAGCATGAGTTTGATCCCAGGTTGGGGAACTAAATAAACTGAATATTGTGTGGTAGAACCAAAAAAAAAAAAAAAAAAAAAAGAAATCCCACTCAGTCATGGCATTAAGCTCAATATCTTGGATCTCTGCATTGTAGTCATCAGTTTCTACTTCAAATGTGGATGTAGCTACTCTACAAGTTAACTTTAGTAGCTTTGGATGTAGCTACTCTACAAGTTAACTTTAACTCAACAAGTTAAAGTCCAGCACACACATACCATACATTAGGGCATGCATGGGCTAATGCTGGCAGCACCAGGAGGCTGGTTCAGGAAGTTAAGATCTGCTGAAAAATACTGGTTTAGTGGTAATTCTTCTGTGACTTTTACCAATGAACATGATCAGTCAGGCATTTTATTCATGCTAAACTAAGGCAATACCTGGAAAAGATAGACACAAGGGCCTTCCAATACTCAATACTTTGCCAAATTAATATGATGAAGTTAAAACTCCTATGTAGTCTGTATGAAGATAATGACACAGTTTACTTTTATCCCAGGCATGTCTATAGCTTTCCAGATCTGCAAAATTAAATTCCCTTGTGGGGCTGACTAAATTTAAACTCCAGACTCCTTTAGCAAATGTATTTCTCATCTATTTCCACCCCATCTTCTTCCCTCCTTGTCCTGCCTGTGTGGTCTATAAGCCCCTGAGCTCATTTGGACTGAAGTCTAGTGTCTGTGCTTCTGGCATCTAGTTTGTTTGGTCCCAACTGATTTTTCCCCTACTGAAGATAGATCTATAAAAAGAAAGGGAATATTTTTTTTACAAGGATGGGGAATTTTCACAGAGCAACTCTTTTCATTAACTGATGGCACAATTGGCTGAAAAATAAACTATAGATGAGAAAGTATGGGGCTATTTTTTAATATGTGTATTAAACTTCAAGAGGAGGGACACCAGGAAATAATGAAATAACCCTGAAAGAAGTACAGACTGCCAAACACCACGGGGAATAAGCAATTGAAAAGAAAAACACACAGGGACCCTTTAAACAGAAGTCAGTGAAGGAGACTCGCTCCTGCTGTCAAAGCATGATCTTTGCACTAGCAGCATGGGGATCATCTGGGAATTTGTTAGAGATGCAGAATCTTGAGTCTTGAAACTTACAAAATGAGAGTCTGCGTCTTAAATACATCACCTGGTGATTCACGTCTGTTGGTGCTGGCACTCATCTAAATGACAGTGATGAAAAGTTCTTAAAATGAAACAATATAATTGTTCCCATATTCTTACATTCAGAAGAACATCGAACACAGTGCCTGACAACTAGTTGGTTTTCATGACTATTTATCATGAAGATCAAACTCTCCCTTTTGGACTAGAAGTATTTCTTTTGCTGTGTAGAATGTAATTGCTGAGATACAGTTTATGTGGATGGCTATCAATGAACATGAAATCTGAAAAAACAATTTTACATAGAGGAGTGTCTTACCATTGTGTTCTTACATATTCCTGTAAATGTACCCATGCGTAAATCAGGTGTACAAATATGTAAAATGTATTATAAATTAAAAAGTATAACCTTTGCCACATAAGCATCTTTATACAATAAACAGCACTTGGACACAGGGAAGTTAAGTGTATCCAAGGTCACATACCGTATAAGTGGCAGAATATGGAACAGAATCTAGTTCCTGTGATCATAATCTTACATTATATCTAATAACTTTGAGGCTTAAATATTTTAGTTAAGATTAATTACAGTAGTAGTCCATGAGGAATTTCAAACAACAATCAAATTACAATTTCAGTGGTATGGTTTCAAGGTCATGTTCTTCTGGAATTTTAAACTAACACATGAAAATTTCATCTTCAGTTTAGAAATGTTTTTCCATTAATTATAATCATATATTGTTAATGTTTGTTATGACTATGGGCTTACTCTTCTACTTTCTAAATAATTTGGTGTAATTTTAATTTAAACATTAAGGTTTTACCTCAGGGAAATTTTAATTTCACAAAATGTTATCAAAATTTTAAATCTGAAAGCTTTTGTTATACTTAAGTTGCTTTAATCTATTCAACTTTTGTAATGGAAACCATAAAATATAAAATGGTAAAACTAATTTAGTATTTTCCAAGTGTTATCACTATGCCATACTTTTTGTGTACCAGTAAAGTTCCTTTTCTTTAAAATGTTAATATATATTAGCTTCAAATTTTATTAGGCATAGTAGCTTATTATTTACATCCATTACATCTATGTGAGTTATGATTGCAATATAAAAATATCCATGCTCATGCAAGGTAAAATTCAAAGATAAGTTTAATACAGGGTTAACGAGTTTTGCTATTCTAGCCATATGCCTGCATGCTAACTCACTTCAGTTGTGTCTGACTCTATGAGACCCTATGGACTGCAACCTACTAGGCTCCTCCGTCCGTGGAATCCTCTAGGCAAGAATACTGAAGTGAGCTTCTGCGCCCTCCTCCAGGGGATCTTCCCGCCCCAGGGATCAAGCTTGCTTCTGCCTGCATTGGCAGGTGGGCTCTTTACCACCAGCACCCCGTGGGAAGCCCTTTCTAGCCACATACTCAGTGTTAAATATTCTTTCTCAATAAAAAGTGAGTTTTCTGCACGTGTACATGTTCTCTCATAATCTGTGGCTTGAATTTTCATCTTCTTAACAATAAATTTAGAGAAACATATGGTCTCAATTTGAACTGAATTAGAGATATTAGCCATCTTCATAGTTAGTGTTTTGGTTCTGTTCAACTGTTTCACATCCTGAGTTCATAATCTCCCATTATCTAAAAATTTTATTGTTTTTCCTTTCACACCGAGATTTGCAATCAACTTGTACTGATTTTTGGTTGTGGCATGATGCCAAAACAAGTTTCATTTTCTTCCCACATGGATATCCAATTTTCTTAACATAATATTTTGAAATCAATATAATTTTCCCACCACTCTTTAGTGCTACTTTTCTCATAAATCAGAAATTTACATGCATACAGGTATGTTTATGACTTCCCTATTTTCTTTTTTATTTTATTTTTCTGTTTGTGATGCTATGATAATATCATAAGTAATTTAACTGTATAATAAACCTTTAATTAAAAATTGAATTTACTTAATAGAAGGATATTCAGATTTACCATTTTCTTTTGCATCAGCTTAAGTAAGTTGTATTTTTCTGAAGATGTGACATACATTTAACTAACGTCCTAGAAAGGAAAAAGGAGAGAGAGAGAAAGAATGGGACAAAAGGAATATTTAAAGAGATAACAACTAAGAATTTCCTAAAACTGATGAAGAGCTTCAGTCACTAGATTCAAGAAACTCAGATATTAATCAAGATAAGTTTAAGCTAGTGGAAGATAAATAGGAAGATGTTTAAAGAAGTAATAACAGTTGAGAAAGGAAAAGCAAAGAGATACACTATGTAGAAAGTAGCAAGATGGTAAATTTTAATTCAAATACTATTGATACTGGTTATAATTTTAAATACTAATTACATTAAATGTAAATTACTAAGTGCTAGGGTTGGGATTTTTCAGAACATCTCAGATATCTTAAAGCTATTCTATAGTCTCTGCAGAAGCTCATTCATTCCGTTTACCCTAACTTCTAGAATGTAATTTTTGTGCCTTAATTTTTAGCATTGGGGGTGTATAAGGTTCCCCATCATTGATGGGCTCTGGAGGATAACTTTTGTCCCATATCCTCCCAATTTCTTCCATAGTGTCGCTCAGCTTCCCTACCACAACTTCAGGGCTGATCAGAGACCCCTGGACCAAAATCCCAAAGAGATGCTGCATGTCTCTGCATTTGTGTCAAGACTTAATTCTCATTATTTCTGTCTTCTCAGCCACGAATTGTTTTACTGTCTTGTTAGGATAGTGATCTTTTCAAATAAATGTTTTATAACAAATTTTATGCAAGTTTTCTAGCTGATTTCAGTGAGAAGAGTGGTCTTAATTACCTAATTTGCTACTACCAGCAAAGATAATTCCCCTCTTGCTTCTCACGTGCATAAAGGCTATCATTTCATCTCTTTGTAATCTAGTTTAAATGGCTTATTTATTTCTTAAACTTATTAAAACTGAGAGTTTTAATAGAATAGCATAAGATCTCATGGAAAGTCAGAATCTCTGAATTCAATCAATAATATTTTATTTAATATTTATAAGTCAAGCATTTAACAGGTTCATGGTATGCAATGCCTTATACCCAATTCTATCAATATTAAAACAGGCATAAATTTTATGCAAACATGTTTAACATCAACTTCCTTTACCTTAGCTAACACTAAGGAAAAACATACGGAGCACAAATAAAATATTGGGGTTATGGGGAAAGTGGACACCAAATATTTATAGCTTAGAAGAAACAAGATAGGAATACTATGAAGCTAAAAGGAAGGGTAGAAATCAAGGTAGATATGTGTAGAAGACAGATTCCACTATCTCTCAGTATTCTTAGGGTCTGCTATGGCTCTTTGCAGCTGTTCTAGAATAGCTGGCAGTTTTCCTAGTATGCAAATAATGTTGAACTGGGGGCTCGTGTGAATATTTCTCCTATCTCAGTTTCACAGCTTTATGCTTGACTATTCTTGATAATGAAAACAAAGCCAGATGGTATAGCCAGTTAACAGGCTGGATGAGACAGCTACCAGAACTTAAATAAATAGAAGTTAGTCTTAAATAACTCAAAGGCTTTCAGTTGCTTTTCTTAGTGTGAATGAGCAATGTGCAGTCAATTGGCAAGAGATGGACTCAGTTACTTTAATACTTCAAGTTTTGCTTAATGCAGTTTTGTTCAGAAACTGTTTACTGATTAAGGAAGATTTCCTGATAAAGAAAAAACTTTGACTATTGAATAATGAGAATGAATTAGAAATGTTGAGAAGGGCATAGGGGGTGGATAACTGATGCAAGGAGACATCTAAGAGATATATTTTAAGATATTTTTATGTGACCGCCAAAGGAGCAATTTCTGACTAAAAAGACACAAGGTTCTGACTTGAGTAATTGTGTGGATGGATAATGGTGCCATTTACTGTTACCAGAAATGTAGTAGGTTGAAATCCTGTGATGCATCAATATTTAAGAACTAAGTTGAGAAAGAGGGGCAAAGCACTTTGAGATAATGCCGAAATGCCAGAGAAAGTAGTGTCTTAGAAGTGGAGAGATTTGAGAGTTTCAAGAAGAATAAGCACTCAAAGATGTCAAATAAAGTCTGTATATCTAAACAGAAAATATTGCAAAGTCATTGGATTTAATGATGTGTTGATCAGTAAGGACTTTCAGAGAACAATTTTGGCATCAAAAATAAGATATCACTGAGTTAAGATGCAAAGGAAGGAAGTAACTGGAAATAAGGTCGGAGTAGACTTTCAAGACTTTCACTGTCTCAGTCACAGTGAGATGGGATGGCAGCTGTAAAGAAATGCAAGATTGAGGGAGGGTTTCTTTTTCTTCCTCCAGAAGAATAAACTTAGAGACTGAGGAAGGCTCAGGAGACTGATAGGATACATACAGGAGGAAATGTTCATAACTGCTGGAGAAAATACCAAGTGAGACAGGGGGTCTTAACAGAAAGTAATAGAAAGTGGTTGGCTATAATGTAGAAGGACATGTTTAACAACTGAGGACAGGTGAAATTGCTTAAGCAAGATATAGATGTGAATATGTTTATAGAAAATGAGTTGTGTAGATGATGCATGACCCAGATCCTGAGCAGAGCAAGACAACATTGATTAAGCTGCACTCTGAAAACTCAGTAGAAGTTGATTTTAATGTAAATGTTACAATTACGAGGAATGACAATCTATAATAGTCATCCACATAATAAAGTATATAAATAAGATAAATTATACTGTGAACAAATCCAAGAATTAGATTTTAATAAAAATCTTGCACACAAGATTGAGGTTGAATGACAATTATGGCATATAAGGGAGTTGATCATGTTCCACAAAGGTTATATTCTCATCAGTTAGGCTACCCTGAGACTTTAAGTACATACAGTCCCTCAGGATAGGGTGCGTATTTGAGACAGAAGTCAAAGAGGAGGACATAACTAAAGATATGATACAACATAAGAGCTCAGAAAAGGGCTTTTGAAGCTTTCACTACAACTTGCTGCACCTAGGAATCTTCCATTCATATTAACTTTTGCAATTTAGTCAGAGATCACACATCCCTGTTTGCCTGGTCTACAAAGTGTTATCCCAGCCTCCTTTCTATTTAGCATTTGTCATATGGTGAGCTTAGATTTAGGCACACCTAGTTGAATGTGAAGGGCTTCCCAGGTGGCACCAGTGGTAAAGAACCTTCCTGCCAACGCAGGAGACATCAGAGATGCAGGTTCGATCCCTGGGTCGGGAAGATCTCCTGGAGGAGGGCATGGCAACCCACTCCAATATTTTTGCCTGGAGAATCCCATGGATAGAGGAGCCTGGCAGGCTACAGTCCATGGGGTCGCAAAGAGTCGGACACAACTGAAGCAACTTAGCAGCAACAGTGGAATGTTAACACTAAGAAAGGTCACACTGGAGTTGAGTGAATATGTCAAGTTAGGATAGCCAAGAATTTTAAATCAGATGGTGATGTCTATTGAAATTTGTCCTAAGCTACTCCCAATGTAATTTACTTTAATCTAATTTGACCGTGTTATTCTTGGTAATATAAGTTTAGTTGTTCAGACTATGGGAAATTAGCTAAGACTGAACTATTGACCTGATGATAAAAATCTATTCCAGGAAAAATGTCTAAGAGGCTCATAAGGCCCTGGAAGCTTTCTCACAGTCTCCTAGCTCCTAGGTTAAAACCCAGTGCCCTAGAAAGAAGCATTTATTTGCAGCCACAGGTGATTAGGAAAGGATTGTATTAACATGTTTTTAAGGAGAGAAAAGGGGCTTTCCAGGTGGCACCAGTGGTGGTAAAGAACCTGCCTGTCAATTCAGGAGACATAAGGAATGCGGGTTCGATTCCTGGGTGGGGAAGATCCCTGCAGGCAGGCACATCAACCACCTCCAGCATTCTTGCCTGGAGAATCCCATGGACAGAGGAGCCTAGTGGGCTATAGGGTTGCAAAGTCCACAGGGTTGCAAAGAGTCGGACATGACTGAAGCACGCACACACACAAAGAGAGAAAAGCAGTGATAAAAAGGAAATCAAATTAATTTCTCCGTCTTCTGTTAACTTATGTTTCCTTCCTTCTTTCCCTTCCCTATCTCTCTTCCCATCTTGAAAAACCAATAATTTGAATATTGTTTCTTGAATACAAAGATCAATGAAAAATATTCAACAGATAGGTTAGGGATATTATGCTTTAGCTCAATGATTCACCAACTTTCACCTTATGAACACCTGGAGGGCTGTTAAAACACACTGCTGGGCCTGCCTCCAGAGTTTGAGTCAGTAGGTTTGGAGAAGAACCAGGTAACTGCATTTTTAACAACTTCTCATGTGCTGCTGCCACAGCTCCAGAACCACTCCTGAAAACCACTGCCCAGCTCAACCTAGCTGCTCAAAATATCTTCTTCCTTGTGACTTACTTGAGAAACCCCCATTCATTCCCCAGCCACCCACCCAATGCCATCACCATTTAACTTCCTAGAGTCAGTGAAAATTCTGGTGTGCATTGAAATCCCAGATCACTTCTGATTAGTCAGGAGAGACTTCAGGAGAGACTCTTTGTGAGCCCCCAGGAAGCTCCAAGAATTAAACTAGAACATGTTAAGTTAAATGGCTACCAAGGTGTCTGATCACAAATCCCAGAGTCCATTAGTTACCAACACTACGCTGATAGAAGGGTTTCCCTGGTGGCTCAGATGATAAAGCATTTGCCTGCGATGCAGGAGACCCAAGTTCGATTCCTGGGTCAGAAGATCCCCTGGAGAAGGAAATGGCAACCCACTCCGTACTCTTGCCTGGAAAATTCCATGGACAGAGGAGCCTGGTAGACTATATAGTCCATGGGGTCGCAAAGAGTCGGACACGACTGAGCTTTCTCACTCACTATGCTGATAGGAGATCCAGAGCATCCGTGAGAGCATCCTTGTGTGGTGAGCGTGCACAACTCAGACATCTCAGCAGGTCAGAAAGAACTCATGAGCAGTCACTGAAGCTTCAGTTATTTCACATCTTCATACAGATTCAGTTTTAATGATAACTGGAGATTTAAAGAAATTGTTAGAAACAATTTAAATTAAATTGTTCATTTATTAAATTGAACAACAAACCATGGTTCTAATGTAGTGCTTCTTTCTTAAATTTTTTTAAGACTTACTTTGAGAAACTGAGAAAAGCTGTGGCCCCCTTTTCCAGGTCAGTGCAACCAACTTACTGTGGAAACAGCAATCAACTGAGGGATCTATGTTTTCCAAATTCAGAACCTTTTGTATTTAAGGCAGCATATTCACTGGTTCTGGAAATTAGGACATAGTCACCTTAGGGTGTATGTGGGGGAGACCTTATTCTGTCCACCACAGCCTTAATTTTATTTACATCCTTCTAACATGGACAGGGAGGCCTGGTGTGCTGCGATTCATGGGGTCTCAAAGAGTCGGGCACGAATGAGCAACTGAACTGAACTGAACTGAACTGAACATGTACTAGCTCTTGGTAGGTTACCTTTACTTTCAAGATCAGTAAAATACAATGAATAATAACTCTGAATGTCAGTTAATATTTAAACTCACTTTTAACATCTGGTAGAAGTTAGAAGTTAACATTTTTCTTAAAATAAGTTAAATGTTAAGTTTTTTTTTTTTTTTTTAATGCTATGAGGAATGGAAAGTGTTGGGGCAAAAATCCACTCATTTTTATAACCTATCAAATATTATTCTCTTTCTCTCTCTTTTTCTCAAACTTATATTTTTATATTGTCACTAAGGGCCTTCCCTGGTGGCTCAGAGGCAAAGTACTCACCTGCCAATTCAGAAAACCTGGGTTTGATCAGGAAGATCCTCTGGAGCAGGAAACAGCAACCCACTCCAGTATTCTTGCCTGGGAAATCCCAAGGACAGAGGAGCCTGGCGAGCTATCGCCCATGGGGTCGCAAAGAGTCAGATATAACTTAGCAACTAAACAACAAACAAACAGTTGTTAAAGTAATACTTGTGTTCTTGCTAGAGGATTGTATTTTTCAAAGCACAATGTAAGTTTCATTCTACATAGTAACAGGAAAATGATCCAGGCACCAGTACAAAAAAGCCTATAGTCTCCTGGTATAAGTACACAATCTACTTATCCCTATGATTAATGTAATGCTATGGTTCTGTAAAGGGAACAGTCTGAAGCTGGCAACTTGGGCATGGCAGGACAACCCCAGCTATTCTGGGCATTCAGGAACTAGCGTGCCAGCTGCTAACACCAGCGAGCAGCAAAGAAGTACACCAATATCTTCACTCGTGTAGTTTACTTTGGCATTTGAAAGCATATTTAATCCATCTTTAAAGTACAATTTATATAAGGTAATATGTAGCAAAATGTGTTCTTGTAAGTGATTTTTTTCCATAATAATGGCCACTTCTAATTTTACTCTCCTTTTTTTCCTTCTGGTTATGGTTCACTACTGCTGCTAATACTATCAGACTCTGTGCTTGACTTCCGCATGAACCTGACTTAGCTGCTTTCCCGGAAGTCCCTGATGTGATTCCTAGTAGACGGTGATACCTTCAGGATACTTTCAATGATAGGTAACAGGAACTCTGCTCAAACTAACAGGAATTTATTGCCTCCTATAACTAATGACCAGAAGAAGAACAAATTATAGAGTGGTCCAATTAGGGCTTTAGCTCCACTTCTCTGCAGTTGCCACTCTGTTCTTCCATGTGAAAGTCGCTCAGTCACACTTTGTGACCCCATGGACTGTAGTCTGCCAGGCTCCTCTGTCCACGGAATTCTCCAGGCCAGATTACTGGAGTTGGTAGCCATTACCTTCTCCAGGGGATCTTTCCAACCCAGGGTTTGAACCAAGGTCTCTGGCATTGCAGGCAGATTCTTTACCATCTGAACCACCAGGAAACCCCAAGAACACCGAAGTCAGTAGGCCTATACCTTCTCCAGCGGATCTTCTCCCCTCAGGAATCGAACTGGAGTCTTGTGCATTGCAGGTGGACTATTTACCAGCTGATCTACCAGGCAAGCCCTGTTCTTCCATAGGTATCAGGTTCTTTTGCTTGTTTGTTTTAGCTTGATTCCCCTCATCATTGTAACAGAATGTCATCAACAATGTTGCCATCAACAGTAATGGCATTCTGCATCTTCATTCATTCATGTCTGGCTGGAGAGTCTGGCTTTCCATTGTTCTTCCAAATAAGGAAGGACTTTCTCAGAAAACCTGCCTTGGTTTCTCATTAATTAGAATACGAAGCTCATTTCTGTTCTTAACAAGTCACTAGCAAAGACAACTGGAAAATCCCATGGACGGAGGAGCCTGGTGGGCTGCAGTCCATGGGGTCGCTGAGAGTCGGACACGACTGAGCGGCTTCACTTTCACTTTTATGCACTGGAGAAGGAAATGGCAACCCACTCCAGTGTTCTTGCCTGGAGAATCCCAGGGATGCGGGAGCCTGGTTGGCTGCCGTCTATGGGGTTGCACAGAGTTGGATACGACTGAAGCGACTTAGCAGCAGCAGCAGCAGCAGTAAAGACAATAGCAAGACCAACCACTTCCACCGCATGAGATCAATCACACAGATCTTATAACTAAAAGGAGAAAATCAATATCATCATCACTATCATCAGCATTTCAGACAGATTTAGGAAATTAAACAGATTGCTCATTTATGAACTTCTTTTTTCTAGTAGAGACCCCCACTTCTGCCTCTTGCCAGTTATACCCTGGGGGCTTATTCCCTCAGCATGGAGCTTCAAGCAGGCTTTTTCTAAATTTCTTATATCCGATTCTTTCCTTCCCATGCCCTTCCTGCAAACCTCCCCAGTCAAGCAATTTCTCTCTCTTAGGGGTCTGCTAAATAAAAGTAAATAAATATACCATATATTATCCATTCATTTAATTGCTATTTAATTAAACTCCTTGTTTTTACTGACTGTGGTAGTTTTAAGGAGTACAAGACAGGTAGTTTGTAAAAAGTTCTTAATTTCTTTTTCATGATAAGAATAGGCTTATCTGTAAGTTATTGTCTACATGTGGTCTTTTTTATTTTTAGTTCTGTGTCAGTAACTAATGTCTAAGGAAAGCATATATGAAGTCTGTATTATTGCTTTGCTCTCCTTACATACAGAACTTTCCCACATAGCCTATGAAAATTTCATTCATTTTACTACAAATCTCAATTTGAGCTAAATGTCTTTCACGCTTTCACATAGCACACAATTAGATCTTAAAAGAGTCAAATAATATTTTTTTATTTAAATAGGTTTTGAAGGCAACTAAATAGTAAAATCGGGTATTTTGATGAAGATTAAAAACAGTTAACCATTCGTAGATTTCCTTTTTGAGCTTAATAGTTTGGCTTGCTTCTCAATCACCAAAATATTTGACACAGAATTTATAGGCATAGGTTTGATCATTAGGTTTGATATAAACCAATTAGCTCATATCTCTCCCTTACTGACTTTCTTGGCAATGTCAAAAAAGAATTTCCTTTTTGTTTACTAAACTCAGTCTGATAGCAATTTTTCATTATGTTATTGCCTCTTTGGCATAAGCTTTCATGTATCATCTTCAATAATTTTAAGATGTCTGCATGAGAATATATCTGGTCTCCATGCTGCAGTTCTTAATATATGAAGAATTGCTTTAACTTTCCATTAAGTTATTGACAATTTATATATAAAACATATATCTACAGAAAACGTCATTTTTTGCCTCAGATGTTCACTTACAGATAATAGTACATTCAAGAAGTAGCACAAAGAGCTATGATAATAAAGATAGCAAATGTCTTACCTATTTCCATTTTCACACTTGGCAGCTCAATGTCAGCACAAGTCTTTCTTTGACACACCGTTACGGATAATGGCTTCCTTGTTCATTCATCATACACAATGAGGCCATAGTAATCCCTTGGCTGTTCTTCCTATTCCAGACCTAATTCACAGACAAATGGAAAGAAGTAAAATAGCTGTCAATCCTAAGAGATCTGCTTCATGAATCATTCTAGAAGACCCCAAGAAGCACAGTCAGTAAACAGTCCTCTGAATGTCTTTCTATAGAGAGGCTTCTTTATAATTCTATGTCAAGAATTAAAAGTTAGGGAATTTAAATTTCAGTTCAAACCAGAATTAATTTCCATTTTAAAAGGCAAGATTGCAGCACTTAATTTCAAGCAATTTTGACTTTTCTTACATCTATAATTTCTCTTAACATTGGGTCTAAGTTTTTGAGAGTGTGCTAAGGACACTTGGGGAGGAGGGGGACATTGGGCTACTTAAATAAACAATGATATTTCCATCAAAAACTACCATAAAAAATGAGAAATCTCCTTGCATACTAATTTGCAAAGATCTCCCATATACATTATTAAATGGAAAACAATAGCATTTTATATGTTTGAAATTGGCACAGAAATAAGGATATATATTTATATTTATTATATTGTCATAAAGACAAACTGAGAGTTATCACAAGAAATAAATAAAAATGATTCTCTACCATGGATGAGAGACAAATGAGGATGAAACCAAGACTTACCGTGTAATTTTTTCGTCTTGCTTTATGTTTTGCTTTATTTAAAACAATATGGTCTATTTAAAAGAAAATACAAATATTTAAGTTCTTTCTTGATATCACGTACTCTTCAAGTTCTTCATCTCTGTCCCCATTTAATGCAAACTTCATAAAATTATCTCTACTTTCTCACCTACCATTCACTCTTCAAACTATTTGAATCGGTCTTATTGAATCCCCACCAGTTAAAAACTACTCTTGTTGAAGTCATTCAGTTCAGTTCAGTTCAGTCGCTCAGTCATGTCCGACTCTTTGTGACTCCATGAACCACAGCAAGCCAGGCCTCCCTGTCCATCACCAACTCCCGGAGTTCACTCAGACTCACATCCATCAAGTCGGTGATGCCATCCAGCCATCTCATCCGCTTCGGCCCCTTCTCCTCCTGCCCCCAATCCCTCCCAGCATCAGAGTCTTTTCCAATGAGTCAACTCTTCACATGAGGTGGCCAAAGTACTGGAGTTTCAGCTTTAGCATCATTCCTTCCAAAAAAACACCCAGAACTGATCTCCTTTAGGATGGACTGGTTGATTCTCCTTGCAGTCCAAGGGACTCTCAAGAGTCTTCTCCAACACCACAGTTCAAAAGCATCAATTCTTCGGTGCTCAGCTTTCTTCACCGTCCAACTCTCACATCCAGGTCAGGAAGCAACAGTTAGAACTGGACATGGAACAACAGACTGGTTCCAAATAGGAAAAGGAGTACATCAAGGCTGTATACTGTCACCCTGCTTATTTAACTTCTATGCAGAGTACATCATGAGAAACGCTGGGCTGGAAGAAGCACAAGCTGGAATCAAGATTGCCGGGAGAAATATCAATAACCTCAGATATGCAGAAGACACCACCCTTATGGCAGAAAGTGAAGAGGAACTAAAGAGCCTCTTGATGAAAGTGAAAGAGGTGAGTGAAAAAGTTGGCCTAAAGCTCAACATTCAGAAAACGAAGATCATGGCATCTGGTCCCATCACTTCATGGCAAATAGATGGGGAAACAGTGGAAACAGTGGCAGACTTTATTTTCCTGGGCTCCAAAATCACTGCAGATGGTGATTAATGATACCTATTTTGCCAAACCCATGGAACAGTTTTCTTTCTAGCCTTGTCTTTCTAGGTCAATCAGAATCATCCTATACTGTTGAACTTCACCTTCATAGGCCTGTGACAATGTAGCACTCACTCACCCCTTACTTCTTTGATCACTCCTATATTTCCACCTCCACCTGGGCTCTGTTGGTTCTCTTTATACTTTGGTCCTAGGCTTTCTGAGCTTGGTCTTGTATCACCTTTCATTCTGCTACTTGAGCTCCTTGAGTGTCCTGAGCTCCTTAATTCTAAATATCGTATTTATGTGGCAATTCCAATTTTTTTCTCTAACTCAGACCATCCACTGAGATCTAAACTGGTGGAGATGGGTACACTTGGATTGTTCCCATTATTGTACTGCTACAGACAATGCCCAAGTCAGTGACCTTGTAAATATTTTTCTGTATATGTCCAGGTGCAACTCTTAGAATAAATTCCCAGAAATGAAATCACTAGACCAAAGATACCTGCTTTGTCAAGCTATAGATATTGCTAGAGTGATTTATTTCTATGGGATTATATAATTTTATACTTCCATTAGCAAAATGTGAAGGCCTGTTTTCTTATTCCCTTGCCAACTGTTGGGAAACTTTTGAATTTTGACAATATAAGTGCAAAATAGAAGCGAAGTGTACTTTCAGTATGTATGTGTTTCTCTTATTATGAATAAGCAAGGACATTTTTAATACACTTGAGAAAATTATTTTCTCCAAACTATTTCTGTTTATAAACTTCATCTATTTTTTTGCTGTTTGTTTGTGTTAACTGTACTACTTACCTTTTCTTTTTTAAAAAAATTTATTTATTTTAATTGGAGGCTAATTACTTTACAATATTGTGGTGGTTTTTGCCATACATTGACATGAATCAGCCATGGGTGTACATGTGTCCCCCCATCCTGAAACCCCCTCCCACTTCCTTCCCCATCCCATCCCTCTGGGTTGTACCAGTGCACTGGCTTTGAGTGCCCTGTTTCATGCATCGGACTTGGACTGGCAGTCTATTTCACATATGGTAGTGTGCCCGTTTCAGTGCTATTCTCTCAAATCTTCCCACCCTCGCCTCCCACAGAGTCCAAAAGTCTGTTCTTTACACCTGTGTCTCTTTTGCTGCCTTGCATATAAGATCATCATTACCATCTTTCTAAATTCCGTATATATGTGTTAATATATGTGTTTTTCTTTCTGACTTACTTCACTCTGTGTAATAGGCTCCAGTTTCACCCACCTCATTAGAACTGACTTAAATGTGTGCTTTTAATAGCTGAGTAATATTCCATTGTGTATATGTACCACACTACTTACCTTTTCTAAGAGATCTTTAAGAGAGTATCCCTTATCTGTGATGTGACTTGCAGATATTCCCCTAGTTTTTCATTTGTCATTTGATTTTGTGGTAGTTTTTTCCCCAAAACTGGAATTTCTCTTTTCTTTCTTCCTCCTCCCACTTTTCTTCTTTCTCTTTCATATTCCCTCCCCATCATCTTCCTCTGCTGTCTCCTCATTTTTCCTTCTTTCCTTTTATGTCATCAAATATTTTTATCTTTCCATTTTGGTTTGTGAATTTTGAGTTATATTTGAAAGGCCTTTGCCTCTCTGGTGTTATAGATATATTGGCCCATATTTTCTTTCAATGTTTCACATTTAAATATTTCATGTGTTTAGAGGTTATCCTCATATACAGTATGCGAATTTATCTTTTCCAGATGGTAATCTTTTTGTCTCAAGACCATTTATTTAAAAATGTATCTTTGTTCTGTTGCTGTCATTTGTTGTTGTTCAGTCCCTCAGTCATGTCCAGCTCTTTGTGACCCCATGAACTGCAGCAAGCCAGGCCTCCCAGTACTTCACTATCTCCCTAAGTTTGCTCAGACTCATCTCAGTTGAGTCAATGATGCCATCCAATCATCTCATCCTCTGTCGCCCCCTTCTCCTTCTGTCTTCAACCTTTCACAGCATCAGGGTCTTTTCCAATCAGTCAACTCTTCGCTCAGGTGGTGAAAGTATTAGAGCTTAAGCTTTAGCATCAGTCCTTCTAATGAATATTCAGGATTGATTTCCTTTACGATTGACTGGTTTGATCACCTTGCTGTCCAAGGGACTCTCAAGAGTCTTCTCCAACACCACAGTTCAAAAGCATCAATTCTTCAGCACTCAATGTTCTTTATGGTCTAACTCTCACACCCATGCATGACTACTGAAAAAAGGCATATTTTGACTATATGGATCTTTATCGGCAAAGTGATGTTTCTGCTTTTTAATATGCTATTTTAGGTTGGTCATAGCTTTTCTTCTAAGGAGCGAGCATCATGGCTGCAGTCACTGTCTGCAGTGATTTTGAAGCCCAAGAAAATAAAATCTGTTACTGTTTCCACTTTTTCCTCATCTATTTGTCATGAAGTGATGGGACTGGATGCCATGATCTTCGTTTTCTGAATGTTGAGTTTTAAGCCAGCTTTTGCATTTTCCTCTTTCACCTTCATCAAGAGGCTCTTTAGTTCCTCTTCACTTTCTGCCATTAAAATGGTATCATCTGCATATCTGAGGTTGTTGATATTTCTCCCAGCAATCTTGATTCCAGCTTGTGCTTCATCCAGCCTAGCATTTTGCATGATGTACTCTGCATATAAGTTAAATAAGCAGGGTGACAATATACAGCCTTGATGTACTCCTTTCCCAATTTGGAACCAGTTGGTGTTTATGTGTCCAGTTCTAACTGTTGCTTCTTTTCCTGCATACAGGTTTCTCAGGAGGGAGGTAAGGTGGATTGGTATTCCCATCTCTTTAAGAATTTTTCATAGTTTTTTGTGATTCACACAGTCAAAGGCTTTAGTGTAGTCAATGAAGCAGAAGTAGATATTTTTCTGGAATTCCCTTGCTTTTTCTATGATCCAATGGATGTTGGCAATTTGATCTCAGGTTCCTCTGCCTTTTCTAAATCCAGCTTGTACATCTCGACGTTCTCAGTTAATGTACTGCTAAAGCCTAGCTTGAATTTTGAGCATAATTTTTTTTTGAATATTGAGCACTTGAAGAATTTTGAGCATAATTTTTCTAGCATGTGAAATGATTGCAATTGTATGGTAATTTGCAAACATACAAATCACCATCTGGATACAAAGTCATTTTCATAGTACTTGAAAAGTGTATGTCTACATTGCCTTTCTTTGGGATTGGAATGAAAACTGATGTTCCAGTCTTATGGCCACTGCTGAGTTTTCCAAATTTGCTGGCATATTGAGTGCAGCACTTTAACAGAATCATCTTTTAGGATTTGAAATAGTTCAGCTGGAATTCCATCACCTCCACTATATTTGTTCATAGTAATGCTTCCTAAGGCCTACTTCACTTCACATTCCAGGATTGCTGGCTGTAGGTGAGTGACCACACCATCATGGTTATCCACATCATTAAAATTCTTGTCTTTGTTTCAACCTTTTGATCATTTTCCATTGGCCAACTGTCTATCCATGAACCAGGAACACACTGCTTTAACTGCTGAGTGTTTATGAAATGTTTTATTATGACATATGACTCATTAGCCCTCATGGCTCATCCTTTTGCAAAATTATCTTAGATACTTTTGCCTGTTTATTTTTCCACACATACTTTAAAATCACCTAGTTCAAGTTTAGTTTAGTTCTAGAAACAGGAAGTCTTTTTAAATGTTGGAAATAACAAGTCATATTTATATTCTGAGGAAAATAACTGAATAGTGAGGAGAGATTAAATTCAGCAGAGAAAGGAAGATAATCAGGAAGAATTCTTAAGTTGGGGGAGAGAAGATGACTTCCAGAACATAGAAGGTAAGAGCTTTTGATAGTAACAGGAATGTTCATTCCAAGCAAGAAAAATGAATGTAAGTGGCATGTGGACTTACAATTTTTCAAGTACTATGAAAATGATGGTGTTCCCAGATGGTGACTTGTATATTCTCAATAAGTGTGAGGCAGGCTATCAAACTGAATGCAGTGGGGTGGATGTGGCCTGGAAGATTGGGAAAGCATGGAGAAGTATGATATAGTAAAGAAAACATGAGCGACCAGTTGGTTTAATGAAGATTGGGACTGAATCTTAGAGGAGATATTTAAAATGCAAGTTCCCAGGACCTATATCCAACAGAGTTCCAAATTCAGTAGAGTTGGGGGAGCACCTGAGAATCTACATATTAAAAGATGCACAAATGATTGTTGCTCACTCTGACCCTGAGAATCATGGCCTCTTGTTGGAGGCTGAGGACTGTGGCAATAAGGGCTTCCTGTAGTAATCAGATGAAGAGGAGAAATCATCTCTCTTCACAAGGTCAGGCTGTGCTGATTGGGAAATGCAATCACACTTTCACCCTTTTACCTCATTGTTGAAATATGACAGAGTACACAGATGCTAATCATACAGCTATGCCCCTTTCTCCAGAAGGAAGTGAGTCAAATAGTTTACATGGGTGAAAGGTCAGTTTAAATCAGGAAACCAAAATTCTGACCAAGGAAAAGACAATAAGAGCACTGCAAGAGATCAATAAACTCCACAGACATTTTTAATATTGCATATTAACATTGACTTTTAATTTGGTGAAGATGTTACCCAGAGCTTTCCGATCTGAAAACTACAGCCCCAATGATAAATCCTTTCACCAGTAAAAAAAAAAAAAAAAAAAAAAAAACAGATGTAACAAATCATGAAAGATCACAAGAATGTGGTTCAAACTTGGTTTCTGTTATATATTTTAAAATTTACTTGCAAAGTAACTGAAATGTAGGCAGAATTAATAGCCAGAGTGTGCTTCCTCAAGAAAATAACACTCGTGTATGAAGTTTATAAAAAATATCAATTTTTTTATTCTTCTCTTGAACTGTCTTAATTCATCTTATTTAATGTCAAGAAGTGATATAATCTACAGGGAAGTAAAATATATTGAAAGAGAAGATGACAACTTAAAAATTATTTCTACTGAGAAAGGTTGAGTATATTACATTTTCTCCTGTAATAACTAATTCAATTCTCTGCTATCTATCTTATGCTTTCCTTAGAGATGTCAAGATAGTTAACTTTTAAGCTGTCTTAAAAGTATACATAAGCAGAGTTTTGTTTTTCAATTCAAATGACACAGAGGGTATAGAGTAAAAAGTAAAACCCCACCCATTGCCTATCCAATTCTATACTTCTTAATCAATTAAGACTATTTGAAAATGTCCTTGCAAATATTTGTATTTCTCAATGTATTTTTAACAAATGATACTCTCTGAAAACTCCATACTTACTCATATAACATAGAAATGATTCCATGTTAGCACATACTGACATTTTAGTCACACCTTTGCAATTATTGCAGAGCTTCACAAAATATAGATTCTACCTATATTTATTTAGTTTTCTCTACTTTTAGATTGTCTTCAATTAATAATATTGCCCTGAATTGAATCTAATCTAACATAAATACTGGCTCACTATCAATAACTTTTTATTCCTAGGAGCAGAATAGCTGGGTCAACGTTATATGCATTTTATATTCTGACAGGTACTATTCTCCAGAAAGTTGCTCTCATTTATGGGCCTACCAACAATACCTATAAGAGTTCTATTTTTTAGTATGTTGCCAGCTCTAGACCCACCCAATCTTCATAATTGTTCAACTCTCATTGGTAAAAAGTATCTCATCCTTATTTTAAGTTGTAGTTTCCTAATTTGTAAAGAACTTTAAGATTTCTTTCCCCTGTTCAGTTCAGTTCAGTTCAGTCGCTCAGTCGTGTCCAACTCTTTGTGACCCCATGAATCGCAGCACGCCAGGCCTCCCTGTCCATCACTAACTCCCGGAGTTCACTCAGACTCATGTCCATCAAGTCGGTGATGCCATCCAGCCATCTCATCCCCTTCGGCCCCTTCTCCTCCTGCCCCCAATCCCTCCCAGCATCAGAGTCTTTTCCAGTGAGTCAACTCTTCGCATGAGGTGGCCAAAGTACTGGAGTTTCAGCCTCAGCCTCATTCCTTCCAAAGAAATCCCAGGGTTGATCTCCTTCAGAATGGACTGGTTGGATCTCCTTGCAGTCCAAGGGACTCTCAAGAGTCTTCTCCAACACCACACCCAGTGCTTCATAAATATCTGTAATTTTTCCATTGAATTTCACATTGTCTCCGCTATAATTATTATTTGCATTTTGCTTTTGTTTAGTCACTAAGTTGTGTCCAACTGACCCATGGATTGCAGCCCACCAGACTCCTCTGTCCACTTCCCAGGCAAGAATACTGGAGTGAGTTGCCTTTTCCTTCTCCATGGGATCTTCCCAATCCAAGGAGCAAACCTGCATCTACTGTGTTTCCTCATTGGCAGGTGGATTCTTTACCACTGTGCCACTTGAGTAGTTGCTTTTGATCCTTTGTATTTCCATGGTGTCTACTGCAATTTCTTTTTAGTTTCTAATTTTATTGATATGAGGTCTTTACCTCTTTTTCTTGATGCGTCTGGCTAAACGTTTATCAATTTTATTCATCTTTTCAAAGAACCAGCCTTCAGTTTCATTGTTATTTTGTATTGTTTTCTTCGTCTCTATTTCAATCATTTCTGTGCTAATCTTTATAACTCCTTTCCTTCTACTAATGTTGGGTTTTGTTTGTTATTTTTCTCTAGTCAGTTTAGGTGTAAGATTAAGGTTATTGATTTGAGATTTTTATTTACTGAGATTTAAGTAAATAATTCATGTAAATTATTAAGTAATTAATTTAAGGTTTATTGCTATAAACTTCCTCTTAGAACGGCTTTTGCTTTTGTCCCACAGGTTTTATATCATGTGTTTTCATTTTCATCTGTCTCTAAGTCTTTTTTTATTTCCTCTTTGATTTCTTCAGTAATCCATTGGTTGTTTAGTTGAGCTCAGTTCAGTGGTTCAGTCATGTCTGAACGACTTTGGACCCCATGGACTGCAGCACACCATGGACTGCAGCACACCAAGCTTCCCTGTCCATCACTAACTCCCAGAGCTTGCTCAAACTCATGTCTAACTAGTCAGTGATGCCATCCAACCATCTGGTTGTCATCTGCTTCTCCTCCTGCCTTTAATCTTTCCTAGCATCAGGGTCTTTTCCAGTGAGTTAGTTCTTTGCATCAGGTGGTCAACGTGTTGGAGCTTCAGCATCAGTTCTTCCATACTATTTAGCTGCCACGTGTTTGTGTTTTTTAGTTGTTGTTTTCTTCTTGTAGTTGATTTCTAATCTCATAGAGTTGTGGTAGGAAAGGATGTCTCATATGATTTCAATTTTCTTAATTTTACCAAGCCTCACTTTGTTGTGCAGCATGTGATCAAGCCTGGAGAATGTTTCATGTGCACTTGAGAAGAATGTGGATTCTGATGCTTTGGGATGGAATGCTCTTTAAATTTCAATTACTTCCATCTGGCCTAATATGTCATTTAAAGCCAGTGTTTCCTTATTGATTTTCTGTCCAGATGATCTGCCCACTGATGAAAGTGTTAAAGTCCCCCACACTTACTGTGTTACTGTTGATTTGTCCTTTTATGGCTGATTATATCTGCCTTAAATATTGAAATACAATGTGCATATTTATTAATAATTGTTAAATCATCTTCTTGGGTTGATCCCTTGATCATTATGCAGCTTCTTTCTTTGTCTCTCATAACAGTCTTTATTTCCAAATATATTTTGTTAGATGTGAGTATTACTAGTTCAGTTTTCTTTTGATTTTCATATTCATGGAATACTTTTTTCCATCTCCTCACTTTCAGTCTGTAAGTCTTCCTAGATCTAAACCGCATCTCTTGTCAGTAGCATACATACAGGTCTTATGTATGTATCCATTAAGTCAGTCTATCTTTCTTGGTTGGAGTGCTTAATCTCTTTAAGACAATTATTGGCATGTATTTTCTTACTGCCATTTTGTTCATTGTTTTGGATGCGTTTTTTTATAGGTCTTTTTTCTTCCCTTCCTCCTTTGTTCTCTTCTCTTGTGATCTCATGACTAACTTTAGTGTTATGTTTGGATTCTTTGTTATTTCCTGTGTGTATCCATTGTAGATTTTCAGTTTGTTGTTACCATGGGATTTTGATAAAGCAGTCTATATATAGCCAAGATTGTTTTAAGTGGCGGGTCTTTCCATTTCAAATGCATTTCCAATATTCTGCATTTCTGCTCTCCTCACAGCTGCTGGTTTTGATATCATACTTGCGTATGAATTATTTCCTACCTTTACTATATGATTGTCGTCACCAGTGAGCTTTTCCATTCATTATTTTCTTGTTTCTAGTTGTGCATTTTCTTTTTCACCTAGAGAACTTCCTTTGGTACTGTTGCAAAACTGGTCTGGTGGTGCTGAATTCTCTTACCTTTTGCTTGTCTATAACCTTTTGATTTCTTTGTCAAGTCTGAATGAGAGCCTTGCTTGGTAGATTATTCTTGGTTTTTCTATCTTTTCATCACTTTAAATATATTGTGCCCTTCCCTTTCAGCCTACAAAGCTTCTGCTAAGAAATCAGCTGGTAAACTTATGGGAATTCTTTTATACATTATACATTACTTTTAATGATTTTCTTCATCTTTAATTTTTGACAACTTGATTACTTGTGTCTTGTATGCTCCTCCTTGAGTTTATACTTCCTGGGACTCTCTGTGCTTTGTGGAGGTGAGTGAATGTTTAATTTCCCATGTTGGGGAAGTTATTGGCTATTATCTCTTCAAACACCTTCTCAGTCCCTTTCTCTCTCTTTTCCTTCTCAGTTCAGTTTAGCTCAGTTCAGTCGCTCAGTCATGTCCGACTCTTTGTGACCCCATGAATCACAGCACACCAGGCCTCCCCATCCATCAGCAACTCCCGGAGTTCACTCAGACTCATGTCCATCAAGTTGGTGATGCCATCCAGCCATCTCATCCTCGGTCGTCCCCTTCTCTTCCTGCCTCCAATCCCTCCCAGGTTCAGGGTCTTTTCCAGTGAGTCAACTCTTCACATGAGGTGGCCAAAGTATTGGAGTTTCAGCTTCAGTTATCACTCCTTCTAAAGAAACCCCAGGGCTGATCTCCTTCAGAATAGACTGGTTGGATCTCCTTGCAGTCCAAGGGACTCTCAAGTCTTCTCCAACACCACAGTTCAAAAACATCAATTCTTTGGCGCTCAGCCTTCTTCACAGTGCAACTCTCACATCCTTACATGACCACTGGGAACACCATAGTCTTGACTAGATGGACCTTTGTTGGCAAAGTAATGTCTCTGCTTTTCAATAGGCTATCTAGGTTGGTCGTATTTTCCTTCCAAGGAGTAAGTGTCTTTTAATTTCATGGCTGCAGTCACCATCTGCAATGATTTTGGAGCCCCCCAAAATAAAGTCTGACACTGTTTGTACTGTTTCCCCATCTATTTCCCATGAACTGATGGGACCAGATCCCATGATCTTCGTTTTCTGAATGTTGAGCTTTAAGCCAACTTTTTCACTCTCCTCTTTCACTTTCATCAAGAGGCTTTTTAGTTCCTCTTCACTTTCTGCCATAAGGGTGGTGTCTTCTGCATATCTGAGGTTATTGATATTTCTCCCAGCAATCTTGATTCCAGCTTGTGTTTCTTCCAGCCCAGCATTTCTCATGATGTACTCTGTGTATAAGTTAAATGAGCAGGGTGACAGTATATAGCCTTGACGTACTCCTTTTCCTATTTGGAACCAGTCTGTTGTTCCATGTCCAGTTCTAACTGTTGCTTCCTGACCTGCATACAGATTTCTCAAGAGGCAGGTCAGGTGGTCTTGTATTCCCATCTCTTGAAGAATTTTCCACAGTTGATTGTGATCGACACTGTCAAAGGCTTTGGCATAGTCAATAAAGCAGAAATAGATGTTTTTCTGGAACTCTCTTGCTTTCTCCATGATCCAGCGGATGTTGGCAATTTGATCTCTGGTTCCTCTGCCTTTTCTAAAACCAGCTTGAACATCAGGGAGTTCACGGTTTATGTATTTCTGAAGCCTGGCTTGGAGAAATTTGAGCATTACTTTACTAGCATGTGAGATGAGTGCAATTGTGTGGTAGTTTGAGCATTCTTTGGCATTGCCTTTCTTTGGGATTGGAATGAAAACTAACCTTTTCCAGTCCTGTGGCCACTGCTGAGTTTTCCAAATTTGCTGGCATATTGAGTGCAGCATTTTCATAGCATCATCTTTCAGGATTTGAAATAGCTCAACTGGAATTCCATCACCTCCACTAGCTTTGTTCGTAGTGATGCTTCCTAAAGCCCATTTGACTTCACATTCCAGGATGTCTGACTCTAGGTGACTGATCACACCATCATGATTATCTGGGTCGTGAAGCTCTTTTTTGTACAGTTCTTCTGTGTATTCTTGCCACCTTTTCTTAAGATCTTCTGCTTCTGTTAGGTCCATACCATTTCTGTCCTTTATTGTGCCCATCTTTGCATGAAATGTTCCCTTGGTGTCTCTCGTTTTCTTGAAGAGATCTCTAGTCTTTCCCATTCTGTTGTTTTCCTCTATTTCTTTGCATTGATCACTGAGGAAGGCTTTCTTATCTCTCCTTGCTATTCCTTCTGGGACCCCTTTAATGCAAAGTTAGGTGCATTTAATGTTGTCTTAAAGGTCTCTTAGACTTTCTTTGCTTCTAATCATTCTTTTTGCTTTATTCTGTTCCACAGCAGCAAATTCTACCATTGTCTTACACAGCATCCTTATCCGTTCTCCTGCCTCTGTTACTTTCCTATTGATTTGTTCTAGTGTGTTTTTCATTTCAGTTATTGTATTGTTCTTCTCTGTTTGTTCTTTAGGTCTTTGTCAAATATTTCTTGTATCTTCTCAATGTGCTCCTCCATTCTTCTTCTGAAATTTTGGGTCATCATCTTCATTATCACTACGCTGAATTCTTTTTCCAGCAGATTGCTTACCTCTACTTCATTTAGTGCTCTGAGATTTTACCTTGTTCCTTCGTCTAGGACATCGTCCTCTGCCGCTCATTTTGTGTGACATTCTATGACTGAGGTTTTTGTTCTTCAGGCTGCAGAGTTGTAGTTTTCCTTGCGTCAGGTATCTGCCCTCTGCTGGATGAGGCTGTCTAAGAGGTTTGTGCAGGTTTCCTGGTGGGAGGGACTGGTTACTGCCCAGTGGTGGGTGAAGTTGGGTCTTGTCCCACTGGTGGGCAGGGCTGTGTCAGGGAGCTTATTTATTGAGTAGCTGAGTGCTGATGAAGACTTTAAGCAGCCTGTTTGCTGATGGGTAGGGCTGTGTTCTCTCCCTATTGGTTATTTAACCTGATGAGTCCCAACACTGGGGCCTACAGACTGTTGTGTGGCATTACATCTTGATAAGAAAATGGTGACCTTCAAAAGGATTCACACCAATGAGTACTCTCCAGAATTACTGCTGCCACTGTCTTTGTCCCAGCAGTGAATGGCACCCTCCCCCCATGCCACCCTCCAACCTGCACCTTCTCAGAAGACCCTCCAATACTAGCAGATAGGTCTGGTCTAGTTTCTTACAAGGTAGCTGCTTTTCCCCTGGGCTTTGGTGTGCATGAGACTTTGAGTGCATCTTCCAAGAGTGTTCTGTTTCCCCCAGTCCTATGAAATTCCTGAGCTCCAACTCCATTGACCACCAGAGCCAGATCCTTTGGGGGTTCCTCCTCCCATTGACAGACCACTCCCTGCCCCCCACCTATAGGAAGCCTGATGTGGGGATCAGAGCTTTTAATCTTGTGGGAAAACTTCTGTGTTATAATTATTTTCCAGTTTGTAGGTTGCTCACATGGCACGTATGGGATTTGATTTTATCATGATTGCACCCCTCCCACCATCTTGTTGTGGCTTATTCTTTGTCTTTGGATGAAGGGCATCTTTTTGGTAGATCCTACTGTTTTTTTTAATTGATGGTTATTCAGCAGTTAGTTGTATTTTGGTGTTTCTACAAGAAGAGGTGAGCTCAAGTTCTTCTACTCCACCATCCTGTCACTCAATCTAGTTTTCAAAGATTTTAAGGAGCTGTGAATTAGTATGTATAAAAAAAGTTCATTCAAATTTATAGCATTTTAATCTAAAGTTAAAAATATAAATATAAAAGTAAAACAGTTTTTTAATGGGAAAGGTAATTAACAGATAACCAATACAAAAATTAAATTTTTCATTTACTTAATAAATTTTTAATAAAGACAATAATCCATTTTCATTTACATAGTAAGAGCATGGATACCCTTAGGTTTATTTAACTTTTTCTATTCCTATTGATTTAAAATTTTTCTCTTAAAATTATGGGTTTTTTCAAAGTTGACATTATTTTCTCTTTCATTTTCTTCATTAGAAAATGTGACCTTTTGTTTATATGCTACTTATGATTAATCTTTACATTTAAAAAATATTTTACCTTTATAATATACATTTTCTAACAATGCCAACAAGGAACTATCTGCAACTTCTCTTCCAGCCAAAATAAATGTTTTAGCATGGGGAAGCAACAGGACGCAAAGCCAACTTTCTTTCTGGTTGTACAGAGAATTAGGTTTATGGGCAAAGGAGTTGCCTGCTGGGCCTGCTTTTTGTCTTCTTCTTTTTCAACTTCCAATTTTGTATTGGAGTTTAGCTGATTAACAATGTTGCGAGAGTTACAGGTGGACAGCAAAAGGACTCAGCCATACATATATAAGTATTCATTCTTCCCCTAACACCCCTCCCATACAAGCTGCCACATAACACTGAGCAGAGTTCACTGTGCTATACAGTACTTTGAAGACCAGCTCCACCACCCACTCCTGAGGAAGTTAGCTTACTCTGATAAGAGAGTCTTTCATCTGCTTTTGGCTTCAGCCAAACACTGGAGCCTGGTGCTTCCAGATGGAGATAAGTACCACTGTGATTTTTACACAATTCTTGTGATACATTTCCTGGTTAACTATTCAGAAAACCTGTTCACATTCAAAGCCTTTAAGCATCTGATCTTGGTGTTAACACATGGGTCCTATTCTAGTCTATCATTTCCCTGTATTGTTAGTGGTTTCTATAGCTCTGTTGAGGGTTTACCTCGTAGCTCAGTCAGTAAAGAATCTGCCTGCAATGCAGGAGGTCGTCTGCATTGCAGGAGACCTGGGTTTGATTCCTGGGTCCGGAAGTTCCCCTGGAGAAGGAAATGGCAACCCACTCCAGTATCCGTGACTGGAAAATCCCATGGACTGAGGAGCCTGGTGGGCTCAGTTCATGGGGTCGCAAGACCTGGACATGACCTAGCAACTAAAGCACCACCAGCATAGCTCTGTTGGGTTTTAGCATCAACTTGATCCCATTTATATATCTTCCCCAAATTCCTAAATGCTTGGGGCTTACCAGTTTCCTGCTTTATTGTTTCATATTTTTACATTTCTTCTAGCATCTTCATGTGAATTTAGGAAAAGGGATATAGGACTGCATGCATTTAGTCAGTTACCTTCCTTTGAATGAAAATTTACAATTAAAAACATCAAAACAAAACCTCAAAACTCATATTAATAAGGATAGTTTTATTGAGTTGTAAGACAGGGCACATAAAAATCAAATATTTGAGTAAAATTCAACCCTTCACTCAAAACTAGAAATTTTAAATATTAATATGTACATTTTTAGCATGTGTCTAAATTGTTAACTACTTGTTTATTATTTAAAAACTTTAAGGCAGATATTTACTTACGCACTGGGTCTCCAAATAGATAAAAAGAATAATCAACTGAAGTTTGTTATCAACTGAGACAAATTTAAATTATTACTTAATTAAGGAAAAATTGTTTCATATTAAGGAAATACAGCACATGCGTAATTAATGTCAGTTCCCACTCCCCTTTTCATAGAAAGAATCACTCTCTTCTCATTCCTCCTAAGCAGCGTATGAAAATCCCATATATAAAAACATCTTAAAGTTTAATCTTCCCTAATATTATCTGATCATAAATTTCTTTGGTCAAGGGAATATATGATTTTTTCAAGTTATCCATGAAGTAAAGTGGGTCAGAAATCTTCAATGGACTAAATCCTTCTTCCACCAACTGAAACTTCTGTAGTTTGAATGTTCCTGTTGCTTCCATCTTTTCCTATAAAGCAATGATCTGGATTAGTGGAATCATTTAACATTACCTATAATATACAAATAAAATATTCAACAATACAGAGCGTAATATTTAATTATAACATTTTTATGTCCAGTAAGCATCTCTATTTTTACTACTAATAATTTAACATTAAATTTTTTTAGATTTTTAAATTCTAAGTGCCCTTTAGAACACTTAAATCTTTACCTTGATTTTCCTGTAAACTTCATTCAATATATAAGAAATATGAATATAGTTAATAATTGATTACAACTGATTACAAACATGTCTAAAACATATAGATTTATCTCTCCAGTCCAATATCAATACAATATCATGTAGAAAGAATGCTACTAGACTGTAAGGAGATAAAAATTACAAAAGACAGCAATCTATTCCACAAGGCAGAATCCTGCAAGGACCAGAGAGCATAAGGAATAATCTAAAACTTGGGTTCCCAAACTATACATCGAGGTGCTTCATGGTACCTCAGTGAGTTGCCAGGGTCTCCATGGGATATTTAAATTTTTCAAGGTAAATCCAGTGACATCTGATATCACATAAGAAAACTACTGGCTCAAGGTACTGAACAGTTCACAGTTTCAATATTAGTTTGTGATACATTTTTTCCCATGATGTCATGTCTCTGGGAAACAGGGGTTTCAGTGGTTGCTGTCATAAAAAGCAAGCATAACCAAAAATCAATGTGGAGTATGGAATTAGTCTGGTCCTGTTCAATATACTGTAACTCCAAAATTTGAGGAGCTGTGTAATACCCAACATAACATCTCCTTAATACATCTGATTATTTAAATATGAAATAAAAGCATTTTCTTTCCACTTATATGCATTATCTTTACAAATAGCAACTAATTTATTAAACCTAAATATTTATTTTACTTTGTCCTAACTACTGAATAAATGAATGCTTAGGTATTTGTTTTGACCCAAGTGAAATCACTCAGTCGTGTCCAACTCTTTGCAACCCTATAGACTGTAGCCCACTAGATTCCTCCATCCATGGGATTTTCCAGGCAAGAATACTGGAGTGGGTTGCCATTTCCTTCTCCAGGGGGTCTTCCTGACCCAGGGATCGAACTTAGGTCTTCTGCATTGCAGACAGGCGCCACAAGGAGACCGTAGGTTTTGACCCAAGAGTGCTATGAAATAATTACTAAGGCACTACAGGTGCTATGGATCTAGAAAGCTTACGAATCTTTGCTTTAAGGAACTTAAAGGAGACAAGGAATTTAAAGGATCTGTGTAGTAGTTTCAGGCATAAAGAAGCAACCTTGTTTTAAGTCAGATGACATGTAGGGTCCATATAACTCACAGGTTCTATGAGTAGTTTGGCCATTTTTATACATCCTTATGAGCTAATTCAACTAAATCTACTTCTCTTTGAACTTTCTTCTCTAATCTCACCCCCTATCCTGCACTGTCATCACAGAATTAGATGTAATTGTGTAGAAGCATATATTATTTTTCTCTTTTGGAAAACTAGAAGTTCACTATGTAAAATTTGATGTTCTGCCATTTTTAAAGAAATAACAAAAACATTATACTAGGTATTTTTCTCCAGATTAGGTAATTTTCACCAAAATATCACAATTTAATGGTTTCATAAGAGTTCCATAATTCTAATATGCTAATTAACTTTACACTTATTCTTGAACTTACAGAGAATAGAAAAAATAATTTACTACTATAAAGAATAACATTTTATACATAACATTTGTGCATCTTTAGTTATGTCCTAAGAGTAAATTTTTGGAACTGAAATTACAAAATCAAAATATCTGCATATTCTAAGAGTGTGATCACACATTTACCAAATCGTTTTCTAGAGTGATGATAGCAATTTGCGCTTCCACAAGCAGACTGAAAGGACCAGTTTAACTGCATCTCGGCCATATTGAGTAATATCACATTTAAAAATTTTTTGTAAATTTATTGGCAAAAGGATCCTTTTAAAATATGTGGTAAACAAATTTTTAATAAGATGGTCATCCTATTCATTTTGCCAGAAGTAACATACTTTTGCATTACTTAGATCAGATCATTAATTAATTTATTTATTTATTAAATAATTGTGCTGCCAACTATCATGCACTATGCATGACCTTATAGCAAATCCTATAATAAACATAACACTCATGGATCATGAGTTTCAGGTGTTTAATGATTCTAAAACATCTTCTAAATTTGACAAGACTGATTTAATCTTTGGAGGAGTCTTGTGGCCAAGATATTTCTTCTGATTAATGATCATGAATTTTAAGTTGCCCTTGGAGGTACATGTTTAAAATATTATTTGGGGTACTCTTTCTACCCCCTTCTGATGCCTATGTCAGAAGCTTTCTCTATCTCCTTTATACTTTAATAAAACTTGATTACACAAAAGCTCTGAGCCATCAAGCCTCGTCTCTGGCCCCGGATTGATTTCTTCTCCTCCCAGGGCCAAGAATCCTGGCAGCGTCGTAATTCAACAACAACCTTTCATCTTGGGGGCTCATCCGGGATCCTTCAGGACAAGGATGGAAAGCGTAAAGCAGGTTATGCCATGGTGACTGCTGAACAGGATTTGGAAGCAAAATCTGGGTTACAATGAAGTGGGAAGTATCCTGGAGAGGACTGGGAAATTGATTTTACTCATATGCCAAAAGCTAATGGATATTCTTGCTTACAAGTTTGGGTAGATACTTTTACTGGATGGATTGAGGCTTTTCTCTGTCGTAGTGAACAGGCTAAGGAGGTTATAAAGATTCTCTTCATCAGTGGAAGGCTTCCCGTGGTGGACATCTCCACTTCAAGGAAAGGACTTTCTCCAAGTCTGTGGATACCTTCGACAACAATCACATGTGATGCCTCGTCTTCATCTGATGACATCTACCAACCCTAAAATGGACTGGTGCAATACGTTGCACTTTAACTATGGACTTAATGTGTCTTTTAATTTTGATTTTAACTTGTTGTAATGACTATGTTGCCTTACATCTGTAATGGTATAACTGGATTTATTTCTAGCCTCATGAAAGCTTTTAAGTTACAAATCGTTGCTCAAACTCCTGCTACTGCTGCACCTTCCTCCAACTACTGTTTGGGGCCCCTGGATCAGATATCCTCAATATGAGGGTTAGGAGGATATATTGCCTTGCCAATTTAGGGACAACACCCCTTCTCAGCTCGGAAGCAGTTATATGGAACCAGAATGACGCCCCTTTCCCCTAGGCAACATAATTCTCCTAAAAGAAAAGGGGGGGAATGAGAGAGTCACTTCCTAGGCAGGTTGATAAGAAGTCTAGGGGTCCCCAAGGAGAGAGGGGTCTGGAATTCTCAAGGAGGAAGAAAGGACAAACTTTTTTCCTTCTCTACATTCCTTAGGATTATGTAACAATGTATTATGCCTGAGGACAGTCTCTGGATTAAACCTTCTGGTTAATTCTGTTATCTTAAAATGTAAATTATGGGAGTAGGTCTGGTGAGGTCTTTACAACCTCCAGACATTCTTTGGATTTACTGGAGAGTATATAACTCCA